>NC_055685.1:34713536-35019965 GCF_017639745.1 Melanotaenia boesemani | reverse complement strand
CTATTGTTCCTGAAATGTTTATTATTTTTCTAAGCATTTCGACGCCAAATTTGACCCCCTAAACACCCATGAAAAGTTGTGAAACTTGGCACAGACCTCAAGCCCGGCGTAACTCGGATATTATAAGGTCCGCATAGACTTCAATGCAAAACTGGCTCAACAGCGCCACCTAGACACCAAAAAAATCACCAAATGAATGGGGCCCCGAAAGTCTACTTCAACATAGGAAGACGAAACTCGCCACACACGTGTACCACCCCGAGTCGACCAAAAAACTCAATCGAACACCTGTTGCCATGGCAACATGGCGCCCGCCATCTTGGCGTGTACGTCCATTTTTTTGCCATTTTTTATACTTTACACACATCGTATTTGAACAAACTAGTCTGAGGGGATTCGTGCGACTGACTCCAAACTTGGTGGGAAGCTTCCTGACAAGTTGGGAACCAAACACTATTCAAATCTTTCTAATAGCAGAAAGCGTGTTACCGTGGCAACACATGGAAAATGACCTTCTCGCCATGAAACACGGTTTGCTCATATCTCCATAGGAATACATGGGATGTGCACCAAACTTGCCAGTATTCATACGTGTAACAGCCCAAGTCCAACAAAGAAGTCAATCGAACACCTGTTGCCATGGCAACGGGGTGCCCGCCATCTTGGATATATGCATCGTATTTGAACGAACTACTTTGAGGGGATTCGTGCGACTGACTCCAAACTTCCTGGGAACCTTCCTGACAAGTTGGGGACCAAACGCTATTCAAATTTTTCTAATAGTAAAAAGCTTGTAACTGTGGCAACCGACGGAAAAAGCCTCCTCGCCATGAAACACGGTTTGCTCATATCTCCACAGGAATATATGGGAACTGCACCAAACTTGACAGGATTCATACTTGTTGGGTCCTTAACGCATTACACCACCTGTTGTCATGGCAACATAGCATGTTAGCTAGCATAATTAGCATGCAAGCAAAAAATGCTAACTAGGTATATCAACATTTCAGATTCTCCACTGGGTGTTTTACCATGTTACCTACGATTTTACCAGGTTACCTACCATGCTAGGAAAAGGTGTATGAGACGGGTGGCGGGGTCCAGGACGTTCGGACCCGATGGATGCCACTTGCGGCTTTAATTTCTTTTAAAGTTTGTTTTTAATGCAATTGTTATTGCTTTCTGCACCCTGCTGTAATGCTTTTAATATTTTATGTAAAGTACTTTGAATTATCTTGTGCATGAAAGTTGTTATATAAATAAACTTGCCTTGCCTCCTTGTAAGTTTTTTTTTCCTTTATTTTTTGTTTTATTTATTTATTTATTTATTTATTTATTTGTCTCTTTTTGCAATAACTCTTCTTTTTGGATTTTTTTTCCAAGCAGCCCAAGATGATCCCACAATTCCATAATATAACTGTCACAATGATGATTACGAGGATGATGATGATGACAAAGTAGTGATCTTATCCCACGAGTATCACTTCTACTGGTCAAATCCACCACCACCGGCCACAGAGAGAAAGGCAAAGGTGCTGGTTGATCAGGGTGGACCCTGATTATAAGATTCTAATTAGGCTTAACTGATTCCATTTGTTAGAGCCGCTGCTGCATTGAGAGGAGCCAGTCACTCTGCACCGGCACCCACACTCATTCATGTACAAACACCAATAAAAATGAGGAAAAATATAAAGAGTACAGACAGGAGAGGAAGATGTTTTTCTACCTTTGCTGTTTGAGTGTGAAGATCTTGGTGGCATCGGCCACACTGGGTGGATGGTTTCTGTGAAACCCAGCAGGTAGGTGGAAGGTGAAAGTGAAGTGAATCTTTGCAAATAAAATGTTAAGTGCAGATGAGAAGAGAGAGCAGGAGGGAGTGGGTTTACCGGGTGGGATGTTAAAAAGACAAGGAGGAATTATGCATCTGAACAAACACAGAATGAGTGGGACAGAAAATGAGCTGATCGAATGCTGCTGGAGGTGCCAGTGTGGCCCTAACACTTAAACCATCCTCCTGTGTACCAGTGCAGACGGGGCTGCCCCCCTGCATTCTGGGAACAGCTAATTGGTTGCAGACAAGAGCAGTGAGGCACCAATCAGGTGGCAGTAATGCAGCTTCCTTTTCCTCTGTGTGCTGTCTGTCCCCTCCCTCCATGTGAGCTTTAAAACCAGGGAAGCCTGAAGATTGATTCTAGAGCCTTCCATCCTCTTCACTGAAGCTGCCCCATGCGCTCTGAACATCAGGTCCCTCTCTTCACTGCAGAGCACTTTCTTTAAAGAATAAAAGCTCATTTGAAATGAACTTTTTTTCTTGAATCAAAGGTGTTGCAGGTTTTTCTTTACTTACTTTTGGGCCTTGACATCTGTCTCTTGCCGGCCTCACGCTTCTTTAACAATTTTGGACAAGCTTTGAATGACTTTTTCTCCTCCTGGACTGAGTTTATCACCTGTGAGAAAAACTTCCTCTCTTCACATCACTAAGAACTGACCCACTCTTTACTGTAGGTATGTATTCACAGAATATGTGATAAGATTTTGTTTTTATCATTCTGTTTTCTGCATGTAACACCTTTTTGATGATTTTGTTTGGCCTATGAGTGTGCATGCACATGCTGTTTAGTTTGTAAAGCTTATAAAACATGTTCAGCTTGGGACTCACTAGTGTGAGTGCATGCCTGTCATAGAAATGGATCTGATGAGGCAGAGGAGCCAAAATTGCTCTGGTGGTTTGTTGGACCACATCTACCTATCTTTGTTTCCCTATTAGTGATTCTGATAAACTGTAATTTTCCACTCCACCATGTCAAAGAATGGAAAAGTAGCAGGAACTGAAATATATATATAATATAATCAAACTGTTGTGTATGTTGAATTTAGACTCAAACTGGCTCCTAATTCAGTTTAACTGCTGTTGTTGTTTTAAAAGTTTTTTTTATTTTTTTATTGTTTCTATTTGAATAAGTGGTCCAAACTAACTGATTTTTGACTGTATTGGCTGTAAAGAGTTTTTTATTTACTTCTCTGTAAAGCTCTGTTCTATTAATAACATATGGGTCTAATTTTAAATTGCATTAAATTAATTTTTTAAAGTACTTCCTTACTGTCACCCTGAACTTCCTCTTCTGGCTTAATCAGTCAAGTCATTCCTATTTGTCCTAAACAAAATCATCCTCACTGAGGTCTGATTCACACAGCCTCACCCTCAAAACTTTGAATGAACTTTAAAAGTTAGTAGCTCCCTGAAAGATGGAAATCTGCCACAGGTCATCCTCTTTGATTTGCCTTATGTGACCATAAAGTGTACTTTTTAAGTCTTTAGTTGCCTCTTCCAACTTTGACTCATGCACCTGCAGCATGCACACCGCAAACAAGAGTTAGTCTGAAGGGAAAAGTACTGAGAGGCATGGAGATGAGGTGTGTGACACAGTTATGCTAATATTCATAAAAAGCTGCATGAAAGAGAACAATGTGAGGAATTTTTAAACAGAGAACGCATTCATGTCCAAAAATTTTTCTCTAAACAAAGACACAAGATTCCTGTGCTTGTTGTCTGTCAGCTGGACACAGATAAAGATTAAATTCAGAGCCCTCAGACAACCTCAGGTGCTGACAAAACCTGCAGCTGTCTGTATGACATGTGTTCAGACTTTGTTCTTTAGAGGAACTAAATGCTTAGTTATGCCTGCATCATCGGGAAGATGCATCAAGACCAGATGACCAAATGAAAGTGAAAATTCAGTACTCTTACCTTTTTCATGAGTGGGCCATAGAAAGAGCAGCGGAAAGGTAACTGAGGTGTCTGCAGAAGTAGGATTTATGGAAGAACAGCTTCATGCAGATTAAGACTGATAGAGCTTCTTCTGGTATGAAAGGGGTTGTTTTGTGTTTGTGCACGATAAGGCAGGAAAATGATAGACTTCTATATAACACTCTTGCTGCAAATGTGTCTGTGTGAGGTGAAGATAAATGCATGTTTAGCCAGCAAGAAATGCTAGCAGGAAGGCTGAGATAAATTTGTTGTCAGGTGTTGTCCTTCACCACACACGCCTCACATGGAGATGTCTATGTGAGTGAGGTCCGGCAGACCTCCCAGAGGAAGGCAGGGCTGTAAGTCTGTGATGTTTATTCAGTCATAATTTTGATAGTGTTGCGTGAGATTGCATTACAGTTGTTCTTTCTGATTTGCTTAGATCATATTTCAGCTACAAATAAAACCAGCTCTTTAGCTCAGGTGATGCATGATGAGGTAAATAGTCAAATGCACAAGTTTTGCTGTAGCTGCAAAAAAACAACTCATAAACAAAGTTTTTATGTGTTACCAAAGGCCAGCCTCACCAGAAAGCTTGTAGTAGTATGTTTATCCACATATCCATGGTTGTAAACTGTGAGGCATCTTATCCCTACAGCTCCTGTTTCCTGTTGGTCAGAACTTACATAGAACAACGGGAAACCATAGTTTAACAGTAAAATGTGTCTATAGAGTTTTGCAACTGTCTAATTTTCACCTAGACGTGTATAGTTTTTATACATATAATAAGAAGTCATGATGGACCTCTCTTCCACGTCTTTATGGTCCATTAATGGGCATACCTAAAAGATATGAATGGGAATTTGAAGCTGCTGTTCAGACATGTTTTATGTTGATCATGTACATATGTATTAATCTGACCAAATCTAAAAATCCTGACATGACATGACTTTTAGTGCTGTAGCCGGCCTGTTTGAAGGTCTTTCAAAGGAGAGCCAATTATGTTTTATCAGCTCTTTCTATAATTCTCCATTACATATAGCACACATGGGTTAAATATTAACATCTAGTAAGTCAAACATGTCACTGAGCTGGCTCAGGAAGCAAATATATAGGAGAAATTTGGCTCGTACTGAATCCAGACCTTCAACCTTATAGCAAGACACACAATAAGTATTCTCCCTCTGTTGTTTTTTAACTAGAGGTTGGTAATATAAGAACTGGACGGGTCCTTCGGGACATTATGTTACATGAAAGGCCAAAAAGATTCAGTGCGTTTGTCTGAAGAGCAAGAGAGATGTCAAAAAGACCTTTCCCCACAATCTATGAAGTAGGTCAGTGGGTATTTACTGTTTATCCCCAAAGAGTGACTCAAGGTCTCTCACTGGTCTATGAAATGTCTGGCATAGTGTTGCCAGAAGGAGAGGTGGCCCACTAAAACAGTCTGGACTGTGAAAATCATAGTTACCTGAGAAGGACAGGGAGAGTAAATTGGAAAAGGATAAATGAAAAATTACTAATATGCATGTTAAATAACCCAATTCTTTTGTTGGAAGCTAGAGAACAAAAAAGACAAGTGAGTTTAATAATATCAATCAACATTTTACATTTAAAAAAGATCATCCACTTTTAACTCAATTGATTTTATTTTTCTGTTTTGTTTCATGACCTAGAGCAAACACAAACAGCTCCAACAACTAAGCAAATGCCCGTTACAAATATTGTTTATTGGGCCTTAATCAACATCAACAACAGCACTTATATGTCTCATTAACTCAAATTGTGCATATTTATTGTCAATGATTAAGTCTTCTTGGAAAGTTGTAAATAACAATATAAAATATATATTAGTGTTATAATTTGCAGGATGCGGTTTTAACTCTGTAATGTCTGGTATGTACAGGCTGTAACAGTGTCCACAAAAACGCTTAAAGAACACAGCAAAACTCATCTGCTGTACGCCTGTAAACTTTTCAGGTTTTTCTTGACTTTGACATTGAGCCACTCCAGCCCCCTCCCCACAGCCCTGCACCCATTCCTTCCTTCATGTTCACATAGACATTCACGTTTGCCTCAGACCCATAATTTTCAGCTCAATTCTTATACAGACATTTCTTTTTTATCTCTTTAATTCTCCAATTGGATCCATATGCATCCTTTCTTCCTTTAGTTTTATGATTGGAGCCAAAATTTTTCTGTAAAACCAATGTGACTTCACAGGCCATGTCTTTTTTTTTTTAATCATGAAAATGGATGTTTATAATAAAATCTGTTTTTAATTAAAAAAGAAAAAAAAGGTTTATTAGAAACTGTTTGGATGTCAGATACATGGACCCACATGCATGACACATGCAGAGAGAAAAGTCAGTTTAGACAATAATCAAGATAGCAAAAACCAAGCGGGCTGAAACAGACAACTGTGCAAAGTGGAACCTTGAATATCACAAGCGTAAGGTGAAAATTGGCAGTGGAGTAGTGGTAGTGCATTTACATGTGAGGGGGGGTTAGGAGAATAGAAACAGATTAGCAGGGGGGTGAAAAGGCAAAAGCACGGATCATGACGAGAATGATTAAGATAAACTGTGAAAATGTGATACTGTTGAAAGGAAGTCTGTCTTTAGCTCTTCACATTTGCTTAAATGCTATTACACATTTGATGGAGAAAGATCAGCTGAAGCCATAAATTTGATTGAAAAGCAGCCGTGAACGATGGATGCAGAGGGTTTTTTCATCATCTTCTAGCCTTTTTTTTTTTAAAGACGTTATCTGCCCACTGCTCGGTTACAGTATATGCACACACACAAACACACACGTTTGTACAAACTAACTTGGCTTTGAGGTGTGTTCACTTCCCGATTTTGGGATCCAAACTAGGGCTGTCCAACCACTGAAGACGGGGGACAACATCTGTCCGCCATCTTTGTCAGTGCTGCCAAGTATTATGGTGAGACCCCTTTCGACTCTTCATCCCTCGCCCCATTTTTGCTATTTTTTCCCTTCTCCACCCCAACTTACTTTCTTCTTCTTAATCCATCTACTCATCTGGCGAGCAAGCAGAGCAGGTCATCTGAGATGCTGCTGCTTCTGTCCAGTTTTGTTTTTTTTCTCCTCTGTACCCTTTCATTCACTTTCTTTTCTGTGAGAGGATATCCAGAATTTCCTTTTCACCACACAAACTTCTTTTTAGTTCGTACAAATGCATCCTCTTTTTCTTTCCATCTTGTCTAATGTTTTTTTTGTGTAATGTTTTGTCTGTGTTGTCCTATTTTTTGTATTGGAAACAGTGTCTTTTATATTGGTTTTTGTGGATAAATTCAACTCAGATTCTAATGTCTTTTTCTATTCTGTCTCTCAACAGGAAACACAAACAAAAGTAGTTCAAAATGGCTCTCAATGTGCCTGGTTTGGTGGTGATGGCAGTGTTCTACTTGTTGGTTCTGGGCACTGGCATCTGGGCATCCATGCGTTCCAAGAAGGTAGAGAAAAAGTGCTCAGGAGACGGCATGGAGATAACGCTGCTGGCTGGACGCAACATCAACCTTCTTGTTGGAATCTTTACTCTCACTGGTGAGGGAGCTGTGGAGTTTTCCGGTGTGTCTATATGATAGAAAGTCTGTGGAATGCAAGTTATTGAAGTCTGTTTCCCTTTTTTTCTGCAGCTACATGGGTGGGTGGAGGTTTCATCCTGGGTATAGCTGAGGCAACATACAACCCAACACTAGGTGCAGTTTGGGCGCTCATGCCTGTACCTTACGTGTTAACCTTCTTCTTAGGTGAGTAGCCATCTATTCAAAAAGTGTAGCTTGACCAGCATGTTAGCAAAGTAATGGCTAAAGCTTGACCACTCTATTATTGGTCACTTATGTCTTGATGGTTGAGTATGTAAAATAGATGAATATTAGAGTCTGTAGTCAGGATAGTTTCATGTCTTGCACAGGTGTGTTAATGAAGGCTGCATTCCAATAAGAGGACCCTCTGATGTTAAGCACAGCAGGGTTCCTCAGTCCTGGTCCTTGAGGACTAGTGTCCTGCAGGTTTTAGAAGTTATCCTGCTGCAACACACCTGACCCACTGTTTTGAGTGTGAATGCACAGTTGTAGAAGTAACACACCTGAGATCCGTACTATATACTAAAATACTTGTTTATATATTGCAAGTTATATCATCATCACAATATCTAACAATAATATGAGCAAACTGCAAGTTTTCTTGATTACAAAAACATCAGAATCAGATGTGAATTGGCAAAGACTCATTACTTTTAAAAAGTCCTTTGAGAAAATGGTTCTACTAACTCAGCAACAATTTTATAGCAATGGTCTTTGAAATTATTATTTTAACTATAACATGAGTGCAAAATCACCTCAGGAAGATAAATTTCAATGAGCTTCTTCAGTGTGTAACATAGATTTAAAGGAACCTCAGTGACTTCAGTCTTCAGCTGAGGTGTTGTTGACCAGCAGTGCAGCTCCCTTTCTCCCTCTACCCCCATCTGACTCTGCACACCAATAAAAGCGTCGCTCATGTTAAAAATAGTTCCATGAGAAATGCGTTTAGGATTGTGATTCGAGGCAACAGGTGCAGAAATCAGTTCACCGAGAAGCTAAAATAACCCACCCCTAAATCTGGCAACAAACTCAGTAGTTCATCTGCAAATGTTTGGAATAGGTGAAATAATCAGCAATCCGGCCCCATTGTCACAATAGCCTGTGTGGTCTTAGAGCAACGGGAACTGGAAACTCTGATCTCTGATAAAAAAAATATAACATTCTCTGTTTTGCTCTTGTTCATTGTTAACCAAGTAGACCCATGAGCTCAGCTCAAGGTGTTTATTGTGTTATAGAGAACACTTGTTTTCACAATTGTTCACATGCACTTGCTCTTTCACTCTCCTGCTTACCCTCTTCCTTTCCTTCTTACCTGCGATTTTAAATGAGAGAAATAATGCCCTGTCTTAAAGCTAATGGATTCATGCTTTCCACAGGTGGCTTTTTCTTTGCCAAGCCTATGAGAGAGAACCAGTACATGACAATGATGGACCCGTTCCAGCGGAAGTATGGGAACGTCCTGAGCAGCGCATTGATCTTTCCTGCACTTGTGGCCGACGTGTTGTGGGTGGCACGCACACTTGTCAGTCTTGGTAAGTTAGGCTGTAAAAGGGTCTGACACTACAATGGGTGGTCACACGTACTTGTGCAGTCATGCTGGCGTCAGATAAGTGTACACAATATACTACTATAGTTGTCTTACAGTTCTTTAAAATCTGTAAGTATTTTCAGTGATATATTTTTTATATTTAGTGCATAAGAAGCTTTAGGGTAGCTAATAGCTAGTAATACTAACACATTACTGTTGTAACATGCTGGGTTACAAGCTTGTCTTTGTGGCTCTTCTTTTAATCATATGTTGACCATTGCCATAAACCCAAGTTTCAGTCGCTGAAAATAACCACAGCTGCTGATAAGTAGTACTACAGTAGTAATACTATATGTGTGGATATTTATTTTTAAGTGTAAACATTACTAAGAAGATAAGATGGCTTATTTGAATTGTGAAGTTAAAGTGGCTCCATTCATGTTCATGAATCTATTTCACAACATTCCTCTTTTGTTATGTCCTTATTAAAAACAAGCATGTGTGCTTGTAGGTGTGCTTGAGTGAGCATATGTGTGAATGCACAATGTTTTCCTGTGGGTGTTTTTAATACTGTTTTCTTTTCCAATGTTGGTGGATAAACTGTTAATTGTGAGAGGTGATATATTATTCAGAACAGGTTGTTCTGTCAGACTCTTTTTCTATAATTTATTCTGAAACTATAACTCTCAGACAGGAATACATGACATATGCAAATCATCATAATTTATTTTATACTGTTTCAAAAGCCTTGAAGAAAAGCAGTGAAATTCATTGATGATGTTGGAGTCAATTTAAGTTTTGCTGACTCGCTGCAAAAGGACTGGGAAGTAGAAATATTCCTGTCATGGTTTTCTAAACCTGCTAAACAAATATAGTATCAGGGAACACCTCACTTCTTAGTAAACCTCCTGACATTTTTAGGACAGTTAAGCAGACATCCCTGACATGCACTCGGCATCAAATACACACACATGCACAGAAACACTTGACACCCAAGAGAGTGCGCTGAGTATTGGACCCACCACACCGTTGCCAGGAGACCGTGTTTGGGTAGTTTTAACTGAGCTTATGGTCTGCTTGAGGGTTTGTGTGTTTGTGTGGTGGTAGCTCAATTCCAGAAAGGATTTAACTTTTAAAACACACTTTTCATGTGATTGTAGTCATGGTCAAATTTATGCCAAGATAACATCAGTTACGGAGCAGAATTAGAAGGGAGTGTGTTTGTATGTGTGTCTGTGCATGCGGACACATGCATGAGGTGTAAGTGGGGCAAGAATCTAAAAACAGCACAGGGGGACGTAGGCCCATCCCTGGTGCTGTCCATTAAGCCCTAGAGGCCCTGGAATATAATTTTTGTTTCCTAAATTTAGCATGAGAACAGCACAGCTCAGTACAGGACAGATTAGATCGAGTACCACCCAGGAATTATTTACGATGCAGTGATTATGTAACCTCATGCTTCACTATACAACAACACCAAGGCATGCAGACATGCAGAGGTGCATCTGGACATGTCCAAGTCAAGTCCAGGTTTAGTTGGAATTCAGCTGGCAAAACGCCCTCTTGTGGTTGTTCTCCTCACAGTGCGTAGCAAGGCTGCAAAGAAAAAGAGGTTTAAAAAAATCTAAAAAAAAATGGCATGAAAAAATAAAAAGCAACTTCTTTGAAGGATTTGAAGGGTTATTTTTTCTTAATGATGTTTAGATGACCTTTATATATAAATTAGAACTAATTCTTTCAAGTATCTGAATAAAGGTAACCAAACAACTACACAAAGCACAAAAATCAGTCTAAAGTAAACTTTGCATGACGCAATCTTCATTTTATTTGAAGTGATAAGTCTTTCTGAAGAGGAGAAACCCATCAGTGGTTTATATAAGATGATACAATGGTGGGGAAGCAGGGGGGGGGGATTTAGTTATTGTCATAAAACTTCTACAATACCTACTCAGATTTAAATAAAAGAAATGGAGTAAAGGGTCAAACTGCATGTCTCTTCATGATGATGTAAAGTCAGTGGGGAAGATAGAAAGTTGAGACAGGTGTGTTACGGCTGGTGGGGGCACCGAGGTGGGGGTGAGAAGTCAGCAGGGTGGTGAGTGGCAATGGATGGTGCAGATCTGATACTTCTCTGTTTAAGGGCATTGTTGTGGTGTGGCTGCAGGCAGCGGCAGGGGGATCCCTGGCAATGTGGGAGAAGAGACAGTGAAGGTAGTGATATTTTTGCTTGCCTTGTTTGAGTAACAGATGTCTGTTTTTTAATTCACTTGTTTACTTTTTCATTTTTTACTCTAGTTTCACTACTTTACCACCTTACTTTTTTTTTATTATTAAAATCACGAGTATTGAAACAGCGATAATTCATCCAAGAAGGTGGAAAAGGAATGTTTTGGAGTCACAATCAATAAGATACCTCTGTTATGTGTTTCATCCATGGTTCTGTCATAATTTTGGCATTATCTTTTACTTTGGCCTCTTTTATATAAGATCTCTGATGCTCCTTAAAGTCACAGAGGTCCAAATAAACGTGCTTGGTCTAAATCATATGTAATCTGTTTTGTTCTTAAAATGTGTCAATGCTACATTTCATTGAATAAACATTTAACAGTGTCTTGTTCCTTACTAAATCTAAGAACATGTGAGTGGATGCATGTGTGTGCCTGTGTGTGTGAGAGAAAGACTGAGACCCTAATAAACAATTTGATTTGACATGCATTTGCATGTACCTGTAGGACCAATCATCTGTACATTAGTTGACTTGCTGCAAAAATACTCATTGCTCTACTGTTTTGTTCCAGGTGGGACTATGAGTGTGATCCTGGACCTCCCCTATGCCTACTCCATTATCATTTCCTCAGTGGTAGCTATAGTCTACACACTGCTGGGAGGACTGTACTCTGTGGCCTACACAGATGTCATCCAGCTCATCCTCATCTTTGTCAGCCTGGTGCGTAAACTCCTGACATGTTTACACAGGGCCATATTTAAACCAATAGGTAAGAACCTTAGAGTTCCACTTTTCTATGGAGTAATAAACATCCATCAAGCACGCAGCCTAGCAGATTACTTAGACATCAACAGAAAAGAAAGATATGGATGACAACAATATGAAGGGGTAAAATTTCGAAGGGTCCAAAGGTAGCTTCATAACAATGCTGGCTGGTCAAATTACCTGCTGTGTGGAAAAATGGATGCCATCCAAAAAAGCAAACAAAAGATCACAACCAGTTAGATCTTTGATATGTCAAAACAAAATTCAGCTTGAAAACTTGTACTGTAAACATGTTATTCTAGAGGCTCAATGATAGAAGGTAGATTAAGAATGTTGTAGTGGTAAAACAAGTGTAGCTCGTGGAGATAACTTGATGCTACAGTAATAGCATTGTTAGCTCACAATGTCTACAGGCTTTAACTATACTATATAGAAGTGGATAAAAAGTTCACATTTTATTAAAAATACATATTTTCACAACTGACTTCAGTCCCAGCTATCCTCAGAACACATTGTTTTCAATATGCGCAGTTTGTACTCTGACAGAAGATACGTTAATGCTAAGCTATGCTAGCGATATGTTTGCTAGTTGGTCAAGTTAAAAGGTAATGAAGCAAATCTTATGTAGACTCGTTAAATTTCAGTTTGCTAATCAGCCTTAATACATAACAAAATTCATTCTCAACCTTTAAAAACAGTTTATACTTATAATAACGTCTATGACAGCAATAAAGCTAATAAAGGCAGTATGGGTCAAGGCTAATTTCTGGACTATAAAAAACTCTGAGCCTAAACATGACATTAAGACTATTGTATTTCATTTGGTAAACTGAGCTACAATTAGATTACAATTAATTAATTATTTATAATTACAATTATTATTACAATTGCAGCTTTTCTTTTTTATTTCCTTTTTTTCCCCGAATTTCTAATTGCAAGAATCTGATCTGAAAACTTCCCCTACTGAGCCTAATTAGAGTAACTGTGTCTTTGTCTTTGTGTATACAGTGGGTGTGTGTTCCTTTCCTTTTGACCAACCCTCACTCTGTGGACATCTCACTAACGGCTTACAACGAGACCTTCCAGGCTCCTTGGGTGGGCACGATTGAGCACAATGAGGCCGGCAAGTGGTTTGATGACTTCATGCTTCTGGTGAGTGAAATTGGTGAGATTGTTATAAACAAACATACACACAGAGAGCTACATACCATCAGCTTCCATCACAAAGTTAAATAATGTTTAGCCCAGCTGCTAACAGCTAAGCACAACAACAGGAGAGTTTTGATAGTGTTGTTCTTGTTCTGTATTTCTGTGTTAACTTTTCCCAGTCATTATGTTTGAACCTTGTTTTTGTGCCAGGCTCTGGGTGGCCTGGCCTACCAGGCCTTCTACCAGAGAATCCTGTCCGCATCATCTTACACCCAGGCTCAAGTGACCTGCTTTGCTTCTTCAGCCTTCTGCCTGGTGCTGGGTATCCCGTCTGTGCTGGTTGGGGCCGTGGCTGCATCAACAGGTTTGCCTTCTGAATTTACACCTCTAAAATTCTAAAATTCCTAAATTCAGTATTCTCCTCTAAACACTTCCAGACTGGAACTCTACCTCATATGGTTTGCCCACTCCATATGAACGTGGACAGGTAGGGTCCATCCTGCCCGTTGCTCTACAGTACCTCACACCCGTCTACATCTCAGTTGTTGGCATTGGAGCTGTAGCTGCTGCTGTCATGTCCTCAATGGACTCGGCCCTGCTGTCCTCTGCTTCATTGTTCTCCTCAAATATCTACAAAAACATCATTAGGAAGCAGGTGAGAAATCTAAAATAATGTGTCTGTCCTTAATAAAATATGTTAAGTGGGGGGTGTAACACATTTTGCTGCACAGTTTATTTGTTTTAATCACATTCACAAACAAACAGGAGAAGATTTAGGGTAATTTCATAAATTTTGAAGTTTGCCCCTGATGCCCGGGTCCCTGGGCTGCCCTAGTCTGCCCCTAGCCTCTGTAGAGGCGTGATCGCATTTGCACAATCACACTCATCTCTGCTCCCTCCTCTTTTGCACAATCACACTCATCTCTGCTCACTCCTCTTTCCTCATCCTCTGCATGCTGACAGTCACTGAGTTGTCCAGTGGGTTTATACACTAAGAGATACTTTTGTTTATGTTTTTGTTTTTTTTCTGTGTCATTGATACTTTGGTTGTTGTCACAATGCTGGACAGAACTAATTAGAATTTAACAAAAATGTAAAACAAAACAAAACAAAAAAAAAAAAACTGTATTACTAATTTGTGTTCCCCAGAGGATCCATCCTCATGGTTTTGGATGGTAGCTCATAAAATGTTTCACTTTATTTTTTCTACTCTGATAGCACCTTATATCTTCTAAACTGAAACTTTTTATGTAGATTTTTTTACAATGTCTGTGTCTCTGATGTAATTTTATTCGCAGAGACAGTTGTGTAGGCAAAACTTAACAAATCAGACATTGTATAGTTTTACTGTACACTCAAAACAACAGTTGGAGGCACCAACAAAGTCGCCATTCTCTGCTGTTCCGTACATACTGTACAGACAGCCTACAGTCTCATATGGAGCTTTGTTTTTGTTTTCTGGAAAAAAAATGGATATTTTACTCTTTCATTCCTTTAAGTTTCCACACAATGACCCACTTCATTGCTGGTTTACTATGGATTTTTTTTAGTGATCTCTTGCCCCGGGGCCGTAAAACCAGATAATTGTTTGATGCAGAGATTTTATAACAAGGTTTAAGGGTGAAACTTGTCTGACTTGTGCTCATTCCTTCTGCTCCAACAGGCTTCAGACTATGAGATGCAGTGGGTGATCCGAATCTCAGTGGTGGTGGTGGGTCTGGTTGGCACTGGCCTTACTTTCCTGGACAACAGCGTCCTTGTCTTCTGGCTCGTGGGTGTGGACATGTCCTACACCATCATGTTTCCTCAGTTAGTCTGCATTCTCTTCTTCAAGGTGTCTAATGGTTATGGAGCATCTGTTGGCTACATCATTGGCTTGGTTATGAGGGTGCTGAGTGGCGAGCCCCTCATTGGCCTTCCACCTGCAATCAGGTTCCCCGGCTGCCGGCTGGACAAGGAGGGGAAGTTAACCCAGTTCTTCCCCATCCGCACAACTATCATGGTCATGTCTCTCATGTCTATTCTGCTTTTCTCATGGTTAGCATCCCTTCTTTTCAACAAAGGCTTGCTGTCGGAGAAATGGGATGTGTTTGATATCAATCGCAAGCAGAAAGCAGCAGCCAGGGCCCCCATTGTCAAGAAGGCCAACACCAGAGAAGATCCATCTGTAGAGAAGCAGCTAATGGACACGACCAGTTGCTGAGGAAGCTTCCAAAGAGAAAGAAAGACCAGATGGGCACTGCTGGAGGCGAACATGTCCATTTCCCTCAGAGGCAAAGCATCATAGAGGGGGAACAGCGGCAAAGGCTTAACATTATGCACAGTGAATTTATGATTACATGCCCTTCCACACATGAAAGCAGTCCCCTCAAAAGAATCAAGTTCAAACCAAAAAAAAAAAAAAAAAAACATTTTAAGTGAATGTCCTGAAGAAAATTGAGGGAAAAAAGAAGATATATAGCTTTTTAGCACATTTCTTAAGGTAAAACAACTTTTTCATTATTTAGATACCTAATAAAAAGCTGCCTTTTGTACATTTGTATATTTTTGCAACTTTGACCAATTGAGACCTTCAGTGCTGACAGCCCACGAGGCTGCAGCAAAACATTAAAAGACAGTTGCACAAGAAACTAAGTTCATCGCAAAGGGATGATCAGTCCACCAAAATGGTAATAATATAATTAACAGACAAAATATGCTTTTATTTATTGGATTTTGCTTTTAATGAGACACATCATTGTGTCACATGCCCTCTCAGAAACCTCTATAATCTTTACCTGAATGATCACTAATTCAGCTGTTGGCGTGGCCGTTAGGAAACAAGGAAACATGATCTGTAATGAGGTGTGTGATGCAAGCGCATCTGGCTTCTCTCTCGTTGTGGCCCTATGCAAATAATTTGCAGCAGTACAGAGCTCTCTTTGACACCAGAACAAAGAAATGTAACCTGTAGAGCAAAGAGAGTGCACAGCTTGCGCTGTTAAATGGTGCATTAGTAAGAGGTCCATTTTTACTTTTTCTTTAAATGTAATCTGATTTCTTCTCCCCCCATGTTGATCAATGAGCTCTGTTTTCAACAACTGTAACTATCCTAGAGTTATTAGTTAATGACCAATTATTAACTTTTTATATTTAAAGAATCAAAGCTCATTAACCAATGTGCAAAATGCTATTTTCTGGTCACCAAAGTGTGTAGCTGTAAAATATCACAAATGTCTGTTTTTAGTCCAGTCAGGAGGGTTTTTTAATTTTTTCTTATTTATTAATTTTTTTAAAGTTTATAAAAGTCTGTAAATAACTGTACGTATAGACCGTAGTTGGAGATTATTGCATATTTAATATGTGAAGTTTGAGAGTTGCATGCAAATCTTTACAACTCAACTTGTATCTCCAGCTCCTGGATAATGTTTAGAAGACACCGAAAAGTTTGGACTGATTTTCTTTTTGTTTTTAAAACCAAATTTTGACTAATTTGAAACCACAGTGGTATAGATGCCTGAGGAGTCCCACCCTGACTGTTCAACGCTCTGCCACAGAACAACACTGGAGTCTGCCCTTTCTCCTCCTCACCCATTCCTCCTTTTCCTCTTTGTTCCTCTCCGCCTGTCCATTTAAGAAATGTGCTTTTAGTTGTCACTCATTTTTGTACTGTTTTGTTTTATTTGCAATGCAGAACTACAGTGGGATCACTTTTCCTGCAGCTAAGAACTTGAGAACTTATACTTCACCATATGATAAATTCTCCTTTGTTGATTATTAGATTAAAAAAAAAAAACCTTGTGTATTTTTTTATGTATATAATATTTTATTGAGCCTGCATATTAGTTTGCTGTGCAAAGATATTTCAGCTAATGTGAGAAGATCAGAAAACACTCCACAAACACATTACTGCCTTTAATATCTCTATCACTGAGGCCATTCTCACCCCACTCTCAGTGGTTCATTGCTGGACTTAGTTACATGCAGGTAAACTCTAGTTACTGTAAAAGTAGCTCATGCAGTGGTATTGTGGATTTTAAGTACCGAGAAAAAGACTTTAAGATATGATTCTTGCTTCTGTCCAAAGCATACTGAGTGAATCTCAGTATATCTCAGTGGGCGTGCAGAACACGATGCACGCATCTTTTTAAGTGTCATTTCCACCTGTATTATTCTTTTTTACTGTATATTTACCCTTTTTTTTATCTAAGTTTAGTAAAATGTGCAGAGTATCTGTTTTTATCTCAAGTTAGCCATTTTTAAAGCAAAATACATTTGCCTTCAGTTTTGCAGAACATGAATAAAGAGATGAATTTCCCCCCGTGGTGGCAGAAGCTCTGTTACTGTAACATGTCTGCAGAAGCAGTGCTGACCCCACAATCACCAAATATTGCCTCCAAATAAAATTTGACAAAAGAAAACAACATAAATAATGCTGTGCACATGCAATAGGCAATGTTTTTCTTATGTTGTGTATTTTCCTCTAATATGTTTTGGTTTATTATTATTTTGCATGTTGGTTGTCATTGTTGTCTGTATACTGAACCTTTCTGAAGGGATGTTTTCTCTTGCCGCTTGGCAAGGTCCTACTTTGTAATGAATAAATAAAACTACCCATTGAGTGATGTTCTGTATGAATAAAGGCTGAAAGCAAATTACTGCCTGTTAACCGTTTGAGTCGTCTCAGTGGAAACAAGGCAGCTCAAATACAAGCGTTCTGAGAAATGTTCCACTTCATTCAAGGTGAGCTGATGACAAAGAGGTGAATCATATTAAACTGTGTGATAATTATTGTTTCATTGGTAGGTCATTATGTATACAGTTGCTTTGCAACTTTGAAGCTTTTGTTTCTGTTTTACTTTTTGTTAAATTGACTTTTATCATCTATGTGCAACTGTCACAATAATAGATAATAAATATGGAGCAGCAAACTCCATAGATTCAACTTCAGAGTCTAAATAAAACTAATCATTTATCAGTCAGCATAAAACTGAATAAATCTTGTGTTTCTGGCTGTGATGTAATAACTGATTCAGTCAGAAGTATTAGCTATATAATTTAAAAATGTACAAATATGGCTCTTATGACTAATCAAGTACAGATAGGTGCAGCTTAAACCAGCTATTGTTAATCGATAAACACGAATCAGGTCTTTGAAACAAAAGGTGAGTTGTTGAAGGAAGCGTGCTAACAAAAAGGCCAGTACCTTGGCTGGTGGCCATCAATGTCCCAAACAGAACTATTAATACAGACTGCTTAAGTCCAAAAGCTCTCATGTGACCATGTTTCGTTTTATCTCTTCTGGTCCAGCAGCTTGCCTCTTACAGGACATTTGAGCTTGGGGCTGAACAACCAACCATGTTGAGTGTTTTCCTCATGCATCGTCTGCATGGCTTCGTTCAGGACTGGAAAACTGAAGGAACTTGAGTGTCAAAGAGGCGTGCCTTATCAAACATAGTCCACTGTCAAACAAATTCCCAACCTTTTACATCATTGAATAAGAATAAGAAAAGCTTTATTAGTGCCTCAGTGGGGAAATATCTTGGCTGCTTCAACATTAATTGAATAACTGTAAAAGTTTTTATCTGCTTAGAGTGATGATTTGGTTAACTTCAGAGTCCTTTATTTAGAGCAGTGTGGATGTGATATAATACAAAAGCATCTGCATATCCAGTGAAAGCAGCAGATTTTTCCTTTCCTCTTCGTCCAGTTTACAGCTGGTGGATGCAATTAATAAGCTCCTCTAATTAGGACGAAGGAGTTCAGGTTTCAAAGCAAGGGATATTTCAGCTCTTACTAACAGCAGTTCCAAACATTACAAGCAGCTTCCATGAAAAACAAATGTCACAACCCATTCAGACACATGGAGTACATTTAAGATACTGATATGAAGAGCATTTTCCGTTTTTGCTGTATTATCTCTTTAGAAAGCAAAAAAAAAAAAAAAAAAAAGAGGCAGAAAAAAACCTGTTGGGAGTATTTCTCTGTTGGCCAGTCAGGCAACGTCCTTTCTGGGAAATTGTTATTGTGCAACAAGCAGTCTCAACTAGTTATCTAGTTTACTTCAGTTCTTGTCTCATCTGAATTTTATTTCTCCCTGGCCTTGACCTAAAGATGCCCCAGTGTCTGCTGGTTGTTAACAGCTGTCTGAAATGCCACTCACTGTGGTCATTTGAGAGCTGACATCGAGGCTCTTTGACCAGGGTCAGGATTTCCTCCTGGAGAGGAAGGAATCAAGCTGATACCACCCCGCTTCAAACCAGCGCTTTCTATTATAGCTTCACATTGTGGGTTGCATCACTGCCATGAGTTATCTTTAAACGTTTCATTGCTGGAAGTGACATTTAAAGCACTTCATGGAGGCAGTTATTATTTTTTTTTATCCGTCTTTTATCAAACCTTTAGCTTGACGCATCATATGTTTGCATTTACAACCGCAGTGAGCTAAATGAGCTAATATTGTAAAATGTCTCAGTTTCAACATCTGATATGTTGTTGATGTTCTACTGGGATTAAAATATGGCTTTGTGAGATTTGCTAATCAGTGCATTTTGTTTTGATTTTTTGGCAAATTTTTTGGCCTTAGGACTGGATTAGTCAAATCTGTTATTATTGCAGCATGAGATGATAATGTTTTAGAAAGCTTCTTGTCATTCCAAGAATGTCCTGCAGGACAGAGGTCAGTCGATCACAGTCTGGTTTTTTTTGTTTTCATTGGTCCCTTTCAAATCTTTTACATGGATAACCCGTAGACATGCATTTGCAAAGCCCCTAATCAGAGAGTGTGTTAAAATATGTGCAAATCTTCAGGCATTAGAGATGCATGGTTAGGATGAGAATAAATGGACATTCACTGCTTGAAAACACTGAAATCGCCATCCTCATCCATGATCTGGATTTAGGTGGGTACATGTTAAACTGTATCTATGATTAAAAACTTCCAGGCTCCTTCACAATGCTCAGGTCTGAGGAATATGGGATAGCTTCTGAGAGGAAAGTGACAAGGATGGGACATTTAGATCCCAGATATCTAACATGCAGCCACCTTTATCCAGAGCATTACCGTCTCACAATTTATAATCTTGTGATGCTACTGGGTATTGGATAAGCAAGCAGTGGAACAAAATATACATTTACTGGTGAGACTGGACTGGTGAAAGACATGCAGGGTGCCATGTGCCAGAAAATGCATAATTTGTGTCCATCAGAAGAAATACAGTGGTCTGTGTTTTGTGGCTTTTCGTGTTGGGATATCTTATTTGGTAACACTCACTGATATTGGTTCATGTTACAGCTGTTCTACATTTACGTTCTGTGGCTAATTTAACAATTACTGTCATTTACAAAAAAATGTTCAGGAGCAGCAGGCAGGAACATTGACATCCATCAGTTTGTCATTTTTCCTTTCCCCAAGGTTTATTTTTTCATTTCATTATACACACTGTAACTGATTTAATTACTTTATTGCAATAAATCAGACATGTTGTCGTCTCCGGTCTTTGCTCCAGAACTTATGACATAATGACATAAGACTCCAGTCTTATGTGCCAGTCCCACCAGTAGGTCAGGTGAGTTTTTAAGTTAAACCAAGTTGTTAATCAGTGAGACATTTCCTTTTACATTCAAAGCAAAGCAACTTTATTTGTACAGCACAATTCAACAACATGTTGATTCAAAGGACTTTACAAAAGCATTAAAAACATAAGAATATATGAAGCATAATTTAAAAAAAGACAATAAGGGAAGAACATAAACTAAGCATGATCAAGTTTTAAAAATCCAGCTTAAGAGAGATGGTGCAGATTTGGACTTTTAAATACAAACCATTGAAATGCAGCTGAGAGACAAAGTCTTGTATGAAGGGGATCTTCAGTGTTGTCTGCATTGTGTCTTTGACTTTAAGTCCATACTGCTGGGACATTTCATGCTACCACATGGCTGGCTTTAATAGATGAAAGTAAACCCTAGCATGCTAATCATTTAACCTTACAAAGGTGAATTGTAAGGACGGTTAGCAGTAAGAAATATAGAGGCTAATGAGGACCATCATGTCTTAGCTTTAATAAATGCTAGCTCTTTGGTTGAGGTGAATATTTCCCTCCAAAAATGTATGAAATGATTGTGGTTACTCTTATTTAATCTGTTGTCAAACATGACTTGATCATCACTTAAATTAACATTAACATAATAATGCATTCAGTGACAAACGTGTATTTGTTTATTTAGTTTCCACCCTCAGTAATCCAATCGCTGCTGTCTGTTCCGTAGTAGAGTCTAGCGTCTTCATGATCACTAGATTAATATCTTACTTTACAGTATAACTGCAAAAGATCAGTGATGAAACAGTACAAATTTGTGTATGTACTTATATATGTATATATGTGGGTTTTATACGAACAGCAAGACTTGAATCACTCTACATGTATACTCTGTGAGCTTTATTATTAAGAGAAATATCTTATTTCAGTACACTGGAATTGTTTAAGGACACTGTATGGATGATGAGGTCAATAAAACATTTTGTGTAGTACCCCTTAACATTTTACTGCACTGTTCATAATTATTTTGTTCATCTGAAATAAATAAAAGTTAAAAAAGAAACTAAGTATTCTTACTATAAATGTAAAACAAGTTTTAAAAAGTAACAAGCTTGTCAGAAATTAGGATTCTTGCTCCTATTGATCCCAATAATTCAGTCCACACATGGCCATCAGTGGGAGTGTCTCTGAGCCCCGGAAAATAAAGCTCTAGAAAAGGTTTTAATACTATGAACAAAAACATGTCAGTCTGTAAGGGCCAAATGTTTATTTACAATCTGCGTGGGTATGTAGATAGAATAAAGAATTAGAGCAGAGACGGACAAAAAGACGGACTTTACCTGTTCCACGTCATCCACTGCTTTACCTGGTTGCAGGTAATGTGGTATGATTTAGTATTTTGTCTTGTCACGGTTTCCCAATTTGTGGTTATTTAAAGAATGTATCGAGAATATATAATAATAGTAACACACAATAGAAAAATAGTCAATCCCCTTAACTTTGTAAAAGTTTTACTCCTCCAGATGTTGACAATTTTACTAACGTCTAAAAACATGGATCTCCAAAATAGCTATCTCTCATAGACATCGTGAAGAGACATGTTGAAAACACGGTGTAGTTGTGGCCGGTTAGCTCAGTTGGTTAGAGCGTGGTGCTAATAACGCCAAGGTCGCGGGTTCGATCCCCGTACGGGCCATCCTACTTTTTGCATTTTGTTATTTGCTAACGGATCAGTTTTCTAAATTTGCTGAAAGCAGGTACGTTCTCCTACATTACGTCACGGTACGCCATCTCTTCTGGCTGTTGTGGTCCCCTGACAGACAAACCAACAAAACACACATCCACACAGACACCGGAAAATACATGAAGACTATGTGGCTACACGTTGCACCACTGGTTCCATGGTGTAATGGTTAGCACTCTGGACTCTGAATCCAGCGATCCGAGTTCAAATCTCGGTGGAACCTGCTTTTTTTTTTTTCTCTTTTTTTCCCCACATAGATTCAATGTTTTTGTCTTGATAAACGGCTATCATAGATTAGCATTTAACCATCTTCCTTACACTCAATTCATTAACTACTGCCATCTATATTGGATATATTTTTCATACACCCATTTTTTTTTACCTTTTGAGATGCTTTCTTACACCCTCTTGTATTCTAAAAAGAACATCCCGGACTTTCTAGTAATATCTGATCTTATAGGGGAATTTCAAGAGTTTAAGCCTTTTCAGTGTTTTCCCTTGAAAAAGGCTACAATAGGAGCAAGCACACTTTATGGTAAGAGGAAATAATTAAAGTCACATTTTTGGTACATTTTATCTATTTATATTTTCCCATTCATGAAGATGTTTAAGTTAGCGAAGTGAAAACTAGTGGGGTAAGTCTTCATAAATAAGGATCCTGCAACCAGTCATTCGTGTGCAGATTAGGAGCCCCACACACACCAGAGAAGGTGGATAAACTGAGAGATGATGATCTGAGCTACAAAAGACATACATGAGTTGTACCGAACACAAGATGTACATCTGCGTTAACACTAGAAAATACGTCCAAGATTATCACTGCTAAAAGCAATAAAAGAAGAATAAAGAATGTTTTTTTACTTTCATAAAAAGAATCAGAAATATCTAAAGAATTTCATTTCTTCAGATTTCATTCACACCACAAACACTACATTTTCAACCCGATCAGACATATCGTAGAAAAAATATTTAATTGATTTATTCATTTACAGGTTTTCTTTCACTCTTTACAGCTGCTGTTTACTGGATCTCTGTCATTTTTTATCCATTTTCTTGGATGTTGCTGCCCCCTTCTGGTGGGATTTCAACCCTGTATTTCTGTGGAAATGAACAAGCAATTAAAAGCAGTTCAATCATCTCAAACAATGTAATCTCTTTTCTCTCTTTATGTAAAACAAAAATATAAAACGATTGGTGCACATACTTTGCTGTCTCTGCTGTCTCTGAATGAAGTATAACCACCTCGTCCTCCTCGCTGTCTGATAACTCCACTACGTCCACTGTGTGACATGAGGAATTATCAGTTCGTGTAATCAACAACTTACACTAATGTAAGACCAAAAAAAAGCAAATAACCTGTTTTGGTCTTATCTTCTGGATAGTGTTCTTCCTCCCTCTTTGTCACTTCTTCCATTTTCTCATCACCACTGTATTCCTCCTCTTCTTCATCCTCATCATCCTCCAAGCCCCAGGTGCTTTGCTGACCCTGGCCTACCTGGCCTACACCGGGGGCAGGCACCACTGGGGATGGTACCCTGGTTTGTGCAGTTAAAGAAGCCAAGTGAAATAAAAATGCACGTTTTTAAAAATCAAGCTCAGTTCAGGATACATGGCAGCTGGAGCTTCAGCTTTCTGGATGATTCCACCAGCTGTTTCAGTCACATCTGTCATCTCCACCACCGTTTCGTCCATTTTCAGAGCTGTGATCCTCTCCTGAGGCATGGACTCTGCAAAACCACACCGTCCACCTGCCTTCCTGGAAATGTTGCATTAAGGCACATTTATCACTCTAACTTCTAAAATAAAAAACAAAACCAATAAAAAACTGTTTTTAATCAATATTGAATATATACTTAAATAAAAATGAATAAGCCACTGAATTAAACACGCTTAAGAAATTAACAAATGTGCTAATTAAATGAACAAATCCTGAAATAAATCTATCTAAACCATAATGAATAAATATTTTATTTTACTACTTAACATCTTAATTTACTTCAATGCACTTTTATTTAATTATACAATTTCAGTGTGTCCCTGTTCCAACATAAAAATAAAAAAAAAGAGTGGATCCAACACCCTATCAAGTTCTACACAATGGCTCATTAGTTTCTGTCAGGTGTGTTGGAGCAGGAAACAATTAAGACCTGAAGGACTGCGGCCCCGTAGGATTGAACTGTTCTAGATGGTGGGATCTTCAAAGTCCTGAAGGAGCATTTTTATGAAACTGTTCCAGTTCATCTCAGATTGGTGAACCTCTGTCCATCTTTACATCTGAGAGACTCTGCCTCTTTGAAATGCTTCTTTTATATTGAGTCATTTTACTGATCTCTTGCCAATTAATCTCATTAGTTGTCAAATGCTCCTCCAGTTGGTTTTGATTGGTATCAGTTCCTTTTCCAGCCATGTGTTGTCCCAGTTCCAATATTTTAGAGATGTGTTGTCATCAAATTCAAAATGAGCCAATATTTTACATGAAATAGTAAAATGCCTGTTTCAACAGCTGATGTGTTGTTTATGTTCTGAGAATATTTGCAAATAGTTTGTTCTTAAAACAAAGAGAAACATTTTCCTGAATTTCTGTTTACGCTGTGAAAAACTTGGTTGCACCTACATTTTGTGGAAGAATACCTAGAAGAAAAATGTAGGTCTACCAAGTGTTTATATATTTAATGATCCAATTATTTAATATTCATTAAACAGCATTCCATGGAAAACACAAGTGGCATTCAGTAACTCCTCACCTGGCAGCCTTGTCGTTGGACAGGGCTCTGCTGATGAGCTCTGTGATTTCTGACACCTTGACGCTGGCTATTTTACTGCATCTCATAACCTTCAACACAAACCAAAAATTAAGTTGATGGTGAAATTTACTCAAGATTCATCTGGTACCATCACTCATACTGAAAATGATAATCTTGAATATTGTAAGTAGAACAGCCTTAAACAAAGCTGACAGCATAATCAGGATTCCAGTCACCTGCTCTTTAAGCAACATGATGCCGCCGCTGGACTGGATGGAGCAGATCTCTCTGTGTTTGTTCATGGCGATCATCAGCAAGCCGTCCATCACTCGTTCCTCCCGCTCGCATGGATCCACCAGCAGATACGTTCTGTGACATAAATCGCAGGCTGGTTAATTTTTTTAACAAACTGGGGAAGTCTTTGGCATGATCAACATAACAGAGTATAACCCTCCATTCCTTCACTACAGTCCCATTGCGTTTTGATAGATCTCTGCAGAGTTTCATCCATGAACACTGTTTTCCTCTGGCCTACATCTGCCAGAATCAGGATGGACAAAGAAACCACCAAGTAACCTGTATCCTGACTTCCCTGGCTGGCTGTTCAGAGGATAACAGGGGCAGAGACAGCCCATTTAAATGGTTTGCTGAACTTCATTTAATCCAAACACCACCTTTTTCCAGTGAAGATGGTACAGTCTTAAGTTATGCACGATTCAGCAGAAAAATAATGAAAATTAACAACTATAATGCAATAAAAAGTGAGGGAGCAATCAGTTGCACCATTGCTAGATTATTGTATGTTCTGGTTAGGAAACCTCATGGTTGCATCCCTGCGTTTAACAGATGAAGTGGCCCTGATGCCCTGGTTCTCAACCAGAAAAGGGTGGAGTACTACATCCAGATTAGGAAGAAGTCTTTGCCTTAAGCGGAGGAGTTTAAGTAACACTGGGTCTTGTTTGCAAGGATGCTTTGCTGGTCTCTTGAGGTGAAGAGGGCGGTAAGCCAAAAGGCTAAGCTTTTGATTTTCTAATCAATCAATCTACAACCCTCACTCATGGTGACATGACTTGGGTAGTGACAGAGAGAATGAGATTATGGATAGAAGTGGATGACAAGGGCTTCCTTCAGAAAGTGGCTGGGCTCAGACTGAGAGAACGGATAAGGAGCTCACACAGGTTGCCTCCTTTTCTGACCCTGGGGCAGATCCAGGACTTCCTTGGGGGATTATATATCCTTTCTAGACTGGGATTGCCTTGGGATACCCCAGGAGGCTTTGAAGAATGTTGCTGGCATGGTACATCTGGGCCTCCCTCCTGAATCTGTTTCATCAGCAGATAAGAGGAAGAAAATGGCTGGATGGAAGGATGGATATATATATATATTTATATTAATTTGTTTACTTTGTTCTTTTGTAATTTCTTGGTATATATATTTTTAACACACCTGACTGAAATGAATGGTTCACTGAGCATACATACATGTTGTTGGAGTTCATTTTAATCAGGTGTGTTGGAGCAGGGAAACATTGAAAACCTGCAGGACTGCAGCTCTGTAGGACCAAACTTGCCCTGTCCTAAAAGTGTCTTCATCCAGTTTTGTGATGGAGGTAGAGGACATTACCAAACATAACTCTGACGATGGACTGAGACTGGGTTACTGAGGGCCACAGCCATTGATTTGTTTATTGATTATTCATTAAGGTTTTAGGCTCTATAGCAGGGCTACTCAATTCAGTCCTACGAGGGCAGCAATCCAGCAGGTTTTCCATGTATCCCTGCACCAACACACCTGAGTCAAATTAGGTGGCTCAAACAGCCAATCAGGTTCTACACAATGACTCATTAATTTGACTCAGGTGTGTTGGTGCAGGGATACATGGAAAACCTGCTGGATTGCTGCCCTCGTAGGACTGAATTGAGTAGCCCTGCTCTATAATATAAGGATGTGATTTTAGAATTACTACTATTATTCAACTCTGGTATTTGATTTGATCTGGATGTTGTGCTATAGTCACTCAGTACAAAATACATAAAAAGATAAAAGGGTCTGAAATAAAAAAGCACATTTTAACTTTATCCAGGTTCTACAAAGAGCTTTACGCCATGTTAGGCTCATTTACAGAAACACTTTGTAGGCAGCTGGGATGTCATCCTTGTCCTCAATAATTGATGAGCAGGTGAGCTTCCTAATGGTATCCTTTTTCTGCCTCTCTCTTTATATTTGAAGAATTTATATAATCCTCATAAATCAGCTTGGTTGGACACTCAGAGTCAGAGGAAGTCACAGCTTTTCATTAATCTCATTGTGCCCAGGGCCTCTGTGGGGCCTGTTGCTTTTGATGAACACATCTCATTCTCTTTATTCTACGCTCACACGAACGTGCACGCTTGTACAGCTACTGTGTTGTTTAGGTTAAATACCAACAGTTATGTTTTGCAGTCTTATTGCTGGTTTGGTTGTTTTTCGAGTTGCTGTTCTTAATTTTTGTCTTCATATAAGTGCTCCCAATGATTGTCTGCTTTGTTTTCTTACAGAAGCTGTTAAATATCTCAACAGGTGTAGCTGCTGGTTTTCTGTTTTGGTAGTACAGTTGTTATCTCTACACATACCCTTGTTTCCGCTTGTAGGGTCCAGCATTAAAACGTAACTTGGCAATTTCCACAAATAAAGAGCAACAATCAAGCTTCAAGAGGAGCTTTATATCCTCCTTTAAGCTCCTCGTGGCAAAGCGATGGGAGACCTTCTGCACCTGCGTCTGTGAAGTACATTTTCTGTTCATAATTACCCTTGTTGGAAGAAGGCAAAGCTGACACTGATGGGCATGTGGTAGATACTCAGGGGAATGGGGTCTCTCTCCTCCGAGCTGTACTGAGGAGAAAAAACAAAAAATCACAATTAGCTTGTTGTGCGAGGCAAAGCTGAGGTAGGAGTCGGGTGCCTGCTGACTCACCACCATCACTTCCTCTCCCTGGATGCCGACATCTGGGCGTCTGAAGTGGCACAGAGCTGTGATGGCAGCGATGCTGGCAGCGTCCATCAGGTTCCCGTCATTATTCAGCATGTGGACGTCCACTCTGATCTGCCACACCTGATCACACATACATATACATCGTTAGTGTTGTCATCACTGGGGTCACAGTGGATGTAAGGAAGAGTGTTACAGATGCATGTCCGTCACCTTTTCTCCAGACACCACACACAGGGACTCTGTATCAATGCACTTGGAGTTTCTCAGGCATCTCTCCAGCTGCCTGTTCAGCTTCACCGACAGCTCAGACTGTCTGGAGAGAAAAGAAACAGACAGATGAAGTGAAACGAAAATAAACACTTTCTTAACCCCTGAAGTGAAAAAAACACCATGGTAAACATGAGGGAAAATAAAAAAAGCACACAGTGTGTCCAATCTGTCCTCACCTTCCCTGCTCAAACGCTGGCGAAGCCATAGGTGATAGTTCAATGCTGAAGAACATGATGCCCTCATTTGGGCGATTCTCTTTAGGGGACACCAGCTCACACGACACCTGGGCCATGACCCTGAAGGGCAAATACAAAAACTCTGAGGAACTGGTTTATTTACTAAAAAAGACCCTTTGCAGTTTCACCAGCACAAATTCATCATAAGCTGGCATCGACAGTGTCTGCATGACAAACCTTTTCCTAAGAAGCAGGAGAAAAGATTTACACTCCATTTTCATGTATTAAGTGAGTATATATTTTGAATGTGGTTACTTAACAGGTACTTCAAATGGACTGAAAATATTTGGCTAGAGGTTCACCTGGTTTGTCCCAGATCCACAAAGCAGCATCCATAATCAGTCCCGAAACTGATCTTTATCTTCCTGTAGTCATACGTCTGCCGTCCATCGATCCGCTGAGGGATGACAAAAAAGTAAATGAGACAAGAAAACATAATCCAAATAAAAAGATGCAGCTGTGTCACAGAAGACAAGTCACAAAGATGTGTAGATAATTATTTAATTCATAGTGCAGTTTCAGATGTCACATACACTGTAAAACTTAAGCAAAGGAGGCACCAGTGCATCCTCACTTATAGCCTCCAGTAGCCCTCTTTGCTCCTCATTCCTCTCTCATCAGGGTCCATTTAAGGACTTGAGACAGCCATCAAAATATTGCTGAGGCTGATTTCTGATTGCCAGGGAAATGGAGAAGAGGACATGAAAAGGGAAAAAGAGGCATCCTTGTGTAACAGATATCCTTCTAAACCAGTCATTTAAAAGTAAAAAGTGTACCGCTGATATATTATGTCTGTTGTTCTGTGTGTACCACTATATTTGATTATTTTGTTAAATGAGTATCACAGATACTTGTGGCATTTAGTAATTATGTTTTTACTTGATGACTATGTCATTGATGTGTCAACCCCCTTTAAAAACTTTAAAATTCAGTTTCCTCTGTCTCTTCCAGAAGGATTTTAGCAATTGAAACATCCATCAAGATAATTTGATTATATTAATTTCTGGATAAGAGGCTAAAGGCTGAGGAGGGAGGGGACACAAAAAATGGCGATCAGGAAACCGATGCACATAGTGGAAAGAAAAAGAACAAGTCTGCCACCAGATCTGAGTTGCAGACAATGTGTTTTTTCCTACGATGTTGTTAAAGGCTTAAGAACACACAAGCGGGGACATAAACAGATGCGGTGATGAGATGAAGCATCGGTTATCAGACATAAGAGAAGTAAAGTTGAGAAATCACCTTTTTCTCTTCGATGGCTTTCAGCAAGAAGTCTCTCTCACAGTTGGACAGTGGTGTGTCCTTCATTCCGCTGTTTTATCGCTCTTAGTAGCTCTATTTATCTGATTTAACTCACTTCTCAACCACCATGTGGGTATCGTCAATGTTTACCCATTCGTGAGGCGCGCATGCGCACAAGCCCACAATTTACGGCACTTATTGGAGCTCGTTTTGTGAGAAGTGTCGCGAATATTTTTATCCGAAAAATATTGTGAAAACGACCCATTTCTGCTGCGATAGACTGGCAGCCTGTCCAGTGTGTACCCTGCCTCTCGCCTGTTAATTTTTGGGAGGGCCCTCCGCAGCCCTCAATTGGACTAAAAGATATCGAAGATAAATGAATGAACGATTATGAAAAAATAAATAAATAAATAAAATAATAATAATATGCTCCTCCTTGTATTGCCTAAGTAATAATTCATTCACTCATTTGTAGCAGTATTGCTGTTTAATATTTAATTTTATTTATTTATTTATTTATTTATTATTTGTCAAAGACTATGCACAAAAAACCCCATGACTTTGAGAAGTGAAAAGATGTATTGTACCAGATTTAGCCACCGGCTAATTTCCACCTGTGGAAATATTTTATTTTTCATTTTAATTCAGACAATATCTGTTTGGGATTGTTTGTTTGTATGTACAAAGTACACACAGATAAAATACAAATAAAACCATATGGTTATGATCCTAACTTATTTGCTAATTTTGTCAGGTCACATCTACAGTTTAGTCTGTTATTAAACGGTTACTATCCAACTGACATATTTATCCGTTTACAACTGAGAGCGAAGGCGCGACTCATGCTGCATTTGATGTTAACTGGGAAATTGGACGTTTAAACGCCTACTAAGGGCCCATTTAAATATTCGTGGTTATATCTTCTCACCTCACGCAGAGTGAAGGTATTTCCCGTCTATTTCTATAAAATTAAGATACACACAAAAATAAAATTAATGACACACCTAGGAGGAGTTATCATCAGAAAATATTAAACTTGAGGGAAAAGGGGAAAGGCGCATTTCTTATAATTTAGAGTCAAATGTGGTTTTGTTGTTTAGGCTCAATTCCAATATAACCCTACAACACACACCCCCATACTTTTTCTGATTACTTCAGGTATAATCCTTCATAAATCAGTGCCTAGATGTCTGATGTCTAATCTTCTTCCCACGTTTCAGCAGTCCATTTCGACTGTACTTGAAGACATCTTTCACGCTCTCCATCTACGCAAACTGCGCACGGCCGTTATAGAGCCTGTTTTGCTGCACTGTTCAACCGCACACCGTTATTTCGGCCAAGCAGTTATTCACTGTCCATTATACCCAACTGATTCCCGTGTTTTTCCCTACATTTTCTCATTGGGAGTCACAGTAGGTCAACTGCACAAGAAACTTGTGCTGTTTTTTTTTGCGCGAAGAAGCAGTTTTAAGGAAGGCTTTTCCCCCTGCAGTTACAAGAAGGCGCAAGGTTTGTGTGTGCGCGCGTTCATTGATTCTCTCCATCCCCTCCTGTGCGACATTCCTGCTGTTAGCAAGCTAGCGGTTGCTATTCATTAATTTCTGCTTTCTAATAAAACATTTTAGATAACGTCTTTTACCTCAACTTGATCATTTCCAGCTTCCGTTTCAAACGTAATGACGTGTTTGATTAGCGAACTCTCTGTTTTAGCCCTTCAGTTATTAGCTAAACTCTTGTTATGCTAACGTTTGCTGTTGCTGGCGCGCCGTTCTGCTACAGTAGCTAGCATTAGCACGGAGCAGGTGTTGCGGACTGACCTATTCATATAAGAGTTTGGATATTGCAGTGCTCGATGGCAGCCATGTTAACTTCACAGTCATGTCCTATGATGTTTATTTTACATAATTTTATAAGGCCTATACTTTTGTTCTAGAAAGCGATGATAAAGCTGTTTTGGTGCTTAATATCAATGAGATGCTTGCACCAGCGCATTAACTGTTAACCAGGACGACAATAACTTAAATTATTTTAGTTGTTGGGGTGAACTTTTTTTTTATTTTTTAGCCTGTAATAGCTCAGGCTGTTGATGAAAGAGACTAAAGCTCATTGGATTAGATTTGTCTTGTCATGATAAGCTTTGTATAATGGCTCTGGGGTGCAGAATAATGTAATGACAGTGACAGCTGCACAGCTAAAAACTAATTTTTTGGGGGGGAGTGGGACCACATTGCAGACAGTTCGTCTTCTCAGTGACTCAGTTTATAAATTTTTTATTTACGTATTAATTTTTTCTTGCAACTGAGTCATAAAATGGTCAGTTTTAACACCTGTCTGCAAGTTCAAATGCTGTTTTAAGTGACCCTCAAAACCAACGGCGTACACCGTAAATGCAAAGACTTAATTTGTTTTGTGCCAATTCATTATGACAGTTAACAATATAGTCAATTTCAATCCAATTTATTGTGGTCCAATTATACTGCAATTAAAGCAAATCCATTATATGATTCTCATTAGTCCATTTTATAATAATCATGTAAAGGTATAGGTCAAATCATAAAAACAATTGCCTGAAACCAACTGATTGCATTGAATCTTTTTTGATTCGGTCCCACGTCCTGAGCATGCTCGGGACAGGAGGGCCACAGTGGAGAGAAAAAATCCTTTAAACAGGAAAGAAAATCCAGCAGAACCAAACTCCGTTCCTTTTGTGACTCTGGGTCTAATGAAATGTTCAATTAACATGTTTTTTATTAATCCTTTCAGCTTATTTATGACTTTAGTAGAAAATGTAACAGTTGACCAGCCTGTCAGGTATTATTTGTTTTATTATCATTATTTGAGATAACCATGATCATTCATTTGCATTAAAAAGGGAAATAAATGGATACAGGATGTCATAACTTTCACGGTCTGAATTGTTTTGTTAGATTTTTTTTTTTTTTTTTTTTTTTTTGATGTTTGTTTTGTTTTTTTTAGAAATAGATTTGAAATAATCAGGAGGGATAACATAAACTATCTCCAGCATACATTTTCTATATTTATTTTATTTTGACTGTATGAAAGCTTTTGTTGTCTTTTTTCAGTGACTAATATAAAAAAATTATACCTAAAAATCAGGGCTGTTAGTGAGTCTGATCAGGATGGTTTATTGTCAAGATTTTACTTTTAAAAATAAACAGTATAATTTTGACAGGTTTTTGTGTCTGGTTGATTGTATGGTCTCTCACAGCACTATTAATACTCTTGTATGCAAACCGAATGAAAATGAATGTTAAGCAGGAATTGAGGGAAGCCTGCTGCTGTTCTGTCTGCGTTGATGCTTTTCATTTCCTCCATCTCAACAAAGAGCAAGGCGGTGTGGGCTGATCAATAGTGGCTTTATTGATTCTGCTGTTTGATGTCATAATGCAGCGCTCTGATTTCAGCTTTATGAAAGAGATTGTCTGTTATGATTTTAAATGCATATTATTCCTTTGTATGTTCTGTGAGAACATTCGTGTTAGACAGATTTTTAAAGCACAGATCTGTCTGGAGTTGAAAGGCTCCTGACATAAACATGAGATAAGGATGCGTTCAAGGACACAGTTCTCACATTTCTCACATGATACAATAATGTGACTGCAGTTTTTTTTTTTTTTTTTAAGGTCACTTACTCACACACACACTCATCCCTCCATCACTTTACACTTATTTTAGCTATTTATATCACTGACACAGCACACACAGTTCATTGTGCTCCATAAATAAAACCTATCTCAGTCGCACTGGCACTCTTCTCTTTCCCCCTCCCTCATCCTCCCTACCACGCCCCTCTCATCCTCGTTTATCTCACACTTTGCTCACTCCCTTCCCCTCCTCAGATGAAGTTGGGTGGAGGCTGGATGTGGCGCCTGCTGCTCCTGTCCTCCCTGGCTGTGGCAGCCATTGCGGCCCACGGGAAGCAGCCAGAGACCGACGTCTCAGATATTGATGATGATATGGGCTTGGACGAGGAAGAATTGAAAGTTCTCATGGCAGAGGATGAGGAAGCAACAGTGATGGATGAAGAGCAGTCTAATGACGCGGATGAAAAAGGATCTGTAACGACTGAAACTGATGCCAATGTCTCCTTCCAGGTCAGAAACCAGCCGTAAATCATCTTGTCTGGAGTTTAAACTTGTGAAATCATCGTATCTTTTCATGCATTCCAGGTAACCTATAAGACTCCTGTCCCCACTGGAGACGTGTACTTGGCTGAGACATTTGACGATGGTTCATTGGACAGGTATTAGTTGACACACTGCTAAAAAAAAATCTGTTTTATGGATGCTATAAAATAAGGTCAGTGGTTCTGCGCAGTTAAACTTTGTGATTTTATCTCTGTAGGTGGAAGCTGTCAAAGACGATGAAGGAGGACGCAGATGATGACATCGCCAAATACGACGGTTAGTGTGTGTTCTCCCCCTCTGCTCATCCAGATGTGTGGGTGTGTGTTATCGTCGCACAGTCGCGTGTCATGTGTGAGTCAGATAAGATATTTGCAAGGGAAGGTTGAATTTTTGTTCTACTACGTATGAACTGTCCATCTCTGCCCTTTCTGATGGCAGGGAAGTGGTCTGTGGAACAGCTGAAAGAGAACAAGGTTCCAGGAGACCAGGGCCTGGTGCTCAAGTCCCGGGCCAAGCATCACGCCATTGCTGCAATGCTGGACAAACCCTTTGTCTTTGAGGACGAAACTCTGGTTGTTCAGTGCGTTCAGTGCACAAGCACAGACCCTTTTTTAACTTGATGTTCAGAAAATAATGATATTAACCTGTCAAGTTGTTTGTCTGTCCTCTGGTTCCAGGTATGAGGTAAATTTCCAGGATGGTATTGACTGTGGAGGAGCATACATCAAACTGCTGTCAGATGTTGACAATCTCAATCTGGTTGGTATACATGTTCAGCATTGCGTCTTAGTAAAGCTGTTTTTTTTGTTTTTTTGTTTGTTTTGTTTATTTCCAAATAAGCTTAGGAAGATGTCACCAGATCAGTTGATGAGATTATCCCCAGTAGGGCTGGATCCAAATATTTCATATTATTATTTAATATGTATTTGGACATTAAGCGTAGACTAGAGATGTCACCTTTATTTAGAATCAAAGTTGTTTTTTTTGTTTGTTTTTTTTTTGCCAGGTACTGTAAACAGCATTTACAGTGCTTGGAGTTTGTTGTGGTGTCAGGTGAAAAAACAAAGCAAAGATTGCAAACAGACAAAGAAACAAACAAAAGGCTATTTACAAATATACAAATGTTTTACATATGTACACATTAAAATAAGGTTAGAAATAAAATAAGATAAATAAGGGACTTATGAGTTGGTCAGGAGAGTGAGGTGGGTTGGGTAAACGTTAATATAACCCTGTTACTCTGCTTTTACCTTTACTTTAGTGTGCATAGCTGGTGTTTATCCTGCAGGAAAATGACTTAATCCCTTTGTTTGGAGGGAATAACTTCCTCTGCCATATTTTCTACTCTTGACACGCCTCTTCTGCAACTAACATGGAATGAAAACAAAGCAACACAAGCAGTAACTCACGGATGTTGTGTAACTTTGTTTTTGTTTCATGTACGAGTTGCAATGATCTAATATGGTTCAGACTTAATTCTTTATGGAAACGGACAATATTGATCTTTAAGATTAATTAATCATGGCATCTGAAATTAAGTAATCACAACACCTCTAATATAAACATACAGTTCTGCATGAAAGTCTTGAGCTACCCCTCGTTTTTTAAAAAATATACTGTTTGTACTTTCAGGAAAACAGGAAACAGCTACAGGGATTTATTTAACAGCAGATCCAAGACTGACTTATCATATTCAGTGTTTCTTCTCTGCTTCGCGCTGTAGGAGCAGTTCCATGACCGTACATCCTACACCATCATGTTTGGACCTGACAAATGTGGCGAGGACTACAAGCTGCACTTTATCTTCCGCCACAAGAATCCTCTGAACAAAGACATGGAGGAGAAGCATGCCAAGAGGGCTGATGTTGACCTGAAGAAGTTCTACACTGACAAGAAAACTCACCTTTACACTCTGGGTATGTAAACTAATAGAAAATAATAATCATTTTTTTTTTATTTAATTTTTTTTTTAACTTTGCTGACTTTGGTCTGCTATCAGTTCTGAACCCAGACAACAGCTACGAGATGTTCATCGATCAGTCGAGCGTGAGCCGCGGCAGCTTGCTGCTTGACGTGGTGCCTCCTGTCAACCCACAAAAGGAGATCGATGACCCAAACGACTCCAAGCCAGAAGACTGGGATGAAAGGGCCAAGATTCCCGACCCCGAGGCTGTGAAGCCTGATGACTGGTGACTGTCGCATCCATATTAGTAAACCAAAGCGAATGTTTAAATTATTCTGGCAGCATGCTGGATATGTGGAGACATTTTGGTAACTTGCTAAAGGGGCTATAGTCATGTTGAGTTCATCTACCAATGGTGTGAGAGGAACACAACTTTGCTCTCAACCAAACACATTACCAACCAATCAGAAGCTGAGTAAGGCCTTACTCAAAATGATTGGTAATTCTAGCATAACCTGGGACACGCAGACCTTCTATGATAATAATAGTGTTAATTATTTACATCAAGTATTTATAGGGGGAGTGGTAGCATAGTGGGCTTGGGTCTGGAAAACCAGAGCATGAAGATTCATTAACGCAGTTTCTGTCATACCTGTATTTATTTATGAAAATGCATATAAAGCTCATTTTATTTATTTGTGTGTTTGCATGTAGACCCGACCGACCGGACCAGGTCCTGTTTGAGATTATTGCATTCAGACTGAGTACTTTAGCCACCATCTGACCTGTCTTGGTATTGATGAATAGCTTTGATACATCTGTAGTCTCTTACTGTCAGGAGCCCAAATGGCAGATAAGTTGATATGAAACTGAGCAGTCTGTAATTTTTTAAAGAGGAAAAACTTAGAATGTTTTGTGTTTAAATAGACAATCCTGGGCGGAATAAACTCCATTAAAAAAAAATAATAATAATAAATTGACATGCCTAAGCACATCCCCACACAGCACGCATTGATGTGCCATCCTGGATGAGCTGCACTACCTGAGCAGCTTCTGTGGGTGGCAGACGCTTCATGATGTTACGTCTAGTGGTGAGGGCACTGGCAAAATGCACACCTGAACAAAAACCATCCAGAAAGGATGAAGACACGACAGGGAAATGGTCTGTGGCCCCCATCTGCAGGAACGTTCCTTTATAGGGGTTGTCTTGCTAATTGTCTCTCATTCCACCTGTTGTCTGTTCTATTTGTACAACAGCAGGTGTGTGTGTGTGTGTATATATATATATATATATAAAAACTTGTTCATCATGTGAAGGTTTTGTCTCAGATTTCACATATTTCAATGTAAAGACATCAACCTGTAATGTGTTTGTGTTTTCAAGGGATGAAGATGCGCCTGCAAAGATCGAGGACCCTGATGCGATGAAGCCAGAAGACTGGCTGGATGATGAACCAGAGTTTGTTCCTGACCCAAATGCTGAGAAGCCAGAAGACTGGTGAAGACATTCACATTCAGCAGCCTGTGAATTCTGCTGTTTATACAACGGAACAAAGCCACAGCCTAAAAGCTCACTGATGTGCTACAATCTATGTGTGCAGGGATGAGGAGATGGATGGAGAGTGGGAGGCTCCGCAGATTCCCAACCCAGCCTGTGAGACGGCGCCTGGCTGTGGGGAGTGGAAGCGTCCCATGATCAACAACCCTCAGTACAAGGGCAAATGGAAAGCCCCTCTGGTGGACAATCCTAACTATCAGGTAACAAATAACTTGCTTTATTTTCATGGATGTGTGATTATTAGAACATCAATAAAGGAGCAGCCAAGGCCTTTTTCTTCTCATCATGTCCTCCACTTTCTTTGACTCCCCAAGGGAGTCTGGAAGCCCCGCAAGATCGATAACCCAGATTATTTTGAGGACCTGCAGCCATTTAAGATGACACCGTTCAAGGCTCTGGGATTGGAGCTTTGGTCCATGACCTCAGATATCTACTTTGATAACTTCATTATCACCTCTCACAAGGAGGTTGCTGATCGCTGGGCCTCTGACAGCTGGGGTCTGAAGAAACTGGTAGCCAGTGCTAACGAGGTCAGTGTACAGCCTAATGGTTGCCAGAGGGTTGAACTAAACACCTGCTGCGTTATTAGGTATATGTACAGAAAATACTCACAACCTGATCTCTGCTCGTTTGTCCTTTTGTCACCTCTTAATCTCAACAGCCAGGGATTTTTGCACAGCTAATGATGGCAGCAGAGGAGCGACCGTGGCTTTGGGTGGTCTACATACTGACTGTTAGCCTGCCTATAGGACTGGCTGTGCTCTTCTGCTGGCCAAAGGTACCAAAAGTGTTCTGATTTTTACTGTCCTCTGATCATATCCACCATTTACATAAAAACCGTTCCTTCTTAACCTGACCAAAGCTGTTGATTTTTTTTCCAGAAACCGGATGATGACGATTATGTGTACAAAAAGGTAGATCTTCCCAAGGCAGATATAGAAGAAGAGGAAGAGGAGGAGGAGGATGAAGAGGGAGCAGCAGCAGATGAGGAAGAAAAAGCAGCTGAGGCTACAGAGGAGGCACCAGCTGCAGGTGAGACAGAAATCTAGTGGCCAGACTGTTGGGCAACATATTTCTTCATCCTCACCATCCCCACCTTTTACTTTGTTCTGTTTAAAGCCACAGAAGAGGAAGAGGCGGAGGATGATGACGCAGGAGGGGACAATCTAGAGGGGGAGGATGAGGAGGATGAGATGGTTGAGGAGGAGGAAAGAGAGGAGGAAGAAGAGGAGGCAAGCAAAGCTCCAGAGACAACATTAGAAGACGAGGTTTGTGTTGTTAGTTTTACCAGAGCTGGATACGTTTTTTTTTTTTGTTTTGTTTTTTTAGTTACATGATTGTAGATTTTCTGAAACAAAGAAATAGAAAAGAAACATACATTTTCAAAACTTTGCCTTCTATATCAACTCAAACCTCATTGATTTTTCGAACAAGGTAAATTATTTTTTAAATATTAAGGTCATGTTCCAACAGTCAAGTTGAGGTGTATCCAGTGAAGTTTATCATTGGACATTGGAATATTTGGAGCCTTAAAACATGAACTTTTTAAACCAGGTCCCAAACTGAATAAATGGGGGTCAATAAAATCTGCTATGCAATAATATTTTAAAACATATCCTTAAGAAAAAATACTTAGTAGGCCACACATTGAGCATCCAGTGACTTTTCGTCCATGTGCTGCTGTGGTTTGGTGAGGTCAATGAGCTGGACGAGCTACGGTAGTGTAGTTGTAATGTCTATCCTGGTAACCTTGATTTTCTTGCACCGTTTCATCAATGAAACATGTCTGAGAAACACCACAGTGCCGATGATTTGTCCATATTAAAAAAAAAAAGTAAGACTATACATTGTTACTTTAACTTTGGAAAGCATTAAGCCAAACATGGTTTCAAGCATGGCAGTTGCATGACGGGGCTCTTAAAGGAAACTAGGTTAGGAACAACTTTGTACACTTCTAAGTTCATTGAATGAGGTGCTGCAACTTGAAGTAGTTGAGGTTTGTTTATTTTTATTTTAATTCTCTATTAAAACTATTTTCCAAGTTAAAAGAGTGAGAATCAGCTGACAGGTCAGCCTGCTACATAACTGCTGTCAGTGCATCTCCTCTTTTTGTTGCAGCCACATTTTTACACATGCAGTCCATTTCTGTTTTTATGATCAGTTTTTCAGGACGACAGTAACAACCTGCATGCTTTCTTTAATATCTTAGCTTCATCAAACTTCGCAGGTATTAAACTCACTAGGCCTCATTCACCGGTATCTTCTTACAAATCTTTCGTTTAACTTTAGAAAACCTCCGATTCAGAACTGTTCGTAGACCGTAAAATTGTTCACATTTTCCCTCTTAGATTGAAAGTTAAAAGGACATGCTGGCTGGCTGTAATTTGCATATGAACCCCACAAAATGTCAAGACTTACAAACCATCTGTGGAGACAGAACATAATGCTGAAAGAATTAATAAAAGTAAATTATAATAAAGACGCGCCCAGAAACCTGTTCGTCTTCTTTTTAAAGAAGCGGTGTAGTGGCTAAAGGGAAATTCTTACACCTGTGCATCTCATGGATTAAAACTTCCAAGCTAGTCTGAAAGTCAGTGGTTTTATTCACCAGATATTCAGCAGAGAATCTGGCCTTTATACAAAGATTTTCACAAATGCCACAATCTTTGGATAAAGTTTATAAGTAGGACTTTAAAACAAGTTTGTGAGAACGGTTGGTGAGTGTGGCCCATTGTTGGCTGTGACCCTCCGCTTTAATGTTAAGAAGCCAGGAAGCTCTATAATCTATAAATAAAATCTTTAAAACTCTTCTAAATGCATTATCTCAGCACCAAGAATCTTACAGGATGACTGAAATGACATGTGCATGACCACAGTGAAACGCAGTTTCATGTTTTCATTGTAACCACGGAGGTTTATTTCTCTGGGATTAAAATGTCTGGAAATTTATTTGACTCGAGTTGAGCATGGGCTGGCGACGTGTTATTCGGAGTGCCGGAGTCTCTGTTAATCAAGGCCTTTTTGCTCTCTGTGTTAAATTCTGACCCACAGATGAAGGATGCAGGAGATGTTGCCGAAGAGAGCCACAAACAAGCTGTGAGGAAGAGGAGGGTACGGAAAGACTGAGGAGGTGAATTCCTCATCGGCTGTCTTCTCTCTTCAAATGGAGAGGAGGTGGAATCCCTGTTGCTGCTCCCTCCTCTCTGAGCGGAGCAGCATGCATTCCCTCCAACCTAACTGGTAGCCTGCAGTCACCCGGCTGCCCCAATCCCACGTCCACACCCACCCTGGTTTGCGATCTCAGCAACCACATCCCGCGTCACGCCACATAATGTTTCCTCCTCCTCCCGTCTGCTCGTTCAGATGGGCTGCCTGGAGATTTAACTCACCACTTTCCTCCATCTCAAGCGTCTATGCTTTCTTCTGTTCCACAAACTGTTACTGTTAAAACGCCCGTCAGCCTGAAAAACCCACGTCTTCACCCCGTCTCTAGTGTCGGTCTCCTCTCTGCACATAAGCTTCGTATATCTAGCAGTTCGAGTTTTCAGTGATGACGGCAGAGTGTCATTTTACAGCATATCACTGGGGCTACATCTCTAAAGTTAGATTTTTATTCTTGTGTCCTTGTTTCAAAGAACATGGTTGAGGACACTGTGTGGGGAAAAAGTTCCTGTCTCGTTGGAAATAGTTTGGGTTTCAAGGACAGGAGAGGATGTCGGACTGTGAGAGAAGGCTGAAGGAGATGTTACTGCAGAGTAAGCAGGAAAATTCACCTCAGCTTAGGGTTAAGATTACCTCCTTAAAATGGATTTTTCTGTTTAGATAAAAACTTAAAAAAAAAAAAACAGTTTGTTGTTTGCATTGTTTTTTATATATACTGTTATAGAAATTTCATAATTAGCACTTATAACCCTATTTATTGGTTTTAGTCTTCTTTTCTGCGAGTATGAATGAAGGTTTTGATATTGCCGTGTTTTGACAGACTTGAGACAACTTAAGAACACGCTGAGTCAAAGTCAACGAAATGCTAAAAAAAAAAGTGACATGTCAATGTTTGCACAAGTAGGTACATTTTAATTGCCTTGGCCATCAGTTGTAGGACAGAATTCTTCTGGTCTCTGCAGCTGGACATCAAACATGCCTCGTTCAGTCGGTACACGGCAGTGCTTTCCCACGACGTCTCAAAACTGGAGGTCACATCTTAGTTTGCTAAGGAAGACATTATTTTTATTTTTGTCTCAAGCTTTTGTAGTTCCCCCTCTTGCCAGATGCTGGCACATCTACCTGTTTACATTTGTTTGCAAATTGTACATTGCTCTTGGAAATAAAACTATTTAATACAAAAAGACTGAGACTCAAAAGTTTGATCAGATGAGTTTATCTCCATTTTGGGAATTATTTTCTGTTTTTGTGTCATGTTTTGCAGGTGATTAAAGACTGAAAGAGAGTAGTGATCTTGGATTTTTATTAAAACAAAAATATTTAAAAGACAAAGGTGCAGAGTGTCTACACACAAGATCCCATCATGTGTAGACGGGGCATTACACATGCCACACAAGTAAATACAACTGTTAAAACATCGAAAGTAGAAGCACTGGGCAGCGCAGACCTCTGCCAAACTACTGTCGTTTTTTTGCCAATGATTGCGGGCATTGTTTTTGAGTTAGAAGCTATAATGGCAAAATTATTATATCCCCATAGTACAGAATCCTTTAAAAAAAATCCTGGATTCAGATGGTGATCTGGATCACCCCGAAAACATAATAATTTGCTCCTTATTCCATTTGAGTTCCTGAAAATGTAATCAAAATCCATCCAAAACATTTAGAGTTGTGTTGTTAACAAACCAACACCGCCAAATACATGACCTCCACCTTAGTCATATCCGATATTCACTAAAGATAATTTATTCCTTGTTAAAAAAGACCAAAATTGTTTAAGCTTTTTATTGAAAAGTGGGTTTAATGGAGTCCAATTCTGCTCAGATTACTTTTCAGCATCCTCATCATCTGAGGCAGCAGACATCTTGAACACACCCTGTTTACTGCTGCACATCCTGTGTTAAACCCATCCTCCAGCACATGATGCATCTCAGCCCTGATGGGATCGATACCACTCAAGGTCTCTTTAACTGTCTTTGTTCCTCCAGCATATCTGACCTGTTGTCATTAACATGAGAATCAGACATTTACAATTTCTGACCCTGCAAATACTTCAAATGGAGGGAAGAACGTGATTATTTAAATTAATCACTTGCAATTAAAACATCTGACGGTGCTAGTTTACTTTTAGTTTCTGTGCTTTACTTATTGTTGAGCTCTACACATATTCATTTACTATTGCTTACAGGTTCTCAGTGGCTTTATACAGTCTGTAACTTGCTTATTATTTATAGCATTTTTCATTAGATCTACTAATCTGCCAAACAAACACTTGAGATATTACTTATACATGCCATCTAAGTACATTCTCTAACACTGTTGAGTTTACCACCGTTTAAACTGAGGTCTCAGATCAGACTGCTGCACAAAATACTTGAGAAAAAAAAAGAATAAATTACTGCTGATATGAGATTCATGGTCACATGGTTTGTTATATTTATGACATTAACTTCAACGGTGTTTGAGACACAACATAATGTGAAAACAGAACATCTGCATGTCTCAAATGTAACCACTATCTGAAGCAAAAAGGAGACATTTTGAAAGGACAAATAACCTTCAGCCACCAAATATACATCTTTTTTGTGTGTTAGTGGTTAAAGGGTGATGTCTGTAGTATAGAAAGGAACACTGAGGGCCAGATTAATTTAATATTTATATCCGAGTCGACTGGTTGGGTGACTAAATCCGTTTAAGTTTTTTTCTATTTACATGGTTGGTTCTGACTCAGTTAAGCGGTTACGGAGAACAAACCCGTCTCTACGGTGGGTTTTCTCTCCCAGCCGCGCTCCAGACTTCGGGTTTTCTTGTGAAACTTTCTCACTTCCGCTTGCCCTTGGTGTCGGTGGTCTGGAAGACGCTGGATGCTGACATAAGGTTCTCGATGTACTGACCCAGGACCTGGTTCTCAGACTTTAACTTCAAGTTCTCCTCTTTGACTGCATCAACCCGTGCAGAGAGGTCTGAAACAGAGCAGGAGAGAGAGCTGAAACCGCTTCAAAGTTGAAGCTTCCCGTCTGGGTTTTCATCTCAAAAATGATGAACAGGAAATCTAAATGCACTTCAAAAATGTTGGACAAGGGCACTTTAGAGAAAGTAAATGTGTGAGTCTTGCAGCTACTTTTAGCACAGAAATGATTTAAGAAAAAAAAAAACTACATCCTATTTTTCTGTGCACACACCCTGGAAAACCAGAAGGAAAAATGTGTCTGCATGAGTTTTATGCTCCAGCTCTCCTCAACCTCGTTCCTTCTCTAGATGTAGGGCTGGAATCACCACCAAACTAAGGTGAATCAGTCGTGTATATGTGCTATCGGTAAGTCACACAAGAGAAAGGTCACTGTTGTCAACAGAAAAGGAAAAAAAATTATTTTTTAAAGTTAATCTCTAAATTTTATAAATCTATATTGAATTGAATGGTTAAGTCTGATTCGATTTAAATCAAATGATTAATTCTTTTAAACCTTTTTTTATCTAGATGTCCACACGTTTTTGGTTCACCGGTGAAAGCTGGGACTTCTTCTATATGAAAGGTTCATCATATACGTTTAGTTTATTTGGTTTAACTAACTAACAATGAAGGTGGAGATAAGTGGTAAAGTCACCTCAGGAACTCTGACTCTGAAGATGTAGGTGTTGATGATAAAACTGAATTATTTTGATAGGAACCAAATCTACACAATCCAAAACTGACAGTTTTCCACATCACAGCTGATAACTGCTCCGTTTCCTCCTCCCCTCAGGTCAAGGTCAAGAGTCTGAGTGTCATCCTCGAGAGCACAGTCTCATTCTGATCCAGGGCCCTATGATTTCCGCAATGCGGAAAATGCAGGCAGGTTTTGAGAATACAACACACAATCTCTCTCACACACACACAAATCTGAGCCGAAAGTATAGAACTGAAGGTGCTATCAGAGAGGAAAAAACAGAGATGAGGTAAATATAACTATATACATTAAAACAGACTAAATAGGTTTTTAAAAAATTAAAACAGAGTAAAAAATAGTAAATTAAGAAAAATAAATTATAGAGGTGAATTAAATAACAAAATAAAGCAATAAAATACAACTAAAATTAGAATGAAATACTTTAAAAAGCTAAATTAAATGACCTTTATCAACTGAAATGAAAGCGAGGTTGAAAGCTTTTTTACTTTGGTTTTGAGCTGGCAGGGCTCAAGTCTCCCTCAGAAAGTCAGCGACCCCTATGAAACACCAAAACTGACCAAGAAATGTAGAAATGCTGCCATGGGTGTTTCTAGAAAAAATGAAAAAGCTGCTTCTGTGTTTGGTGATCGAGTTAGAACCGAGGAGGAGCGTCTATCAGACTCGCTCTCCCCGAATGTTTGAGTTCCTGAAGCAGATCAGTGGGGAAACGTATCGGTAGACACTGACAAAACTACTCGTAGGAAAGACTGCCGAGTATTAAAATAAAAGCATTGCTGCAGGCCTCCCCCTCTGGCTTTGACCCCTTTAACAGCTATTTTTTATAGTGGTACTAAAGCTCAAAACAACAATATAGTCCTGCAACTGTGTCAAAGGGCCAAAATAATAATGTCTTTAGAAAAAAATATATATAGGAAAATATTTTCCTATTGAAGTGGTGAAATTTTATACATCCTACGCATGCTTAGACACACACCCCTGGAAAAAAGAAGGTTACAAAGTAAAACAGAATTCGGGAGGAAACTGATTTCACAGGGTGCTACCAATCCCACATCAATACCACGTTACTCACAAGTCATATAAAAAAACTTGAGAATGTACTGAAATTTAATCTTAGAAAATGTAAACATATTAGACATTCTTTGACTTATGACACTGTGTGGAGTCTGTATGCGAGTGTGTTTGGAAATTTTAACTGTAACTCTTTTTTTTCTCCTTTAATTGTTTTTAAATTTTAGTGCATGTTTTAAAAAGTGGACATGGTGCCTTTACATATTTTAATTTCTTATCCCGAACTGAGTAAATTATGTCTACACGGAAACTTCCAACACAAGTTGCCATGGTGACACATCCCAGTTAGGAGTGAACCACCTTCAATACAGGAAAATCCCAGTATTGAACCTCAAGTTACCTCAAAAAAGTCTGTGTTCACATAATTACATAAAACATAACATCCTAATCTTTCTGTTCTTTCACACTTCTACTGGTCAAACTGCCTGCCTCTAAATCTGAAGCATGTCTGTATTTTTTATAAGGCATCAGTTACAGGAATCCCTGGATAAAAACAACACAAAGAAAAAATGTTAATAAAAGGTTCTGAAAAGTCAGTAGATGGAGCAAAACAACAACAAAAAGTTGCAACATGTTTTAGAGGTGCGCTCTCTTGTATGATCGTGCATTGTTTCGGTGGTTTGCATTGGTAAGCGATGAGCCAGTGTTACAGGTGTATGTAATATAATGTTTTGTATATCTGCTGCGATGAATGCATCTCTATAGAAAACTTACTTTGTATAATCTAGTCTTGGCAGACTAAAAATTAAAATGGATGAAAGGATTGTTTTTTTTACCTTCCAGTGTGTGTTGAAGTTCCAAAACTTGGTTTATCAACCTTGTCTTCTCCTCCATCTCCACCTGGTTCTCCATGTCTCCTGAAGAACACACAGACTTTTACTTTTACAAGAATAAAAAAAAACATGTATTAACATGTGAGGCGTTCATTGTGTTATAAAACATACCGTCTATGTCGCAGTTCATAATGAAAACTTCGTTCTCCTGCTTAGTATACAGGGCTGCAGATCTGCTTTCCACTGTGAGAGAAAAAGGACAAAGTACAAAGTTCAGAGAGGTGATAACACTGGGAGCATGATGCTGTACGATGGTGCTAATGTTAAACATATAGGCAGAGATTTTACACTGCTTTCTACTTCTATGACAAGTATATACTGAAAAATGTGGGTGTTATTCTTTATGTCAGATGTGGTAGGTTGTCAGATTGACAGTCAAACTTACACCATGAAAACAGAATGAAGTTATTTATAGAGAATATAATAAAAACTATTATTAAATCAAGCACAGCATGATGGATACAGGACATCTTTCACATAATACTAGATAACGCACATGATTTGAAGCGACACACTTCCATCCTCCATCTATTTATCAAAAGAACAGTTTTTTAAAACAAAACTAAATTAAAGATAAAGACAATGTGAACAGTATTTCAGGATAGGTGACAACAGTAGCAGGAACCACACCCAGCGTGTGAGGTAATGCTGCCTGCTACTGACCAGCTGAAGAATCAATAACATTTTAGACTTAGCTGACGCCGTCTACTTTCTAATAAGATTATTTAACGTAGCAATTGAAAGCAAAAGTTTAATGCTGTTTACACGAGCGACACACCGCGAGGGTTGATAGCATCATCAACCAGCCATAACAGACTCAATCGTATCATCCTTGTCCGATAATGGGTGTATGTACATTAGGCATATAAGCTAACTAGCTTAGCGGCTAGTCATGCTAACGGATCTGAACTCTACGCGACTTCAGACACTAAATACGTGAAAAATTTCGCACTAGTGGCAACAAAAAGTAATTATCTTGACAGCAACACATTCAGTAGCGGTTCTATTCTAACTACATTCAATAGGATCGTCGGACATTGGAGGAAGAACAGCTAACAGTTAAAGCTCACTTCTGCTAATGGCTAGCTTTAGCTTCAAGTTTAAAAAGCAAGCAGGGATTTTTTTCCCCCTCGGTTTTCTAAACAAATGAGCTAATTGTAAATCTACCCACCTACAATAAAAAAACGAGTCTCCTGTAAACAGACTACTGTGCTGATGAAGAGAAGGAAAATGATGATGATGATAACAGCTGAACTTCATCAATTGACCTCATCACTGTGCGTACATGACCCCACCGACCGATAGGGGGAGCAATACACCGTACATAGACGGTTAAGCTAAAACACACAGACACTGCATCCCTTAAAATAAACATTTTACTTTTTTTTTTTTTCGAATGCTTGATAGCAGAAGTTGGAAATGGAAACCTGACCAGCAGTTTCAGCTTACAAAATCTGTTGTTGTGCATACTTTATTATCTCCCAGTCTGCCTGACTGCATGCATGTAGAGTTTGCTGACTGCTCTGAGCATTAATATATGCATGCCTATGTGTAGTATTCCTGCTGCAGCCTCTGCGCCTCAGCTCACTCTGAGTCCATATGCTGCTGTTTGTTGGCCAAGACAACCCCTGAGGATGCTTCCTGTCCAGCCAACAGCAGTCTCTGCCCAGTTTATTCAGTCTTAAACCTCTTTTGCTTTACTTTTGTTCTGTGTGTGTTTGACACTTCCTAAGTTCCTCTGAACTATGCTTTATAGTGACAAAGAAATTTTTCAAAACATTAGAAATATGAGTTATAAAATATGTAGACACTAACTGTATGCACCTGAAGTCTAGAAATATTACTACAGTAAAGTTGTTGGATGGGATTTTATTTATTTATTTATTTATTTATTTATTTTTAATGTTTATCAGAGGAGTATTTAACATGACACTTCATAGTCTAGATACTTTGTAGTCTAGAGGAGAAGAATATATGCTTTTTATTTAATAAACTCGGTCATGTTATTGTGTGCATTGACGCCTGTAGCGTACATTTAATGAACCATATCTATTATTATTGTATTTTAATGTGAGGATGAATCATTAGTGTCAAAGCAGAATATTTGTAGATGCATTCAGTAGTTTATCATTTTTAATAAATTTTATCTCCAGTGAAAACCCACATAGAATGTTGCAAATGCTCATTTTGAGGCAAAGTGAATATTTACTGTGTGCATTCCTCAGTGTATAGAAAGTTTTATAAAAAAAAATGTATTTATTACTGTTTTATAATGACAAGATACATGGAAATGTCCAGGATTTCTAAATGCATTTTTTTATTCATTTATTTTTTTTGCTCTCCATAATCTCTTTGGTTGTTCTAAAAATATTTAGCTCACCCAATGATACAAAACTTGACATTTTTTGTTGTCATGGCTCTCAGCAGCTGTGGTGGACTGGTGACCTGTCCAGGGTGTAACCTGCCTCTCACCTGCTAACTGCTGGGATAGGCTCCAGCTTCCTTGCGACCCTGGACTAAGCAGATGTGAAATGGATGGATGAACGGGCTCTCAACAGGTCAAGGCTGAGTTATCATTAAACATCTAGGAATTTGTGTAAATGCATGCTAATTAGCGAAAATATGTTAAACTACAGCTCAATACCAACAAGGCCTTGCATTAACATCCAATCTTGCAAGTTTATCCAAAACATCAATGCCTGGATTGTTTTAGTTTGATCTTTTCTCTGACTGTGCAGGTTTGCTCACTATTATTCTGTTTTCTCAGACATCTACAAGATGTCCAGAAAGCCAGAGTCACTCTCAAAACATCTGGGAAAACTGCTGAAGGAAGTTCAGCAGCAAATGTACAGGTTTATTTGTGCTGAATATTTTATTATAGAAGTTTAAAAAAATGTCCTCTGCTGCTCTCAAATCTAGAGGCACAGTTCTACTCGTAATATTCCCTGCGTGCATTAAGAGAATGTTTATGGTTCATTAACTGTCAAAGACTTAGAAAATGTACATGAAAGATAAGTATGAATGGTTCAGGGTTGTGGTGTGGTTCGAAATGTGGTTTTAGAGAAGCTTTATTTCCACACTTCTTAAACATATTTAGTGTAAGCAAATGAAAACCAAAAGCAAAGCCTTGTTAGAAGCCACACCTCAGTGCTTTTACAGCACAACGCACCCACAGAACCACAATGGTTTAAAAAACTTGTTTCTGCCTTACTGACCTTTGTCCAGTCACACATTTCTAACATCTGCCAGTCATTTACCGCAGAGAAATAAAAAGGATGCAACGAGGTGGTCAGTTTAATTGTGTGAGGACAGTCACCTCACATCTTGAGGAGCGCGTCACACATGAACTTTTTCCTGTTTAAAAGGCAAACATCCAACTGATTGTGAAAATAACACAGTGATACATCATGAGAGATTTGATTTTACATGAGAAAATTATTTAAGTAAATTGTTTTGCCTGGCTGTAAGAATCTATGTTAGTGTTTGCTTTGGTTCCTTATAATGAAACCGGAAAGAGTTAACCAAACAGCAGCTATACCTGCGTCGTCTGCAAGCGAGATGGTCGTGAACGTCCCATCATCCTCGTCCACTGCAGCCTCTGGGGCCTGGGTCTCTTTGTTGTCCTCCAGGTCGGACTTTTTGTAAATTTTATCTCATACAGACGTTCGTTTGAGCCTTTAATGTTTGTTTCTGCTTTCCTTTGGCTCTACTCATTCACCTGCTGCTCAAGTCATTCACATCGTCACGGTTACCTGCTCTACCTGACTGGCAGCTCAGGTTACATAGCTGTCATGGGAATGGGTCGCCATGGCAACCCCTATGCATAAAAAAAAAAAACCCTTGCAGGAGAAGTACCAGGGGTCAAAGATTAAAGTCCACTAAGCTCGTGTGAAACTGGGCCATAAAGGAGACACAAAATCACACACTTACCTGACATTAAGAGCTGTGTTACGGGGGGTGTGTAAACAGCCAACAGTTTACATTACTGTAGCTGACAGTATAGTATAGATCTTAAACAGAAATTGTGATTAAAAACAATTATTTTTCATCCTGTTCAAAGAGAAATCTCCAGCAGAGTTTCAGATGGCTGCATCAGATCAGAGGGAGCAATCTGCCCACTGCTGGTTAAAACCAAACACTGCAGATGTTTCAGCTGAGAGCATCGTCCATTAACACTGCAGCTCACAGGAGCACATGATGGTCATGAACGAAAACATTTTCAAAGTGTCCAAATGTAAGCCAGCCTATAATTCATCCTCTGTAAAGTACAACAGCTGTAGGTGAACAAGGATGTTAAAAATCCTGATTTACTCAACTGGCCTCACCACAAGTAACAAGCTTACATAAGTTTATATATATTTATATATACATCTTTATATACTGGACATACTCACCCTGTCAGACCATATACTGTACATATTATTATTTATTATTTGTGTGTATATGTGTGTGTTCTTGTTTGACACCACCTGTCTGCTTCTGCTTACTGCACCTGTACTGTTGCAGCAAAGCAATGTCCCCACTAAGGGAAATAAAACCGATCTTTGGCTGAAATAAAGTTCAGCTTCTGGACAAAAAACCTCAGACTATTGAAGTTCTGTGTGCTTTGCAATGCTAGAAGAAGACATTAGACGATATATTATTAATTGTGAAGCCACCGTATTCTTAATTTACTTCAGGAGCTGAAAGACAACCTGGAAACTTGAACTAGAAGGAATAACACAACACCTGCTGAACCAAAGCTTTCTGCAGAGTTTCACATTCTTTTCCTTGATTGTTTGTTTTGTTTTGATGGACACATCACAACTTGTGTAGCTTGGATGTCATCATTTACATTTTACCTTTGATTTTCTCTTAGCTTAGAAGTGAGGAAACAGATTTATATTCACATGTCTTCATCAGCTGGAATCACAGCTCAGTAAAGATCCCAACTGCAATGATAGCTGGCTGTTAAGTAAGTCCAAAAAGTTATCCTTATTATTATTTACCTACATGTTAAGCTTGAATGAGTCTTTCTTACTTGTGAAAATGAAATTATGTGAAAAATAATTTTATTAATCCAGGGATGAATGTTTCTGCCTTACTGACCTTTGCCCAGTCACACATTTCTAACATCTGCCAGTCATTTACCACAGAGAAATAAAAAGAATGAATTGTTATGAATGAAGTAATGAATTAATCCCCAAATGGAAATTGTTGTGTTGAACTGGGTGTATTTTTATTTTAAATGATTGAAATTCATATCTAATATTATTGAGTTCAAGTTAATGTTCTTGTACTATTTATTGTTACAGGAGACATAAAGAATCCTCTGTCAGAACACACTCCACTGATTCACTTGCCACTTTATTAGGTACATGTGTTCAATTGCTAATTAACACAAATAGCGAATTAGCCAACCACAAGGAAGCAGCTCAGTACATTTAGTCATGTATACATGGTCAAGATGACCTGATAAAGTTCAAACTGAGCATCAGAATGGGGAAGAACCGGGATTTAAGTGACTTTGAACGTGACATGGTTGTTGGTCTGAGTATTTACTGGGATTTTCACACACAACCATCTCTAGGGTTTACAGAAAATGGTCTGAGGAAGAAAAAATATCCAGTGAGCAGCAGTTCTTTGGATGAAAATGTCTGGTTGATGTCAGAGGTCAGAGGAGAATGGGCAGACTGGTTGGAGATGATAGAAAGACAACAGGAAGTCAGATAAGCACTGGTTCCAACCAAGGTCTGCAGAACAGCATCTCTGAACACACAACATGTCCAGCCTTGAAGCAGATGGGCTACAGCAGCAGAAAACCACACTGGGCGCCTCCTGTCAGCTAAGAACAGGAAACTGTGGCTACAATTCACACAGCCTCACCATCACTGGACAGTAGAAGATGGAGAAACGTTGCCGGTCTGATGAGTCTCCAATTCAGCTCCACATTCAGATGGTAGGCTCAGAATTTGGTGGAAACATCATAAAAGTATGGACCCATCCTGCTTGGGATCAACACTTCAGGCTGCTGCTGTTGTAATGGTGTGTGGGATATTTTCTGGCCCCACTTTGGGCCCCGTAGTACCAACATGGCCTGGTTTAACCAGCACAGCCTACCTGAGTATTGTTGCTGACCATGTCCATCCCTGTATGACCACAGTGTAGCATCTTGTGACGGTTACTTCCAGCAGGATAATGCACCATGTCACAAAGCTCAGATCCTCACTAAGTGGTTACTTGAACATGACAATCAGTGCCACGAAGAATTAGGTCCATTTTTGAAGGCAATACAAGCAAGGTGGACCTAATAAAGTGGCTATAACTTGTCCTGTTTTACAAGAAAAAAACAAGCATCATCTGTATTGTTGATCATTTACAAGCTTGACGACTTTTTTTTCTTTGCTTATTCTTATATGTGTGTGTATTTGGTTATTGCTGTATGTTGTTACTCAACCAAAAAAGCAAGATCTATGATAGAAGATGTGGACAAAAAAAAGTCTGTGTTCTTTTCTCGCTGTTCTCCTCTGTGATAGTCCACAGACCAGATGCCGGCTTTGGCACCAATGCTCTGCCAGTGTTATGTTAGACATGGGGCACACACACTCATGCAGCTACTCTGGTGCTGAGCACATCAGCATGTTTGTGTCTCCTGCAGAGCCCTCGGCGTTGCATGCAGGCAGCTTGGCCCTGCAACATGAAAACATGCAAATAAAATAGAAAAACTTCATTTAGCCTAAAACTGATTGATCCAGGAATTCCTGGATGGACTTAAACTCACTGTTTAACCTTTTAAATGCAGATTTTTAATTCCCAGATTTTCATGTTTGCATTTATTTATAGATTTAATCAGCATAATTGAGATTAAAGAGAGCTAATTCACAATTTTCATGAGCATGACATCAACATTTCAACCTTTGTTCTCTTCTCACGCAGACATATTATCAAGAATACAATTACTTAAAATAAAGGTGTACTGTCCCTATTGAATTCTTTTGTCTCCCAAAATTGATGGTTTTGTAGAAACTAGTTGTCACTTATTTCTGCAGTGTGTTTGGGAACGTGATACAAAAGTTTTGTTTTTGTTTGTTTTTTTGTAAAGCTGTACAGGAAATGATGGAAGAAGGAGCCAAGGAAAGATAGAAAAGCCAGATTTAATTCTAACTTTAAACAAATGAAGATTAACTTACCCTCAAGTGGGGTTAAAACACTGATGGTACATACTGATGCTGAAAATAAGATTTGCCTTTGAAAAATAAATCTTGGAAACATTGGTTTTAAATCATCAGTATTAAGATTTTCTGGTAATACTAAACAAATCTATTCAGACTGAAGGAAGTTGGACTGAAAGGAATAAAATAAAAATATTAAGAAAAGAACTATTTAAAATCGTGTGTATGCTGACTGTGTTTTTATATGTTTAAAATTTTCTTTCACTGACTTTCAGTCTCTGCTCTGGCACAGGGGGCGTGGGAGGGGCGGAGCTTATGGGAATTCACCTCCTCTCCGGATTAACTGGAGGGTAACTACAGGTGGAAATAAAGTACAAGAACATACTTCAGAGTGGGAGGTAGCCTTTGAAGAAATGTATTTGTTCAAAACATGTATTGAGCTGTAAATATACCAAGACAACGTCAGAGGCCACTGCTACTGGTGGGGGTCCTGTCCCTGAAAACCCGTGGGGCTGGTGGCCTGAATGCACTTTGAATTAAGCGTGCGCCCTCTGCAGGGACATTAATAAAAGGTTAAGCCATGGTAACCAAAAAGGAACTCTGTCTCTATCTATATCTTTCTCTGTCCATCTCTTTAGATTAGCTTTCTCTATCTCTCTCTTTAAATACCCTCAGCCTGTATGGATGAGGCTCAGCTGATCCCAGTTTTACTGTTAGCCAACCAGAGGCAGTGCAGGTCGGGAGCGCAGCATTCTACCAGGTGGAACTTTCTTTTGGGACTCTGTATCAGACCTTTTAGACACAGCTAAGTTTAAGTTTAGCTTGAACGTTAGCCTGCCCCCGAGCAGGCTAGTTCTGGTGCATTAGTTACCATGGTTACTCAGCGGGCATTCAAATAAGCCACGTTGATGGAACGGAACTCTGGCTTAAATGAGCCAGACTTATCAAGATAAGCCCGGCTTTCCCCTAATCCTACTTCATGGAATACCCCCCTGGACAGACGGATTTACAAATAAAACCATATTTTATTAACAATAAAATCATTCAAAAAGGTTAAAACTAAAATAAAAACTGGCAAATCACTCCTAAATAGAACTAAAGTGCAATGGTCGGGTTTTGACCAGAGGTTTCAATCCTGGAAACAAAAAGAGGGTTAATACACAAAAGCAAATATAAAACAAACTCACACAATAATGCCCTCTACATTAACAAAACAAACAGGTTGCATTTCCTAGTAACAGCCAGTTTAAGCCCACCCACGACACTCAGATACTATTGGAGTGGACGGTCAGTACAGGTAGATATACAGGTAGGATAACTGAACGGCGGGGTCCAGTTGAATAAATTAAAAACTGACCGGGACACAACAGCAGTGTGTCCTCCAGCGCTGAGCGTGTCGCACAGCAATGCGCAATAGATGACCGGTCGAGCGCAGCCCCTCCCCAGGAAGACAGAGAGAAGAGCTGAAAGATGCTGAAAGGGCTGAGCTTCCAATTCACCTGCCACTGGAGCAGTCAGGCAACCCATCCGCAAAAAGTGAACTACTTCACACACACACTGCTTACATCGCGGCCGTGATGGCCGGCGGACTGCCATGGATTGCAAATGTAGCAGAGTTGCCAGGCCATAGCAGCCACACCAACTGCCAGCATGCCGTCAACCACTAAGTACACATCCTGAGGGGCAACACCTGCACAGGTATAAAGGCACTGTGCTCCGCCCAGGAATCAGTGCCATATGAGCCACACCTTGGAGATGCAGTGGGAAAGGAGGACATCCTTTTCCACCACACTCCGTTGTGTACTAGCACAACTAGAACAGAAGTGTCAAACTAGCAAATCTACAGCAGAGAAGTTGACATCCCTTCATATGCGTTGGTGGGCGTGGTTTTCTATGCTGCAAGGCGAGGACCCACCTGTTTGCATGTCATGGTGTAGAGAAGCACCTTACATTACATTACGACAAACAAACCTGGTTTTACCCTGTAGGGGGCGCTATGAGCCATCTTTTACTGACAAAATCCCGTTTTTTAAAATAAATTTTAAAAATACTAATTTTATCAATACTATATGTGGTTTTCATCACAATTAAGTAACACTGTGTTGTTTACAGCTCACAAAACACATTTTTGAGTGCACTACCCCTTTAATTGTCACACCTGCTTGTTGTTTTATAATCAGTCCCTCTGCAAACATGTTATAGTTTCCTGTTTCAGTCTTCCAGTCATCTTAATTTGGCCTTTTGTTAGTTCTGTTCCTGGTTCTGCATAGTTTCCGTTTAATTAAGTCATCATCTGAAAATCACATTATTGAAATAAAACTGTCAATGTAAAAAAAAGAAAAACCTGTGTAGAAAAAAAAGTCAACATACTGTATAAAAACAGTGCCAGCATAAATACTTTAAATGTTAAAATGATCCTTCTTTTATTAATATCTATATTTAATCAGTGCAGCTTTTTTCAGTCTAAATACATTTTTTAGTGTCAATGGAAATTTTCAGTACTTATAATTCAGCATCTATCTATCTATCTATCTATCTATCTATCTATCTATCTATCTATCTATCTATCTATCTATCTATCTATCTATCTATCTATCTATCTATCTATCTATCTATCTATCTATCTATCTATCTATCTATCTATCTATCTATCTATAGTCCACTCCAGGGTTTGCAGGCAGCCGTGAAAGGCTACAGTGTTACTTTACCATGCATGTTCTCCCTCCTCTTCCTCACTCTTTTTCTTCCTTCCTCAGTCTCATCCCACTCACACATACTGTGCAGGAGGAGTGCTGCACACACACACACACACAGACACATGTTCACAAAGCTAGCAGAGCGGCAGTCTGCACTATGAATTGCCATTGTTATTTACTGTCTCTGCCAGAAACCACAGGACGGAGCAGAGCTGTGGATTCATCAGCCTCATCTGCTCCACTGGCTACAACAATAACACACCTTCAGTCTGTTGAACAATCTGCCCTGATTGTTTTTCTTGTGTGGAGAAAACCGACTTGAAATAGAAGAGAGACAGTTTAGAAGTGACTGGATTGAAAAAACACAGTTGCAGATGTGGTTTTCAATAAAATTACCAGACAAGAGTGTCGTTATTATAGTTCCTTTTGCTCATTCTCTTCTAAATGATATGATGCTGGAGTGTCTGGACAGCAACTGGGAATTGTTGAGTTTCTCTTAATGTGTAGTCGCCTATCAGGTTAAAAGTAACTTGAAGGAAGACAGAACTGGATAAACCATATATGAGAGAAAATATCAATAAAGAAGCAGAAACTCTTTTTAACTGGGTATGGTGTGGTTATTCATTCATGTTGCAGAGATGGAAAATGATTGTTCACCTTAGAATCATGTTCACTACATCAGAACTGATTAGCATGTTTTTCTAACAGCCCTGAAAAGCATAAAAACTTTTTAATCAAATTCATGATTTAATGAAAACTTTTCTGTTACTTTGACCTGGTGTCAGAAGCACTGCATTCACTTAGAAATAAATAAATAAATTCCATTTATATTTTATGAATTTCTGAGATTATCTTAACAAAAATCTACGGGTAATTAAGAGTGCATTCACACCAGGATAGTCCAGAGGACTTGGTCAGCATTTTACAGCCTTTCCTGGCCATTCAAACCTTCATGTGGTTTGGTTTACTTTTACAATGCGCTTTAGCAAACCGCCGAACATCAGTTACAACCCTGGCTCACTGGGGGCGGTAGTGGAAATAGTACCACTAAAACTGTAAATACAAATTACATATCTAATAAGGGTGGACATTTTAGGTGATTTTTCAAGTTGGCTAGTCAGACCAACCAAAATCAGTTAGTGGATTAGTCATGACATCATTATGACTTCTTTAATAATGAAATGAAAAATACTCCAAAGGAAAGTTTTAGTAACCGTGCTGCTCTGGTCTGATGCCTCCACTATCGATGGAAACTGTTTTCCTTTACAACATTGCAGCATGTCACATACCAACAACTGGATATCACTCACTGGCTGCTGCTTGAGCCCTCAGTGAGACGCCGTGGCTCAGTGGGTAGAGTGGTCGTCTTGTAGCATGAGGTTTGCCCGTTCGATCCTTGGTCTGTCAAGCTCATGTTGAGGTGTCCTTGAGCAAGACACAGAACCAAATTGCTCCTGATGGGTCATGGTTAGTGCCTTGCATCACTATGGGTGAATGTGATGTATAATGTAAAGCACTTAGGGTATCATTCCAGTTACAGAAAAGCACTACATAAATACAGACCATTTACCATTTAAGACCAAGAAAGTAGATCCTAGAACTCCAGTCCTCTGATCTTTACACTGGCTTCCTGTCTGGCAAAGAATTGACCTCAAAATCCTGCTATTAGTTTACAAAGCACTGAATAGTTTAGGACCCAAATCCATTCAGGATCTTCTGGTTTGTCATGAAGCACCCAGATCCACCTGGTCATCAGGACTTCTGTTCCCAGAGTCAGAACTAAACGTGGAGAGGCAGCGTTCAGCTTTTATGCTCCTCACATGTGGAACAAACTCCCAGAAAACTGTAGGTCTGCTGAAACTCTCAGCAGTTTTAAATCAGGGTTAAAAACGTTTCTATTTGCTGCCTTTTATCTTTTATCCATTTTATTTTAGCTTGTTTTCTTTCTGTTTTGCATTTGTTTGGTTTCTTTTAAAGTTTGTTTTTAATGCACTAGTTATTGCTTCCTGCACCCCACTGTAATGCTTTTAATGTTTTATGTAAAGCAAACTGAATTGTCTTGTACATGAAATGTGCTGTACAAATAAACTTGCCTTGCCTTTTGACTGTGGATGATTTAGAAAAAGAAACACAAGAGGACATCTTGATGGAAAAGAAAGTGACGAGTCAAATCCGACTGACTTTTACTGGTTGTAGACGGCTCAGAAGAGACAAGATGCTGAATTAGCCATCGTTAGGGTGCACCAAAGTAGGAAAATCTGCAAAGTTCAGTAGTGCTGCTTTAACGTAACCATGGAACTTTAAAAAATAAGCCATTTAAAAAAGGATGTGTTTCATCCGTGATGTAATGAACTTTTACAAAACACTTGTTGCAGATAACTAATTGCTATTAATCCATCAAAAATCTATGTGGCAGCAGCAGAAATAGTCCTGATTGGTCAGACTCCTAACTCCCTCCTTATTGCTGCTTCAGGACTCAACTCTGCTTCAGCAGAGCTTCTTGTTCTGATTCATCAGCCACTAAACTCACTTTTATCTTGATATGAAGACCCAATGTCCTCGTTCTTCAGGTAGAGTTCTTCACCGAGGGTTTATTGAATTGTGGTTCCAGTGCGAAGATCCTCACAATGTTGTCACAAAAGTAAAGCCTGTTTCTGTTACTCATGTCTTCTTATTACATTAAAAAACTTGCATTGATTCACTCTTCTGCAACTTATTACGCGTACATACATATAAAGCCACTGTTTCACATCATATATTAGAAAATAACAGACTAAAAATAAATAGCAAACAGTAGAACATCAGCCATTTCAGTGTAAATTGAAAGATGACTTGTATAATAATCAAACAAAATAACATATTTTAACAATGTACACTACTGTTCAAAAGTTTGGGGTCACTTCCCTATTGAATCCCATGGCAAAGTGACCCCAAACTTTTGAACAGTAGTGTATTGATCAAATAATTCATGGAGCAGGGTCCGCACACCCTCAGATGACCCTTTCAAATCTAGCTGTCATGACAGCGTCTGTTACTGCTTGAGCGGTTAACAAAACCAAAGTGTTTCGGTTCTCCTTCCTGAGCAGTCCAGACACTGGAAATGTTTAAAAATTTTTTTTTTTTTTGAGATGGTCATAATTTAACAAACTAAACAGCAAAAACCATTTTAAATCCTCAATAGCACAACCAGGGAAGGGACTTCTAGTTCCTCATGCTCACCCTTTATCTGACGCTGATGCTTTTCATCTTCTCTCTAGGAAGGAGTCCTCTGTTGAATCTAGTTATTTTTAATAACATTTTGGCTCATTGAACTCCCTCAGAGGCAAGAGACTGACTTAATGAGACATATTAGATTAGCTTTAAAAAGTCCCTTCATCTCATTACTTGAAAAGTTGACATTTTAAAATCACAAAGGTTTTTTTTTTTTTTTTTAGTGCAGAGACAGCTGTATTTAGAGCCCCTCTGAGTCAGAGGCCTGGGGCTTAATTCACCCACCAATATCAGCAGCATGATGAAGTGACTTCAACCAAATGAAAGTTTATCTCCCACAGCATGACCACAACAATTCTGATGTATGTTTAAACTTATCTAAAAGGCCATTCTTGTTCAGTTAACAAATATGTCTGAGAGGGAATAAAAAGAGGGATTTGTACATTCAGAATAAAAATAGAAGCAAACCCTGCACAAAGGTTTTTCTGAGCACAGGGGGAGCAACGCAGAAACAGTAAAGATGGACAAAAGGAGGCAGCTGTGTGTGAAGTAGTGAGTGAGTGAAAATGCTTCACACACATTTTCATTAAAAACATGATTGTGGTGTATTTCATGGGAGGTTTAGATTTTATTGTCATTTGCTTTCCTTATATTAAGAACACAGACTTTTTTAAGACTTGAGCATAAAACCTTTTTTAAAACACCTTAAAATCTGTACAATGACTTTCACCAAACTTTACATCCACTTACAGCTTATAAAGGATTGTCATTAAAATAAATAAATCTAGGCGGAAAATAAAAAATAAAAAATGTATATGTTTTGTATTTGAGCTACAGTTGGTGCCACCTTTTTTCTTTTTGGTTAAATAAAAAACAGTCATATTTAATCGATCCCTTTGCTGTGCATCATGATGACTTGGCAAAAAAGTGTCAAATAACAGTTATTAAAGGATTTGCTGTGAGTTAGTCAGTGTGTGTGAGTGTGTTGGGACCATTGACATCAGTCAGTGGTTGCGATTGTCCAGCTGATCTGTGTGAACACGTCTTGATTTAGTCATAACGTCAAAAACAGAAATTAAAAGCTAAATTTAGAAGTTGTAATATGAAGCTCAGCTGTTTCACAGCAGACATGGAGGATTTAATCTCAACAGGATTTAGTTTGTTTTGTTTCAAAATGCTGTTACAAATAAAGCGTTTAATTTCAGCAAGCTTTCCCTTGTGTGTGCTGATCTTGTACAGGGTCTTCACTGATTGACTATGATAGCTAGAAAATATAAACAAACAACACAATAAAGAAAAATATATAATGAAAGTTGGAATAGAGGCATGTTAGCCATTGTATTATGTCATTCATCTTTTACATTCATGTTGCCTTCTGGCAGGCGTTTTCGGTCCATCAAGGCCAGAACAAACAGACTCAGGGACAGTTTCTCTCCCAAGGCTGTCACCACATTGAAGGTAAACTTGCAGTACTTGCAGTGTACTGCCATTAGAACATAAATTATTTGCACTGACCATTGCACTGCCTTATTTTAGTTACCTCAGTCATTTTAATTGTGTATTATATGTATTTTCTATATGTTTTCTATATAATACTTTTTACTATAGCTAGTATTGTGCATGCACATTTATGGAGCTGCTCTTTAAGTTTCATTCTACCTTGTATAATGACAATAAAGGCTATTCTATTCTATTCTATTCTATTCTATTCTACAGACACACCACCAAACTTAAGAAGATTTTCCCACTTTGGTCTTACAAACAGGCGTTGTGTTGATATCCAGTTGCTGGCATGTGACACGGTGCTGTAAAGTGAAAAGCAGTTGTCATGTGATGTGTAGTTGCTGTGCCATCAAAAAGAGTCAGAAGCACAGTTTAAAGGTTTAAAGATTCTTTAAAGGTTGTAGTTAAATCGCATTTTTAAATCATAATATTACTTTACAGTCAAACTCAGCAGATACATGGCAGCTGTGTCCCAGTTCAGGGTCTACACACTTCGGAGTGCACAGACTATGTAGACTGAAGTGTCCTACGTAGTCTGTGCACTCCGAAGCCGCTCACCATTCGTGAAATGGGACAGCCTTCCTAGCCAATGAGAATTTCCCATAGCAGCAATGTAGGACGTTGAAACACTTAAACCTCTAAAATTCCTAAGTCTGCATATCATAGGAAACTTTAGTGAACATTAACACCAACCGAGTAATAATGTAAAAAAAATAAATAAAATTTCGAGGTGCTGTTGTTTTCCAGCAGGTACACACTCTTCATTAACCTCTTAAAAATCCACAAATATAAAATAATACAGAATTTTAATGCCACCTTTAAACAAATATGTTTTTAATATATTTGATTTAGTCACATTACTACTAAAGGAAGGTAAACGAAAACATACTCTACTACTATTAATTATGATGAGTAAAATGAAGGGTTTTTACCATTTTTGCCTGTTCATTTCACCAGAAAGCCCCACTGAGATCCAATATGTTTTATTGTTTATCTCAATATGTTGTTTTCTAGTTTATGATGGAAGGTTAGACTGCAGTAACCAGTCTAAACCTTGGTATGAGGATTGCCAGTCTAGAAATGCTTATACCAAGCCAAATGCTAGCATTTAGTTAGCAGTACTTAGCATCAGAGAGGAGATCTGTGATAAGTTCTGTTCTCGCTGATTGGTCACGTCTCTAATTTACATGATGTTTTATGTGGCATGTGTGGCAGCTGGGATCAACAGCAAACAAAAAAACAAAAAAACAAAACAAAGAAAAGCAATAAAGGTTAGACAAGCAAGCTGTGCTGGATTATTTCCTGAAAAGCAACCAGTATAGCACATGACAATTGGTTTAGCATTTAGCTAACCTGGTGGGTCAGAAATGGCAGTCATTAGCTTAGCTAATGCACAACCGAGACAATGGACGATCTACTGAGTTGCTGAGTTACGAGTTATCGCCCAGTCAAAATGAGTTACTCTCTCATTTGCCACCACTGGATTTTTAGTTACCATGATCAACATGTCTTACAACCTTCAGATGTATCTGACTACCACTTAATTATGATGTACCATCTTGTTTGAATTCTTGCTTGTGTTGTTCTTACTCTCAAATGTAAGTCGCTTTGAATAAAAGCGTCTGCTAAATGACTGTAGAATAGAATAGAATAGAATAGAATAGAATAGAATAGCCTCTGTCGACCAGGAGCATCTCACAAGATGCTCTGACCAAGGCCCAATCCCAGTTCTTCATGGTATGAGTCATGAGAGCAACTCCCGACCCCGCCATCTTTAAAACCCCATAACAACAATGTTAGCAGAGACAGTGTTTTAAAAACAATCACCATGGTCCAACACAGGGTCGAAGACTTTTTTGTGCTTGTTGGCCAACAAAAAAAACTCCATAGTAAGCTGGCTAGCGCAATAAATTATGATGCTTACTAGCTGCCTTGCTAAGATGAAAATTGGTAAAGCCTAAAAGAAAAGTGGCACCTTACCCCAGACAAACTGAGAGGTAGGGCCAAGTGTTAGGGCCAGGAGGATTGGAACTGGACACAAGTCATCTGCCTTTTACAGAGCTTCTGCTTTTTCTCCAACACATTGACATTCCTTGTGGTTTATGTGTTTTCTCTATGTGCCATAATCTGTGTTATTTGCTTCCCCTCTGACTCATCATAATGTTTTGGCTCACCTGTTTTTTGTTGATTTATGAGACATAAAAGTGTGTATTCGTATGTTTGTTTTCCATAAAATTAAGTGTCCCAGTGATGTTTATTGCGCCCATGTAATCCCCATCATCTCCGCGGGTCTATTAGTCTCATGTGCAAATAACATCTTGTGTTAATTTATGCGTGTGTTTTTTTTTTATGTATGACATTTGTGTTTGGTTGTGTGTGTCTTTGTGCAAATTTTTGTGCATGCGTTCAGCCATTGATGGAGATGTGCTGGTCAGAACTGTGTGTGTGTATGTGCCCTTAGAGAATTTATGGTCCTTAAAAAAATTTACATATTTTGAAAGGAAAGAAGATGTTGTTTCTTAATGACAGAGGGCATGTGCATCTCATTATAGCTTCATTTGCATAATTATCAAGCATCCTTTGTGATCATGATATGCACTTGTAAAGTCTGTGTTAGTGTTTGTGTGTTTGCATGAGAGCTTTTCTTCCATGACTTAGTGTTTTCATTATCATTCCAGCCCCTTGTTGTCTGTACATCTCACCTTTGTTTATTTGTTTGTTTGTTTGTTTTTTTCTTGTTTTTTTTTTTTAGCCATGCATTCCTCAATTTTCAACCTTATGGAAATATCTCACTGACAGAAACCTTCATTATTAAACCTTAAGTCTACAATTCCATTTATTTTCTAAACTGGAAACCCGTTCTACAGATCCTTTGTGTTTTTCTTCTTGCTCCTCTGTAATAGTCTATGCTACTATAAACAATGAGCTTCACCTCTAAAGCCTACATGGTGAGTGTGCTCACCACCCATTTATTTCATTCCCATTCAGCGCTTTTGGACGGTCACAGCGCCGTGCACAGAGAGTTAAATACTGATGTGATGTGCTTGTGGGTAACAATGGTATTCTTGTATGAAAAGCTGCAGCTACAACAATGTGTCCATTTCTATTATCAGACTGCAGTCACACTGCACAGTAAGCACACAGAGTGCTTAATTATCCACTTGTATGCATATGTTTTTGTAAATATATTTGCTTGTATTTTATGCATTGTCAAAATGTAGAACTGGAAAGTTAAAAAATTAAATTTTACATAAAGGAACCTAAAACATATTTAAATTACACAAAACAGATCGAAAATGTAGACTTTATCAAACACAATTTTAGAATATTACATATCTGATTATATATTTTATTAACACAAGATAAGTGGTTACTGAACCACAATACTGATATCCTGGTAATCTTTTTTTTTATAGTCATTGTTTTAAGATTTGTGGTCACTAGTGGTCTTTATGAACCAGTAGCTACACAGTAAACGGGGGAGTATCTGAACCAGCTCTAGCTGCGCTGAGGAGCTGTACAACACAACAACAGAAGTGTTGCATGGCGACCTCCATACCAACTCGTCAACAACACAATTCTCAAAATTGCTGCACCAGCATCTTGTCATCCCAGGTCTTATTCATCAACCGATCAAATAAATTAAAAAGATGCAGAAGCACAAACATGACATGTTAAGCAGGGTCTGAGAGCACAAGTGCAAGATGAGGTGAAACATGTCATCATCACCAAAAGATTCCAGGTCCAGTTTACACTGACAGGACTCACCTTGTGTTGCAAGAAAATGTCACTCGTCAAATCTTTGCAGTTTTTTCCACCCAAAACTTTGTTACCGTGTCAACAAAAGGGCCACAATGCAACAAAACGTTTTACTGTCTCAGCATTGTGGTGTGAACAGGGTTTTTGTTAGATGCTGGTATCATTAAACTACCGGTTAATAAAGCTTTGGCTGTGTGGTAAAAATATTTATACTTTTGCAATATCATATAATTGAGTGAAAAGGACGTCCGAATAAGCAGAATTGTATAATACAGAATACTCTATTCAGCAACTGACAATAAGATTTTTGTTTTATTTTATTTTTTTGTGTAAAATGGATACAAGATTATTGTACTTTTTGTGATTTTATGAGTTGAAGTCATCTGTTGGCATATTAGTTTCAAATCAGCTTTGTCCAAACAAGAAAGTTTGCACTGGTGCAGACTACTACGAATAACATAAATGTATTTTAATCACAAATAATCCACAACTTAAATCGATTTAATGAAACTTTGAAGGAAAATGTTCTTATTAAAAAACAGAATTATAAACAGTGATAAACTATTGCTACGAAGTACATCATCATCCTTATCGCTATAATTGAAAAATAATATCTGTGTGATCACTTTGACTCTTTATGTTTGAAATGTTCATTTCTACATTATTATCCTCATTTTAATTGAAAATCATTTTAATTATGGTCCTTTTTAGCAGGGATCTGTACCAAACAAAAATATATGTTTTAGTTTGTACAATATTATGTGAAAACTTAAATATACCATATTATGATTCTGATTATATTTTGATTAATGTAGACCAAGTCACAACAGTGAGTACTAAAGTTCATCTACCTCGGCATGTTCTTCCTTCTCCACTTGTCATCTTTGGTTGTTATTGATGTATGCTAATGACACAATGGCAGTTGATTTCTTTGTGACTTAAACTTTAAAGGTGATTCGCACTCCTGATGTCCTCCTTTCTTTTCTTTGTTCCTGAACTTCAAAATAAAGACACAACCACCATTAGCTCCATCTCCGGAACTGGCAAGCGCTAGGTTTTTATACAGAGTGAATGACAGCGGGTACAGCCAATCACGTAGCAAGAAACAAAAAAGCAGAGCCAATCAGAACAGTTTAAATGGTTTATAAGGCAATACTTATAGCAGCTATGCTGCTGATAGAGAGCACGGATGTCTCTGCTCATTTCTGGGTGACAGACTAAAATGAGGATAACTCAGGAATGCTGGATAATTGTAGGGACATCCTTAGCATCCCTACCCAATTCTATGCCCATGGATAGTACGATTTATTTGGGGCAGTGTGAACACTCATTCGCACTATAGTGTGAACCAAAGAAGCGAACTCTGGTCCATCTGGAAATTAGGGGTTTCGGTTCACTTGCAAGTGAACCCTGGTGGGGTTTGCTTACAGTGTGAAAGCAAATGGACCATCCAGTGAACCAAAGAGCGCGTAACATCCTGCGGGACCAGCACCACCCTGCTCATCACCTTTTCCACCTGCTGCCCTCAGGGAGAAGGTACAGGGCCATAAAAGCCAGAACATCCAGACTGGCCAACAGCCTGTATCCTCAGGCTGTGAGATTACTGAACACTGCCCCCCTCCCCTTTCTGCCCCCCTCTCATGGACAATAACCACACCCACCATCAATAGCACTGAACTGGTTTTGCATTGCTGCATAATGTCACTATTCTCGTGTATTTGTCTGAATGTCCCTGCTCTCATATGCACTTTAACAACATGCCCTTATGCTGCTGCCAATACTGTTACTGTACTAATGTCATACTGTGCTAAATGTTTACACTAGGGTATTTAGGGGTTACTTAGGTATTTCACTTTATAAACTATGCACGTGGATGCTCCAAACGTAATTTCGTTGTTCTTCTGTGACAATGACAATAAATACTTGAATTGAATTGAATTGAATTGAAAGTGAGGAAGTGATGTTGATTGTGTCATGCTGGATAGCGTGCTGCATCCCCTACTGCTCATACTGGACTGATTCTTGTAAAAACCAGATTAGGTTTGAACACCAAAGTAAAAACAAACCATAAGACTGCATACATTTATTCTTGCCTCATTGTTTGCTTGCTGTGGATGAGCCGCTTTTGGGTCCTTGGCAGTCAGCGAGCCGGATTTTTTTCTTCCTCCTGCTTTTTTCTCGTTGGTCAGTGGTCAGTTTGGACTATACTGCTGCTAGTGAGTAGTTGTGTGACGTTGTCTAAGTGATTTTGTTCCCCAAGAAAAGTGCATCCAAATAAATCAAGCCCCCTGAATACCCTGTTGTGAGTGCACCATCTAAAGGCCTATTTATGCTTGGCATACATTTACAACTGACATGTAACAAGAAACCATAGCATATTTAATTAGCTGCACAAACCACTGCCATCTGCTGTGCTGCCTCCTTTAATGATTCTTTCTGAGAATGCGTATTATTATGATCTCATCCACTGTCCCCAAGTTTGCTATTTCCTGACGCTGTCATCAGAACTGAGGCAAACTCTGGAGCCTGCTTTCTGGTGGATGTATTAATAGACAACAACAGCGTTTCCTGTGACGTTTTAAATGGACGCACCAATTTATGTTTTTAAAATATTATAAATGGCCTGAAACCGAGTAAAAGGCAACTGGACTTCTTTTCTTTCTTATTGAATACATTTATCCTCATTTTCATTTAGGCCTTTTCAGTTCTAACTTGATGAGGAGTTTTCGGTTCACGAGTCATTTCAAAGTTGTTGAGAAGAGAAATTTAGGTGCTTTCAGTCAAGCTTGCTGGTTCATTCCAGTTGTTGTGTTTACTTCCTCAAGAACTGTTTTCTGACTGAGACAGCTGCTCCTATTGAATTACAATCACTAGCAAAGAAGCCTTTACCTCCACCCTACTGTATGTCGCCTGATACATTTACTTTTGATCAGTCGCCAGTGGAATTTATCTTTGAAGCCATACTGTTTTCTAGTAGCAGTTGATATGCAACAAACCCTCCTGTTACATCAGTAAGGGTCCAGTAAAAGTAGTCCAGTAAAATAGTGGGTCCACAACAAGTCTTCTATCTATAAAAACCCCCTTTTTAAGGCATTAATGGAAAATTATTCACATTTCTTTTTTACAGGCTTTCCAATGAATAAAAATTCTGCTATTCTTTGTATACTTTCAATGAAAGCAGAAAGCAACGCATACTGCAAAGCAACCCTCTTTTTTTAACTAAATAACCCAGCCACCTTTGAATACACTCATTCACACTAACTTTGATGAACCCTCCTTTTTCATTACTTACCAAGTTATGTGAGGTATAAACCCTTTTCAGACAAGCACACAGCTTTTCAGGAGAAAGTGTTATTGTTGTTATTGTTATCACTCAGTTTTTTGTTTTTGTTTGTTTTTTCCAACAGTCCCTAAATCTCACACTAAACTTGGCAAAAAGGCTTAATTTCTCTGCCCCTGTAGCTTTGAATAGCTTACAAACTGACTTAAAACTGCAGGAGCTGGTCCCAGTTAGTTTTTACAGATGTTGTAATAAGCTGGGAGAAATGCTCAGTAGGTGTCTGTAGCTGCTGGTCCAGCTACCCCCAGCAAACGGGGAACCCCTATGCTTCCCCCATTCTCTTGCCCTCTTAGATTTATATTTTATATGTTTAATGCAGTATTTTTTTATGTTGTTTGCTCTTTGCATGGTGGCTTTAATGATTACTGCTTGTAATTGAATTTGGACTGCTGCTGTCTTGAACAGGGCTCCCTTGAAAAAGAGATTTTGTAATCTCATTGGGACTTACCTGGTAAAATAAAAGTTAAATAAAGAAAATAAAATGTTGCTGACGCATATCTGGAAATGTGAGAGAGGGGATGGGAGGGGATCTGTGGACAGCACAAAAGATAATGGACATGATGTTTTACTCACAGCAGTAAGCATGTTTGTTCTTCCTAACGACTGATCCAAAAAACTTTCATTTAGGTTGAGTGGTGACACTAAATTATCCGTGGCTATGACTGTGTGTGCATTGATATTTTTCTCATTTGTCTTTGATGATGCCCTTTGATGTATTGGTGACCAGTGGTAATGGGAGAGACTCCAGCCCCTGCAACTCTTACCAGGATAAAGCTGGTATGGAAAACAGATAGATGTCAGCTCCTCATGCATCTGAACTTTCTACAGTATTAATAAGGGAGTGGGAAGTAACATACATGAGCATAAAAAAAAACTTTGAACATCAGCTTTAACCAGCATGCACTCACGCAGCTTCGAAGGATGAGGATCTACACAGGCACAAAGTTTCACTCTGAGGTAAATGTTGTGGACTTTCAGACATTTGTACTTTGTTATATTAAATTATAATAAACTGACTTGACTTACCAACACCATTTTAAGGTTACAGATGGCCTGCCTTTCAAAAAACAATGTGGAGACACGTTTTATGCGCATCTGTGGCTATCTTAAATAAAAATTAGATATATGTGGATAGCAAACACTTGAGGCCGTCTCTCCTTTGACCTTGAATCCCACATTTTCTCACCCCTCCTCCCTTCCTCTATGGAATTCTTTGCCATCCCTGTGGCTCATCAATTTATCAGCCACCCTTATTCTCTCTTTATCTCACTTTCAGAGGCAGTGTTGAGCACATTAAATATTAAAAGCAGACGGTCTACTGCAACAACCCAGCAACCTTTCCAATGAGAAAAAGAATAACAAAGAAAGACAGGAAGCTCTTTCTTTCTCTCTTTCTTTCTGATACTCTGAGGACTGAAGACACGATACAAGTCCAAAGGGTAGGAAAACCCCACTCTGCTCCATGGTGTCACCAATATGTGTCAAGAGGTTTATCACAGAGTTAACAGTGCGGCCTGAATAACAAAAGAAAAAGTGGATGTGGCCAGCTGAAAGGAAGACAGAGGAGACTACATGGATTCAAAGAAGGATATATGTGGTGTCAGTGTGGGAGGAAACATTCAAGTTAGGTTGGACACATTTCTCTCGTCAGGAGGGTTTGGTCTGAGTCTCTTTGATTGTTTTATAATTTACAATAACACAGAGGCCGATGAGGCAAATTTGTAGAGCCAACACTTCCTTTCACCTCTCAGCTCTAAACCTTGAGTGTGTATTTACATACGTGTCTTGTGTGTAAAGTCATTCTTTACCACCCACACTTGAAGTCGTGAGCAGCCAAACCGGCATGACAGTGAGAAAAAAAGGAATACATTTCTCCTCTGCACAACCATGAACAACAAATTATCTTTTGTGTGCACTGCAGATTCTCTGGAAACGACAAAGAACATGCTTTATTAAGCACTCCATTTTTTTTAAATCAACTCACTGATTCAATCGTAATGACTGACTGCGATTGCAAAACTCTTCTTGCGGCTTTGTTAGACCTTTGCAGGGTGTTGCATTTGGTAAACCTGTCATGTGTTCATGGATATGGAGGCATAAATGCCTCACAGAGAGCTCGGACTGGAGTTTTTTCATGAAGAGAAACCCATCGTTTAGGTTAACAATAGCCGTTTTGGAGTCAAGCTACAGCTGGAGACTCCCCCAAAAACCTGCAAACATCCATCCACTCCCACAGTGTCTGTGCTGACAATCAAAATGGATGAAAAGTAAAACCATCTCACTTTAAAACAAATGTGTGTGTGTATGTGTGTGTGTGTGTGTAAAACAACATTCCATACATTCCTAAAGCTGTAAGCCGTCCAGAGTGGCTAGCAGCACCAGAGCACCAGTTACAGCCACACACACACAAGCACGCACACACGCACACACACACTTTTTTTTTTTTTTTTTAATCAAACTGCATGTTGAGCTCGCTGGTTGATGTGATGCAAAGTGTTAAATGTGGTTGTAGTGCACAGGGGAGTAGTAGAGGAAGCTATAGTGATAAGTCAGGCCAGGGTCAAATATTTGCAAGACATGTTTTGAGTTGGTCTTAAAGTTGCACTGAATGAAAAGCAAATAAAAGAGTGCAAGGTCCAAGTTTCCAAACCAGAAAAACATGACTTGTACAAACACCTACACATGAAAATTTCTGGTTCAATTTTCATCTTGCACTTCCAAATGGTTACAGCTATCGAACGTTTAATTAGACTGCAGAGCCCTTTGTAAAACATGTTTGTTGCAGAAGTTTCTACATCTGATGCTGTAAAATGCAACCAGCTAATTAAAAACTGCAGTGTCCATTTTAATAGTGACGTGGTTCTGGAATGTTCTCAATGGCTTTTGAACGGTTTGTTCATGACATGTTTGTTCACCTTGATATGAGCTGCAGCTATACACGGTAACTTCTTAGCTGTTGTTGCCATTACTTAAAATTAATGATAATCCCATCAACTGCAGATGTAATCTGTGTTTAATGCTTTAAACCTTAAACCATTTAAATGTTTGTTTAGCGATGCTACTTTTAATATTAAGAAACTGTATAAAAGCAAGTTCACTCACTAAACAAAGCTGATTAAATTGTCTATTTCCAGTAGTATGGTGTTACTTCAGTGTTGGTGACAATGTAATCAGAACCAGTTTAGAACTGGTTCCAAGGGATTACATCAACAGAAATGGGTAAAGTTACACCGTCCTGCAGACTTTGATTACAGTTTCTAAAAAGTACAATTTTGAGATGAATAGGCTAGTTAATTTTCGTTGATTGAACCACAGATACTAGCCTCATGCAGCAGGACTGACAGCTGTCTGACAGCTCTCCTGAAAATTTTAAAATCAATCTTGTCTGTCCATGTGTTAGTTTCAGATCCTCCATGTGAGGTTTAAGCTAGAGCAAATATATATCCGTGGCAACTGCAGACTTCTTTGATGCAAGGCTAAATGTCATAACAAAAATAATTAGTTAGGAGGGGTTGTTTGTTTTAAACCCATGTAAAAACTTATTTCAGCTTTGCCAGCATCTGTAGTTGGATTTAAAGATGGCCATCTGACAGGTGCAATAGAAATTTAGTTGAAACTTGTGCTTAATCTGAAATGGAACGATAATTTAATAATGATGCTTTAATTGATGGTTGATGCTCTGGTTCAGTCATAAAGACATCAGATTTGACGTGTTTTATATTTATCATGCGCAAATTAAAAACCTTACATTACATTAAAAAAAAGACATTTTAGCTAATTATGTTTACTAGCTAACTTAAAACTATTGATGCAACAGTTTAAGCCTCTGGTTTACACACACACACACAAATAAAACACTAGTTAAACACTGTAAAGCTTTGTTTCTACCATCGGGTGTGGGTTGGGACGGGACAGCCAATCATTAACTTCAGCCGGGTAGAGATAGATGCCTCAGCTACGTAACAGCATGGCGCCATCGCAGCGTGAAGCCTTCCTTAAAGTATAACCAAAACTTAACTCAGAAACAAAGGAGGAGAATGGCGGTCATCCAACATTTGTGTTCTTTCCTCTTGGAGGTGCTTCTTAACGCCATTTTAAATTGAGATTTAATCAACAAAAAGAAAATCTGTTGCTCTAAACAAGGAACCATTCCTGCTTCGTTTTTATGCTAGGTCGCACGTGAAGTGACCTTTTTTCCTCAACCAAACAATGGACTGCAGTGGGTCAAACTCCACCCTTTCTGGTTGATTAGATTGGTATCCCAACGCAAGGTTCCTAACAAAGTAGGACGGTATGGACTTGTCCCTACAAATATCTAGCATCTCCCGAGTTGTCCTTACCATTTTTGTTGCACAGAACAACTGGGAGATCTGTACTCTCTACAAACGGAACGGATGGAACCGCAGCTTTCTCTGCCAATTTGGGGGCACCCGGCTACTGTTTGTGTCTACACTTCCAGGTTTCTCACTAGTAAACTGTGGAAAAATAAAACATGTCTAAAACATGCTGAAAAGGAACATCCTTAACACGAAAAAGCTCAAGAGCGAAGGAGAGTCCTTACGGTGCAAAAACACTAATTATTATCAAGTAGCTAGTGCAGGTAGATAGTTAAGCTGGGGTCCAGAAGTGAGCAGGTAAGGTGGGATGGCTGGGAGAACTGAAGGAAATAGGCTAATGGAGATAAAACAAGGCTGCTGTATTGGGAGTCGAACAGGATCCAAGTAGTGAGAACAGAGGTAAATATCTTAGACAAGATCCAGATCCTTAATCCAGAAAGTTAGTCAGGTCCAGAAGCCAAAGCAGACAAACAGATTACCCAGTTCCAAATAGTATACTCAGAGAATGAGCAGGGTCAGAGCCAGGTTAGCAGCCCAAATCCACAAATCCAAAAGCATTCATTCATTAGCTATACTGCTTAATCTATTATAGGTTGCAGGTAAACTGGAGCCTATCCCAGCATTTTAATAGGTGAGAGGCAGGATACACCCTGGACAGGTCACCAATCCATCACAGGGCTGACACAGAAACACATGCATGTCTTTGAATGGTGGGCGGAGGCCAGAGAACCTGGAGAGAACCCAGACATACACGGGGAGAACACGCCAACTCCACACAGAAAGTCTATGTCTAAATATGCAGGATCAATTCATTTAATACATCTTGTTTAAGCAAAAGTAGCAGTAAAAATATGAAAGCAGTCAAAAAAGGAGTTAGGAAGTATTTTATTAAAAGAAGGGACATTTAATGTTATTTTAATGCATTTTATATTTTACTAATAATACTTTTCATCATACCTCTTTTTTTAAATTATTTTTAGTCTTTACAGTTTTTTCTATTTTTATGTATTTATTATTTTTTGTGTATTTTCAGGTGTTCCTCAGAGGGAGCCCTCTGCACCAGGGGTCATGTCGGCCATGCCTGCCGGGGTGCCTTCCATGGTATTGGTCTTTTGTCTGGCGCCCGTGTCGGTTACGTGGTGGCTGTGGTCCGGTCAACTCCTTGTGCAGATGTTCCTTCGATAGTGTTTCCGTACCTGGCCCTTCTGTTCTCAGCCACATATTAATCTGAGTGTATGTGTGAATATAGGTGTGTGTGGTGATGAAGAAGTGGTGTTGGAGATGTGGTGGTGGGTGTATGGTGGGAGGGTGGGGGTTGATGGCCTTTCTTTTTAATGCTCTTAAAATCTGTAAAGCACTTTGTGCCACATTTTATTGTATGAAGAGTGCTTAATAAATAAAGTGTGATTGATTAATTGATTGATTGGCTGCCCGCTGCATAGCCTTTTTAAAATGGGTGAGGTGGCTGGTCCTTTCGTTGATCCAGCAGATGCCAAAATGGCCTTTAAGTAACGATACCCGTGCTAATTAATATCTAACTAGATACTAAATAGAAGCTGATGTGGAAGCTGTGACTGAAGTTTAGAGCAGAAGTAAATGAGGAAAAGTGATTTTTTTTTGTAAGGTGATCAATCATTTTTAGATTATGTGCAGTATTTTGTAATTAGACAATGTGAATTATCATCTCATCATTTTTGATGGATGATGCTAGTTGGCAGCTTGTTCGTATCTGAATTGCTGTGGATTGTGGACAGTTGTCAAATTGTTCCAGGTAAACTTTCAATCACTCGCAATGTTTAAAGCTCAATATAAGATACCATAATGGCATCCATCCATCCATCCATCCATCCATCCATCCATCCTCTGCCGCTTATCCAGAGTCGGGTCGCAGGGGCCCGTGCCTAAGTAGGGAAACCCAGATTACCCTCTCCCGGGCCACATTCACCAACTCATCCGGGGGGATCCCGAGGCGTTCCCAGGCCAGCCGCGAGATGTAGTCTGTCCAGCGTGTCCTGGGTCTTCCCCGGGGCCTCTTTCCGGTGGGTCTTGCACCTCACCAGGGAGGCGTCCAGGAGTCATCCTGACCAGATGCCCGAGCCACCTCATCTGGCTCCTCTCGATGTGGAGGAGCAGCGGCTCTACTCTGAGCCCCTCCTGGATCACCAAGCTTCTCACCCTATCTCTAAGGAAGAGCCCGGCCACCCTGCAGAGAAAGCTCATTTTAGCCGCTTGTATTTGCGATCTTGTTCTTTCGGTCACTACCCACAGCTAGTGACCACAGGTGAGGGTAGGAACGTAGATCGACTGGTAAATCGAGAGCCTTGCCGTTTGGCTCAGCTCCCTCTTCACCACGACAGACCGATGCAGAGTCCGCATCACTGCAGACTCCTCCCTGAGCCGCCACCTTACAGTGGTGGAGGAGTTTGCGTGTCCTGATCCTATGGCTATGTTGTCGGGGGCTTTATGCCCCTGGTAGGGTCACCCATGGCAAACAGGTGTCTAGGGGAGAGACCAGACGAAGCGCGGCTCAAAACACTATGATGACGACAAATCATGGATCCAGGTTTCCCTTGCCTGGACGTGGGTCACCGGGACCCCCTCTGGAGCTATGCCTGGAGGTGGGGCACAGAGGCAAGCGCTTGGTAGCTGAGCCTTTGCCCATGGGGCTCGGTCCGGCTCAGCCCGAAAGGGTGACATGGGCCCCCGCTCCCGTGGGCTCACCACCTGCAGAAGAGGCCATAGGGGTCGGGTGCAGTGTGAGCTGGGCGGCTGCCAGAGGCGGGGACCCTGGCGGTCTGATCCTCGGCTGCAGAAGCTAGCTCTAGGGACGTAGAATGGAAAGATACCATAATGCTGCTTCAATAACATTATTATTTTCACATATTTTTACTTAAAGGCAAAAAATTAAAAGATTAATGATTAAAAACAAATCATATATTATTAAAAACTGTGTATCTGTTGATATCTAATCACTACACTTAAGTAACTGTTATGTTTTCATTCTCTTAGAATGAGCCACTTGCAGTGGTTCTGCATACATGGCAGCTGTCATTTTTGTGCCACCAGTTTTACTGCAGTGTCTCTGAAAGATGTGTGAAATAAAAACCCTCTAGGTTTTAGAAGTGCAGTATTGGATTTGTTTGATTGGGATAACTAACAAAGAAAAATGAGTAATGGTATCTCTCACCAGCTGCACATAGAAGCAGTAATTTCTGCAGAAGATGCACTGCTGCATTCACACACTGTCTCACTGGCTAATCTGACATTAGCTTAGGGTGCTGAATAGAAAAATCTCTCAAAGAAGTCAAGAGATGGGATGCTTGCTTTCTTACATGCCACCACTCCACAACACAATAGAAATCTGCATCCCTGCAGCATTTTGAAGAAGAATGTCAGATACCGTTAGACAAAACCAAATGTTTACGATAAGGAAAATCATCTTTTAGGCTTTTAAAACCATAGTTCACCTCAGTTTAGAGGCAGATCTAAACATTGTTTTGTTTTTTTGTAATTTATTTGATATTTCATTGGCCTGTGCAGTTATTGTCACCAACCACAATGTGTTTGCTATAAACTAAACATCAACAAACGTTACTTCCACAGTAAAAAAAAGTTTCACTTGCATTGTCGAAAACCAAAGCCTCTCCTCTGTCTACAAAGCAAAGTAAAAGCCAGTATGTTCCAAGAAAATCCTCGTAATTCAGTTCTAGCTGCAGGGGAATGATGAAATAGTCAGAAACATATGAACTGGCACTTTTATGATTTATGGGATTGTTGTGCAAAGACAAACAAGGTTTGAAGATCCCTGTTTTGTTGTTGTTTTGACAGGGGTGGTCTCTGTTTTGTCATGTTGTACAGATCACAGATGTTTCCCGCTGCTAAGATATTTGTTGGGGTTTTTTTCAGTTTAGTTCATGTATTGGTTGCTGCTGTAATGTTATTTTTTTTCCTCTTCCTCCGTTCCTGCAGGCAGAGGCAGAGCAGCGGCCCTAGGGCATGTCAACACATCCCCTTCTGTATTTAAGCACTGGTGTCACACTCATTCAGGGCCAGATGGGTGCTGACCTTTCATGTTGATTTGGATATCTGACTGCTGCCTTGCTTTAGATTTTCTTGTGGATTCCCCTGAGGACCTTCATCATTCTGCTCATTTTGTCTGAGCAATAAAAACCTTTTTGACCCCCTCAAACATTTGTCAAACTGTTAAAAAAAGACGATATTCAGCTTTTAGAATACTTATCAGAGATTATTAATAAGACAGAGATCAATAAGACGAGAGTCATTACTGAACTGATGACGTGAACAAGACGTAGGTTTCTCTAAAATGGCAAATCATTCCCACAGTTCTGTGTGGTGACATTGGTTCAAATTCTCTATTGGGGAGAAATCCACGTGTGTAAATCTGATTTCTAATGGAAGTTATTTGATAAAGGATATGTGATTTAGCTGTTTACATGACCACTTGAATTATCTGATAACTCCAGAAATCAGATAATGATCAGATATTTGGTGTGCACGTAAACAGGCTCCTCGATTAATGCTAAGGATCAAAGTTCTTTTACTTAGTGACTAAGTGATTATCCTCATTAAAGACTAAATAGCAGTTGAAAAATAATTTTTTCGTGCCTTAAACCTTTATGTTACCTCACTCTCAAATAATTCTTGAGGTCAAACCTTTTTTTCTTTACTACAGAAGTTCTGGTTGAAGGTATAGCCACTGTTAGCAGTGCTCTCCATAGATCTACAATAAAGACTAGATGTCTCAACTGCGCTGCTAGCCAATGGAGTCAAATGTCCGCACTGACGGCCATCTTGCCACAATCAGCTCAGTCACTCATAACATTGTTTTAATAGTGCATGAAATTTATAAATAACCATAACTTGTTAGATATTGTAGATATCTGTGTTGCTCTCTGCCACTTGCTAACCAGAAGCAGATGCTCTTTCAACAGAGTGAGTGGCAGCAGGAACAGCCAATCACGCTACAAAAGAAACAAAAGAGCAGAAACAATCATAAAAGTTGAGATGGGTTATAAAGGCGGGACTTATAGCAGCGAAATTTCCAGTAGAGCTATGGATCTCTCAGCTGTTTGTACTACTAAAAATGTTTGAGACTACTCAGGAGCAGCTGTATATTGTTAGTGACATGTCTACCATCCCTACCCAATTCTGCACCCATGTGTTCGAGAGTTTTAATCCCACAGCACAAGAGTAAGAGTCTGATTGGCTCACATGTTGTGAAAACAGTCTGCAATTGGCAAACTTTGGATGACTCATAATCAGCACCAATAAGATAAATAATAAATTATTGCCTCATATTTGCTGTCGCTTGACTGACTGGACAAATGCATGAGACTTTCCACTTGCCCACATAATTTGTTGCCACAGGGCAAGCAAACAACCTATAAAGTCAAGCCCTGTCAATCCTAATAGACTAAAAACAACAGAATATCAGAAAAAAATCACAGAAGTGATGTATGAGAATGTATGTGTGAGAATATGGTGACATTATAGTCAGCACAGTGTCATGATTATGAAATATGTTTGGGTCTTATGTTTAAATTAGTTAAGACCTTGTTTTGGGATCGTGGGGTGTATTGGGTTTTTGTTTATATTATGGCTTCAGGGTTCTTGGTTTATAATGTCATGTTGGGGTTTTTGTGTTATAGTCAGGTTTTGTTATGTTATTGTTAGGATCATGTTTTAGGTTCTGGTTCTAGGTTGAAGTAAAGTTAAGAATTTGTGTTACTCAGGTTACTATGTTTTCAATTAGTATGTAGGTAGGTCATGGGTTTCTATTCAGGATCCAGGTTCATTAGGACACCTGGGCTGATTACAGATTCCTTTCACCTGTTTGTGTTTGTATTTATACTCCTGGGTTTGTGTTATTCCTTGTCAGGTCCTTGTGGTTTCTACATGGTTTCACTGGGTTTACCTGTTATGGTTTGTCTGAGTTTTTCATGTTTCTTTTTAGTCTTAGTTTGAACTTTTGTTAAGTCAAGTCTTGTTGTTTTGGGCTGGAATAAAATCACTCATCATCTGCACAATTCTGCCTCCTTTCCTCAACTGCCTGTGAGTGGGTCCACACTCATCCTTCCCCCGGAAATCACTACACACAGTCACTCTCCAGTTGTGTTTTAATCCAAGCTGCTGTGTTCTGTGGTATTATAGCTATGACCATGAGAGAAAAAGACTTCTATCTCTACTTCCATCATATAAACTATGTTCTGGCTTAAGCCTCTGAGAGGAATAATACCACAGTAAACCTGGATTTTAAGCACGAGAGTGAGATCTGTGACCTGTTCAAAGGACTCCAAGATAATTTGTCTATTTATGCCAAACAATTAGAATTGTTTTCATCTACATTAGAATTTGGATTACATTTTGTGACAGCTTCTCAGACTGCTATCAGACAGTGTTGGTATGTTATCACTGTTGGAGATCCCTCTCAGCACTGTCTTGACACAAATAATTCCTGGCATCAAAACACTCTTGGAGGAATAAAATATGTCTGAATGCTGACACATCATCTAAACCATCAAACATGATAAAGTGCTGGAGGTGTTCAGTAACTCTTTGCAAAGAGCAAATACTAAAAATATGCAATGAACTGATATCTTATCAGAAAGAGACCCAAAAAAAGAAAGAAGAGGCAGAAATACAGAACAGCCAATGTGGTGTAAGCACTGACACATGCTGTTTATTGCCATGCAGACAGCGTGATAGCGTGTGTGCTTATGTCTGTGTCAGTGTACAGTATGTGAGGGGGGGTGACTGACTGTGTGTGTGAGTGTGTGTGTCGGTGGGATGTTAGAAAGAGACATGGGAGCACATATGGCCCAAACAGTCGGGGATGGAGCTCAGGACTCCCACATGACACAGATAAAAATAAAAATGGGCAAGAGAGGCAGACAGAGAATGGCAGGGCGAGAGAGAGAGCGAGAGAGAGAGTTGGTCTCTTACGTGACATAACACTGAGGATCACATTCAGGGTGTGCACACCAGAGATGTGTTTAATGACTATATGAAACATGAACAAAGTCACGCTGCAATATTTCTATTTAATTTATATAAATATACTCACTGGCCACATTATTAAGACCACCTCGCTAGTACCACGTTGGTCCCACTTTTTACCTTCTGAACTACCTTAATGTTTGGTGTAATAATAATAATAATAATACATTTTATTTATAGGCACCTTTCTTGACACTCAAGGTCATCATACAGGTAAAAAAAAAAGTTTACAAAAAAGTAAAAAAAAAAAAAAAATAACGACAAAGCAATTAAAAATAGAATAAATATCAAACATCAACTGACTGAGACTCTGTCCAGGCTTGCCCACTCATAGAGAGAAGGCAAGCCTGAACAGGTGGGTTTTTAGCTGTGACTTAAAGTGTGAACGTGAATTTACATAGCAAAGACTGGGGGGTAGTGAATTCCACAGCAGTGGGGGCAGAGCGGCTCTCTCCCCACTGTGCTGAGGTGAACAGGAGGGACAGTGAGATAAATAGATGAAGAGAATCTGAGGGTATGGAGAGGAACAACAATATGGAGATATTGACATGACAACATCCTACAGTTGCTGCAGATTTGTTGGTTGCACATCCATGATGAGAATCTCCCGTTCCACCACATCCCAAAAACCTGGGGCCTCATTTATAAAACTGTGATAGCACAGCAAACTACAGGTGGCGTCTGTGGTGCGAAAAGGAAAAGGAAATGCGACGCACAAAAACTTTCAGATTTATAAAAGCATGCGCATGCACGTCCCACGCCTGTTTCCGTTTATATATCAGAATCGACCCTAAAGCAGGCGCATCTGAGGGAACGCCTTCCCACGCCCACATGGTGGCTATAAACGGTCAGGTGGACGCTTTTGATACATATTCGTCACATCATTTGCATGATGGCTCGGAAGGGAAAAAGAAGCAGAATTTTTGGGGATGTAAGACTCAGATCCTGATGGACCATGTTGAAAAATGTAAGAATGTTTGATTGGTGGGCACGGCGTGGGCATTACTGGTGTCAGAAAGGCAGAATAGTGGTAGCAGGTGACAGATGCTGTTATCGCAGTGGCAGAAGGCAAGACACACCAGAGGCATCGGAATATGCGGCTGGATATCTCAGCTGGTAGAGCTGTCATGCGGGAGATTGAAGTTCGAATCCCACAGGGGTGAACAGGAACACCTTCCAGTTAGGGCGTCTGAGATTGGTAGCAGTTTATTTAGTGTTAAAATTTTTTCTTTATAATTCCTGGGTGCTCCAGGTGGATCGGCGGTGCTGCAGCAGAGATTGAAGAGGGTGAGGCAAGAGACTGACTTTATTTTACTGACTGGTAAATGTTGGGAGCAGACTCTCCACCTCATCATTTCCTTGATTTTATTCTGTACCGCTGATAGAATAGAATTTATTGTTTTCATGGCGGTTGGTTCACACTGATTTGGTGCATTACTGCCACCAACCATTTAGGAGCAAGGACCAGAATGTCAGAATTAACGACTGAGTGGCTAATTGTGTGATAAATCAAATGGATCATCCTGCATATGTGTTAAAATAACGATTGCACGAATTTCACAAATGTATCTGTTTGCATTTACACGATAATTTTAACAGTCTTAACAGATAGACGGACGGACAGATGTGGACCTTAAATCAGTTTCACTACTACTTAGAATATGAACACAGCTGTAACAAGAAGCTGACCACAGAAATCACAGAATGGTTTAAGCCCAGAATACATCTGTGATATGTTCAGAGAATATAAACCTAGCAGAGCTCTTAGATCCAAAGACTCTGGTCAACTAGTCCAGACCAGAGTCCAGACTAAACATGGAGAAGCAGCATTTAGCTGTTATGCTGCAAACAAGTGGATCAAACTTCCAGTAGAGATGAAACTTTCCCCAAATGTAGACATTTTTAAATCCAGGTTAAAAACATTTCTTTTCCCGTGCACCTATGCATGAATTCTGTAACTTTGAACTTATCTTACTTTTAATCATTTTAATGTAATTTATCATTTTATTGTGATTTTATTGTGATTTTCTGCTATTTGTTGGTGCATTTTACTATTTGTTAATACTTTCTTTGCACCATCTGTAATGCTTCAAATGTTTTATGTAAAGCACTTTGAATTGTCTTGTCCATGAAATGTGCTACCCAAATTACCTTACCTTGCCTTGGAACCGGAGGCATCATCAGTAGATTTAGAGATTATTTTGGAAACAACCAGCCTTCACTTGATGCCCCAAGACCAGAGATTACATAATATAAATGCACATAATTCCAGGACTTTATCCTTAAGATATTCTAACAATCTGGAGAAATCTCTGGATGTTGGGGAACGCTGCTGAAAACCAATATTGACGGGACCCGGAGGCATCTAGGCATTAGACCAGATCATGTAGTGAAAATCATTGTATGGGTTAAGGAACACCTCTGAAAAGCATTTGATGTGTGTATAGATCATCATTACAACCACAAACACTGTGTAAAATATAGATTTATGTCTGTGCCTAATTTAAACAGGTACAAGCAAAATGAAAGCTGAACAATGGTAGTTTATTTCAACATGACTTTTAAACTTTTAACAAAGTGTGGCACCACTGGTTGAGCAGCTCATATGCTCCATCCAGCAAGAATGGGAACATTTTTACTTTCTGCATTACAGTAGTTCATCTAAATGTTTACAGAGTGTGGTTAAAAAATAAAAAGAGCTGATACAACATGGTGGTAAATATACCTCTAACAATTTTTTAAACTGTTGCTGGCACCAAGATCAATTTCAAAAACCAAAATTTCTCAGCTTTTTGTATTTAATGTATTATCTTTTCACTATTATCAGGTAATATATGAATAATTTTAGAGAGAGTTCTTAACTTCTGTTTTTTATTACAGTTTGTTTTTAAATTTCCTCCAATCAACAATGTTACATTGAAAAAGTGCAAAATATTTTAGTTTACTTATATCTCCTCCTTGGTGGGCTCTTTGAATGAAGCCAAGCCTTATTGCAGCACACTTCTTTTGTTATGCTCAGTGAGAAACAAGACCTAAATGTGGGTTTTCTCATATATTGCATTATGTCATACAGTAATACATTTTAACAATTAAAACAATCACAAAAGCTGGGAGACAGAACACCTCGCACATAAATACTATCAGCACTGAGTAAATTACTATTTCACCATATTTTAGCTGTAATTCATCCTTATTTTGTTATACATTAGAAATCCTTGTACTTTTTTGTAAGTTATTTTCACAGTTATGAATTCTGAGAAAGTTTCCTAAGTAAAAGTATTTTAATATCGTGTGCATGCCACCATGATTAAAACCTTTTTATTTACATCATTATCTCAAGATAATTGATTAACTACCTTATTATCTAAATATATCAAGGGCTATTTTCTCCAGATAAAAGGATATTTTTTTTAACTATGATTAATCAAAGAGGTCTCTTTGTTAGTTCAGGAAAACCATTGCCAGGAAGGGAACTGTAACACAGGCATTCCTCATCCCTCTGGGTTCAAGGCAGGTACACCCAAATCACATGACCGAGTTAAGATTACAAAATTTAAAATGTGGGTTTCAAACAACATACCAGTTTTTAAATTGTGTTGATGGGCTAAGTAAAACCAGAGTTATGATACTTTACATATAATATACTAATTTACTTTATTTAGTATATTACTGTTCGGTGCAGAAATAAATGGTAAAAATTGGTGATGCTAGGGAAAATGCTCACAAAAAAAAAGGCATAAAACAAAAACTTGGTGGAAAAATGCATCAAATCAATCAATCAAAACATTATTTTACAGTGTGACATGTCTGGTTACTGAGGAAGAGGAGAAGCTGTTGGACTGACAACGACCAAAATGAGGTGCTGCCTCCTGGTGGACAGGAGGACTAACACATCCTGTAAATGTCAGACCTGTGACGTCCTCTCTGTCTTGTGGTGGACAGAAACTGTTTGTTGGAGTGGAACAAGTAATTTATGGTGATACCTGATTATTTTCTAAAAACCTGTACAAAAAATGCCTTAGCCATTTTCAACATATTGATGTAAAAAGTTGTACAAACAGTATCTTTCTTGTTTGCTAAATTTGCACATTAGTTTTGAAGAATAACCGTTTATATTGGCATTCCAAGTTATGAAAATAGTTTGTTAAACATTTTTGTGGTTTTCACACTAAATAAAATCTCACTTTTCCCACTAAGAACCGATGTTTTTGTGTGATTTTAGGTCTAGTGTAGTAATACACTATGAGAAAATGAAAAAAAGAAACTGTTGTGTCAAAAAGAAAGATACTAAACAAAACAAGGTAGACAGTTTTAAAGGCGAAATGTAAAGTTAAAATGAAAAGTAGTCAGTTATGGCCAATTGTACCCCAGAGGGTTAACTTGGTGTTATAGATTCTGACCAGTTGCAACAATTCTAAATTAAATTGCATGCTAACTACTCAGTTTTTTGTTTGTTTTTTTTCATTGTTGTTGTTTTTGTTTTTTTCATCAGCTCACTTAAATTATTTCTTAATCTTGATATAATGAAACTTAAAAAAATCAGCAATCAGTAAAGCTGGATTTATACTCACACGGCGTATGGCACCATCACCGTATGCTCTGTGTAGGTTGGTGGAGGCTTGACACACGCCGCACCTCTTCCAGACCAGACGTGCATCCCTGCTTCCAGTGCGGTTTTGCAAAAATGCTTCCTTCTTATTGGCCGGTTTTTGATTTCGTGCTTTCTGGATTTCTGAAGCTTCTGGCTGAATTTGTGTGGTAAACGTGCAAGACAAACTGCAACATGATGTTGTAACCCTACTCTTGAGTGGGAGAGCACATTTCACCAGCATCAGCTATGCCAGCCCTACACAGACACCATGCAAGTATAAATCCAGCTTTAGGGCTTATCTTGAGAAAGCAAAATGTTTTTTTCTTGAGATATTAAGAAAAATTAACTTACCATAATCTATCTATCTTGTGATAATGAAATAATTAACTGAGGTCTTAAAATAATTGTAATAAAGGAGTCCTATTATTACAATTTATTTTGTCTTTTTTTCTAAAGTGTTACAGTGTTGGATACTCATCAGACAGGTGAGCGGCGCTGTTTTTTTTTTTTATCACATAAGTGCATGTTTGAGTTTTCCTGTGTGTCTCTACATTATTTCCATGGCACTGAAAACAGTCATTTTAGAGAATTCTTTCTACTTCCATATTTTAGTGACATCCCGGAGGGGGACGACTCGGTTATTGGTCATCTTCTCTAGATTGTGCACACCCACTTTCACTGCTCAGTATAAGGTGGCAGACACCGCGGGGGACACTGCAATGCTTTGTCAACATTTCACACAAGAAATGCTTCGTCAGTCGTCTGTTTTGTTTCGATAGTGTGTGAGCAACTGTCAAACTAAAGGAATTAACTTACACTTATTTTACCTGATCGCTACCAGCAGGTAAATCAGATGTCATGATGACCAAAAAGTTAGCGATCAACACCATAGATTCAAATGCTACAAACGTAGTAACCAGGCTAAAAACACCCAGATGATAAGTATATTAATTCGGTTTGTTTACAAGTTCCTCCACTGTTTTTATGATGAAAACAGTGTGCTCCCCTGCAACTACTCCTGGCAGTTGGCCAATCAGAGGCAGCCGGCATCATGGGGAGGCGGGGCTTAGGGCGGAAGAGTCTCCTTGTGCTTGTTTCTAGAGGAAGCTGATCAGAGGATCCATATTAAATAAATAAAGGGGTATGTGAAAAATGCTGGATTGATTCCTGCCCTTGTGGACTCGCATATTATAATAAATTAGGCTTAAATTAGCATAATATAGCAACTTTAAGTTAAAGTAAGTAAATAATTGCATGCATGGCCTTTCTAGGCTTCCATATACCCTCCATGGAAAAGGGGTTGTTTTTGTTTGTTGTGTAAAAGAGCTTTCTGTTATTTGGAAAAGTGCATGCAAATGATGATAAACAACTTATATATTTTCTCCATTTGCATAGTGTTTTGTTGTGCTTTATTTTAGTTTTTCCTTTCTCTTATTTAAATTTACTTCATTTGTTGTGAGTTTTCTTTCTTTCTTTCTTTCTTTCTTTCTTTCTTTCTTTCTTTCTTTCTTTTGTATTATCTTTCTTTTTTGGCATTTTCTTGTTTTTATTAAAGTGGACTGAACGCTGTTTTCACAATTATCCTTTTATTGCACGCGCTTTGCCAGTGCTCAGCGCGCGGAATTTTCCGGGCGACGGCAGTTTTCCGGTCGTTCTAAGAAGCGTCCCCGGTTCTCTCCGGGATTTACCCCATACTCTGCTCCGGGTTTTCCGGGTGTCCATCGGCGGGCTCCGCACAGCCTTTAGCTGGTTTTTACTCAACTCCTGTCCTGATATCACTCCGCTGGCATGGTGGAGAAGCGGACCTGATTATTGTGATGGTGGCAGGCGGCAGTCAGTGACTACAGACTTCCGCCACTGCTTCTCATATCCGCGTTTTACGCCGTCTGGGCCACTCTAGTTGCCTCACAACCGGACTACCGAGGGCGCCTGTGCTCTTTCCCTAAGTCTGCGACATCTTCCCCGGGATTTCTTTCAAACCCAAACCATATGAGATGCAAGTTCACTGGGACACTTCGGAGCCTGTTCGGTTTAGGCAGAAAAACTTTTTCTCAAAGGACAACACTGTAGAGGTGCGAGTGGACTGTTGCTGCTGCTGCTCCTTGTCGGGACGGTTTGTTTGTCTATGAAGGCTGGCTGCCTGCTAACCTTTATACATTCCCTTTATTATTTTTTCCAGAAGAGTTATTATTCTAAACAGCGTGGCAGCCGCCGTATTGTTGAATTCAGTTTGGGGCTTGTTTGGCTCTCGTTCTGCCTGCGTGTTGTTTGTATTTTCAGGCGGTTTGTTTAATGTCGGGGAAAGGAGGAGAAGAGGTCGGTCGCGATTCCTTGTAGGTGTATAACAACTAGTCTCGCAGCCCTTTAAACCTCCCCAGTTGTCTCCCGCTTCAGCGGCTATTGTCGCCAGTCGCCCGGCTGTTTTTGGAACTTTCGCTGCGGAGGACACACACAGAGAGAGGACACTAGGTGGTGGACGTGGAGGTGGCCGGAGGAAGAAGACGAGGTGGCGGCGGTGGCGGTTGGCTTGACTGGGAGAAAAGTTCTTCCAAAATAGCAGCCACTCAGTGCAGTGATGGGGGACTTCGCCTCCCCCGCTGCCGGACCCAACGGCAGTATCTGCATCAACAACAACATGAACCCGGCCAGCGGGAGCGTGGTGCCCGCCGGAGCGGTGGGGATACCTAAGCACAGCACCGTGGTGGAGAGGCTGAGGCAGCGGATAGAGGGCTGCCGGAGACACCATGTAAACTGCGAGAACAGGTATCAGCAAGCCCACGCCGAGCTTCTGGAGATAGAGCGGAGGGAGACCGTCAGCCTGTACCAGCGGAGTCTGGAGCAAAGGGCCAAGAAGTCCGCCGGTGGCAGCAGCAAACAGCCGCAAAGCAAGCAGCCGGATGCGGACCCAGCGTCTTCCACGGAGCAGAGAAATAACACGCTCATAGCGGTAAGGACGTGCTTTCAATATTGGGCCAGGTGTGCCATTAGAGTCCCCAGTACTCTCTTACAATCACAAGACACAGTTTGGTTATATCTGTGGCTTAATATCTACATAGTAGCAGAACTACACGTTCATCGTTAAACTTATTGACAGACTCACGAAGCGCACACTTAACTTTTTAAACAAGAGTGCCAACTATCACGTTTGTTTACAAAGCAGCTCAGCCCCTTGTTGGAGGCAACAGGCTTGAATTCCGCTGTGTTTGGAAATGACAAGCCTTGACAGCTGCTATGTTGATTTGTTGCAAGATAAGTGTTTTAGATGCTCAAATGGAGTGGAGAAGTTTGGGAGGCAGGGCTAATTTTTCATTTTTTTTCTCCCAGAAACTTGTCTCAAGCAGTAAAAACTTTCTTTTTTTTTCTTTTTCTTTCTTTCTTTCTTTCTTTTTTTTGGTGGATGTTCTGCAAGATAGGCAAGCAGTAGCATTGCAACATTGCTTCCTTGCACTGAGCTGCTGCAGTTCATGCTCCAGTCAGACCTGTAACCTTTGTAACTTACTCTTAAAAATCAACAAGCAGTGCCCACAGAGTTGCAAACACTTATTTTGCAGCGACCTTTTCACTGAAAGTAACCTGCCATTAGATATTGAAATGACTTCAGATGCCACTACTGTTATTTCTTTCTTTAAATAAATTAACAGTGAATACAAATAAAGTGGGTCCACTGTTTAAAAATAAAAAGCAATATCAAACAGAAAACCTAAATACTGTACATCCATTATTGTTACAGTGAGATTGCTACTGTGATTTTCTGTTGATAGGGGGCAGTGGTAACATATGGAGGTTTGTCGAGTCTCTTATGGCTGTCCTACGAGGATCTGACTTTGCTGCAGATCGGATTTTCATTTCCAGTGTTCGGCTCCAGCTGGCTGCATGAAAGACACGGAGACAGACAGCGGCAAACTGCGTTGTGTCCCCCTGTTCACACCGTGTTCCCTGTGGGCAAACTCTGGTTTCCTTTAGAAAACACCAAAGGATACATGTCGGGAATGTCAACATTGTTATCCCTTTTGTTGCTGCAGTTCCTCCCCTTTTGAAATGCAAAATCAGAGCGTCTTTTAATTTTCTGAGGCTGCCTTGGTGGTTATTATAGAGATGCACAAGCCAGACCAGCTCCAGCCTGAGAGAGCGGGAGTGATTTTTAATAGTGCAGGATCTCCCAGCGGCCCTTGTGGACATTAAACCGAACCGCCCATTAGATGGCCTGCAACAAATGCTCTGAGAATGGAGGGATTACTGCTTAAAGACACAGTGGCGCAGGCATCCCTTTGCTCTGTCCCTCTCTGCTCCATTCCCTGTCACTGATGGCGACAACTTGTACACAAACACCACATTCAGTAGCTGAAACGCACAGATCTGCCTGTTGGTGCCCTTTTTTTATGCTACATTGAAAGTTCTTGGCAATGTGTAAGCTAGGGGTTGTAAGTGGGATGAAAGGAGGGAGAAGCCTGCAATACCTGCTCCTGGTTTTTCCTCAGAAGAACAGAGCTGCAGCTAGATGGCTGTATGTAGTCGCTTCAGAAGCAAGCATTCTAGGAAAGCTGAGTACGCTGTTGATGTGACTACATAGACATGCATACAAATATTCCCAGTGGGTTGTAATCTGGAGGGTCTGTGTTACTGACTGACCTTTGAAGTATGCGGCATGCAGATGATGTTTGAATACACCTTCTCTTACATTTAAAGAAATGCAGCGGGAGATACGGTTATGTCATGGCTGGATATGTAAAGTTCACAGCATGAAGCTAAAATGACACAACTGAGCTCTTTGGCTGGGAAATGTTGCTGCTTTACAGATGGGTGGTTCTCTGTGTCAATATGATAATCTTCAGCATCATGTTCATAAACCAAAGCTCCAAAAAGAAACGGATGAAGGTGTAAAAATCAGTATTTTTAAACGATATTTAAACAAGGAGGTAACTTAAAATAGAAATAAATGTAATTTTTTTTAGCGTCTTGCTTTTCTGTTTGCATCCCAGTACAATATGCTTTGGTCTAATGGTTCTCAGACACACCCACGTCAGGGCAGGGGCCAAAGCCTGTAATTATGGAAAGTGTGTGTTTGTGTTTATGGGCTAAGTATTAGTCAGACTGGGGAAGAAGACACTGGGAACCCTCTCTGTCTTTCTCACCACAGTTTTAGGTAGTTTAACAGCCAATAAGGTTACATATAAACAGGGCAGAGGAGGTGATACTGCAGGTTCACTTTCCCCATACTGGAATGACCCTGACCCCACAAAGGGGCCCTATTAGGTCCAGTATATTACCTGCGAGTACCTCACAGGTCCAACACAGATCTTTGTTGGCTTTCTGGAAACCGTAAACACGATGCATGGTTAACACTCGTATATTCTTGGAGCTTTTTTACATATTTCAAACCATGGCACTGTTTTTATTGTTTATATAGTACACTAGGTGAGTAATAGGAAACAAGGTGACATAGGGGATAGGGGTTAATGCTCATTAACTCTTTATTGGTTTATATTTTCTTTTTCAGTCAGTACTTTTATATCCAAAATACCTCGCATCATTGAAGTTGTAGCTTCTTACAATTTAATTATACCAGTGCAGACATCAGAACTGTTCAGACTGTGAAGTATACCAGCTGATTAAGTCCTTTTTTTGTAAGCAGGTCTCCAGGTCAAACTTCTGACATGTGAAGCTTTCTTCTTGTTTAAATGAAATATCTTTGGCTTTAAGCGTTCTTGCTGCAACCAACATGATGATGTTGTGTGTTTGACCTTTTGCAGAGTAAAGTATGATTCAGGAAATGACTGGCAGGTTTCACTGGTTATTGGTGATAACTGGTAGCTTTGGCTCTATCGTACAACAGTGTTCATGTTTTTGCATGTTCAGCTTAAACAGGCTGATTTAACAAGGTGAGGTTGTTGTAGTGAAGAAGCATCAGGATGCCGATTCAAACAGAGCACTGATGCTGAATTGCTGTCAGATTATTTGTGATTATTGGGGACAATATGCTTCTGTGAAAGAAGCTAAATGATGGGGTCATGTTTTAACTTCCAGTAACTATTTTTACAAACTAGCCGGTAATGGACCGTGAAGTTGGAGTCCGTGATGTGTTCCCTGCTTCCCGGTTGTTGGTTTAGCTTTGTTTTGTGGGGCTTTTACATCAAACAAGGTATGTAAACCTGCTAGCAGAAGCAGGTTAAACCGACAGGAGTGTCACTAACATTATCTGCCATGGACATCAGCTCCACCCACAGAGGGCAGAGAGGACATAAAGATGCGTTTGTCTGAGTTATTGTTGTTTTCAGAGTCTTCATTTGAGCTGTGCCCATGTTTTGTGCAGTGTGTAAGAATTTCTGGCATCTAGTGGTAAAGATGGCCATAGCAATGACCTCAAATCCCAAACGCAGTTGTGAATGGACGGTGGCTGTCAGTGGCCAAAATCCTTCCAGACAAACATTTTTTCATCTGCTAGTGGATCCAGTAGCCTCAGATGCAGAGATGACTACACTACAGTTAACTACTTCAAAACTGTGTACACTGGTACTGACGTCTTCTATGGGCCTTTTAAGGCTTTGCTTATCGGTGCTCTAGCACCTGTCAAACAAAACCGGCTGTTTTTATTTTGTTGTCTCTGAATGGACAACTGCTGGCACAAATATGGCAGCTGCCATGAAAGTGGAGCCACAGCAAGTAGATATTAATGTTTCATTCTAATGGAATAAAAACATTAGTTATTATAGTAAAGTGATTTAGATACCAATAGAAACACAGTTTCTAATTATATATTAATTTTTTTTATAATTGTACTTTGATTTTGTTAGATATAGACTCTACTTATGTTTCCCCAAAGTTTATTCAACTAATGTTGGTCTAAGATGTTAAAAGTCATTTTGAGATTAACTTTATTTGGCTCTGCCCGGTTTTCTATAATGTAGCTTATTTTTCACCACAGATAAATAAAAGAAGAAACGTGTTCAGGAGAGGCTGTCATGTATTAACAGAGTTCTGTTCAGATCCTGAAACAAACGGGACTGTTGCCAGGATCCAAACCCGTGACCTTTCAGCTACAGGCACGTGTCTCTGACCCAACAGGCCACGATGTTGCTTCAAAGCAGAACTGTGACCCATACTTTTTCTGACAAAACATCCAGTCAGATCTGATTATCTAATCGCTAACAAGTTTGCAGCTGCGAAGCCGGCGTGCACAGCGAGGGGCTCGTTAGTTCCACTAAAACACAGTAGCTCAGGACGGTCTGTCTTCTGCTCTGCTCACTCCTTGGCATCCACCTCGCAGAGGAATGTCTCACACACACACAAACTCACATACACACTCACTCTCTTGCTGTTGTCCTGCCCAATTCTTGGCAGGAGAGGCCAAAGTGTGGGCGGCTGAGTTTTCATGAATCTGGGGCCTTCCCTCCCTTCCTCTTCTCTTCTTCCTCACTCTGTTCAGCACTTCTCTGGTTTCAGAGTTAGCACAGTGCTAATGTGGCGCGGCTTGTCTTCTTGGTAGGGATGGCATTGTTAAAGTCAGCTGGGACTGTTGTCCATTTGCTATATTTAAACCACTGAGCTGGCGTGAAGCTGACACCCGTTAGTACGCACACGCACACATGCAGCGCGTGACGTCGGCGAGCTTGCGTGACATCACAGGCATGCTGTTTTTGACTCATTACACGCCTGTTTCGCTGGCTCCCTCTGTTTTTTATTGACCGTGTCTTCTAAACTCTGCCCTTTACCTTCTCTGCTCCTATGTGCACTACATTTGGGTTTTTTGTTTTGCCAGTGTTTTTTGTTTTAGCTTCAGTCTCTCTTTACACACACACACACACACACACTGGATGTTTTTGATTTGGGGCGGCTGCAACCACATTCCCTTCCTCCCACGCTTGTTCACATGTTCGACAGAAACACACTTTGAGAGCAGACCCTTGAATAAGCAAGTGAGCAATTTTTTTCATAAACGTGAGTCAAAAAGTTTCAGCATCTTGGAAAGGCTCAAAGCTACCAGTAGTAAATCATCACAAGAGAGACGTCCTTCTCTTTCATTCTTATATACACTTAAAAACCCAATCACTGATCCGGAGCTACTTTCTCTTCACGTTTCTTCAGATCTTTCCTTAACTATTCTATTTTTTGTGGCTTTTTACTCCTACAGCTTTACATTGTACTTGTCTGCTTAAAATATTGTTTTAAAACGTGCAATTAATTACTTTTATTGAGCTTTTATCTCTTTTATTGCTAGCTTTAACAGCCAAGGACATTTACACATGCTCGTGCTGTGCAGCTGCTATGTGAAGTCACAATCTGTCTCACAATTTCTCAGCTCACCTCTGTTTGATTTCTCCGGGACATTTTTGTTCCAGTTTTCCGATGATGTGAAGCGCGATGTGAGGATGAAAGAGAGTGAGGTGACATGTGACACAGGGAATTCATACTCAATCTGACGTCTTTCACCCAACTCTGCTCCTTAATGATGTTCTTAAAGGTGGAAAAGGCTTTTCTCTTAACAATTTGTTTTAATCTTATATGTGCACACGTGATCACTTCCACTCGGAGTACATTATTAACCATATTAGAAACACAGATCAAGGTGAGGTGTTATAACCAATGAGGCATTCATCTGTTATCTTTGAAACATTGAAATGATTTGTTTACCTTTCTCGTCCACAGCGTCAGCCTGGAAATGAAATGCAGCCTTGATCATTTTAGTCTGGACTGGTGCATTTTGCTTATCTTGAGCACCACAGTGCTTCTTCTAAGAGTGCATGTCTGCTGTAGCTGTTTCACCTCCTACTAGTTCCAATTTTTCTACACATGACAAAAAATAACCTATTTTCTGTCAGAAATAAATGCTTTCTTTGTCTAAGAAATGTGTGGATGCTAGGATGAAGCAACATCTTTTCCCCAAAGTAATAAGGATGAATAGCGTGGAAGAGAGTTGAGCTACAAATGCTATCACTTATGAAGTAGCAGCTAACAGCTGGTTTTTGCTCTCATGTATGTCTCTGTCAGTGTTGGGCACGTTACTTTGAAAAAGTAATTAGTTACAGTTACTAGTTACTTCTCCCAAAAAGTAACTGAGTTAGTAACTGAGTTACTCCACTATAAAAATAACTAGTTACCAGGGAAAGTAACTATTTCATTACTTTTTTAAAGTTTAAAAATGTCAAAGAAGTTTGATTTTTTTCAGAACAGGTTTCACAGGCCAGGTGCATAGAGTAGAACAGCAAAGACTGGTACCTGAACAGAGGTTTCAATATTTATTGCACCTCAAAAGACCACAACTGGTACAACTGTACTTCAAGAATTTTCTTCATCATTTCCACCTCGAAAACGCCGTCTTTCCCTGAGACTCCGGACTCGCCATCTCTGATTTTTTGTGTGTGTGCTTCTATGTGCTGGGTTTGTGTGTAAACATCCGCCCACCTGGTGTCTCTGATTGGCTTATAAAATTTTCCTCCAATCATCATTACTTAATCGCTTACCCCTGTTTTCACTACAGGGGAAAACACACACACATTTGGAGCTCCTGTGTCTGTGAGCCAAGCTAGCGTTAAACCAAGTGGGACGACCACTTCGTAGCTTCACTCAGTAACTTGTAGTAACGGCATTTTGGTAATGGTAACGGCGTTGTAACGATAGAAAAAGTAATTAATTAGATTACTCGTTACTAAAAAAGGCAACGGCGTTAGTAACGGCGTTTATTTTAACTCCGTTATTCCCATCACTGGTCTCTGTTTGCGTAGCTTCCAGCGCCTGCAAACTGAAGGAACTTTATGATGCAAACTGACAGATGTGCAATCCAAAAAATTAAAGCTGACAGTGCAGAGCCTGTGGAGCCGATAAAACATGCTGATCAGTTGCTGAATTAAGTTACCACGAGCCGAAATGAGCACAAAAGCATCACCTGTAACAGGGTTCCCTGACGGCGATCCATGCTTTTTTTGGGTTTACAATTTGTACCTTCTCCATGTGAGCTAATGAGCTAATTCAGAAATCAGAGCCACAACCAACAGGAGGAACAAAGCTTTTCCATATTTTGAGCACTGCCTCCATGTGGCTGTGAAAATCTAAAACTGGAAGGTATGATACTGTGGGAGATGTTCAGAAGCACTAAAGTCTCATTTGCCAACGTACGTCTGTCTCAAACCTTATCAAACAAGACCGACCCACATCTGCCCGCCCATCCAACCAGCCAAAACCAGACTTGGTAAACATAATGTAAACCTCAACCTTAAAATCAACTCTGCTGAATCATGTATTCATGAACTCTGTTGCTATAACAAGTATTTAAACTTGACAGCTAGATTAGGCTCTGAAGTCATGTCAAATTTCAGATTTCTATCAATTATTATGAGCAGATTCACTTTGTGGGTGATATATGCTTTGATATTCCAACATCCAGTGGGCTGCAGCACAAATTATTGTCCTCTTATCTAAGACCAATCACATTTATTTTTGATTACTTATTTTTCAGACTGTACTGGCCAAAGCAAATACTATAACTGTATTTTGGTTCCTTATTAGTCTGACTGTACAGGAACTGCAGCCCAGTGAAGTACAAGGCCTTCCTTGATCTGACAAGTAGTTCATGGCTTAACTTTTATCTGCTTTTTCTATTATTACTCTTTATTGTTTTGTTAAGAGGTTAAACATTGTCCAGTAACAGTTAACAAGCAGCTACACTCGGATGTCAAGTGCTGCCGTCTTATCTCTTCGGCTCGCATGCTGGTGCCGTCGTTTTGTTTGTGTTCTGTCAGACGGCAGCTAGCAACCTCCCCTGTGCAACTGCTGAAGTGTTTAAGAAGCTACTGAATGACAGTTTAGTTTTTGCATTATTGATAGCAGAATGGAGGAAAGCCATCTTTGTTGCTTCCACCCCCCCTCTGCTACGTACTTGCACAGACAGTAACATGATAAAATATGAATGAGGTGGTTATCGGTGCTGCTTGGACTGTGTGTGAGCTTATGTGCAGGTATGCATTGCATTTGACTTTTACCCAGGATGTGTTGAGAACTTAGGTATGCAAGTGAGAAAGTAAGTGTGTTTACTCCCTCCATGAAGTCTGAGTTAACAGGTAAAATGTGGATTCTGACTTGTTAATTACACCAACACAACATTATTCCACAGCTAAGCAGTGTTTCTTAAATGATGACTCACATCAGTGAGTCAGAAATCCTAGATTCCATATTCCAATCAGGTTCTAGTAAAAAGGAAAACTCTGTAGTCTCAGTAGTACTGTTTGTGTATGCTGTCTGTAATAAAGTAATGTCAGAGCTAACCTACAGATAAGCTGAGGGAAATAATTCCTTTGTTTTTCGTAGCAACTGTTTGTCTTTTCACCATTAACATTTTCATGTGTGTTATTGAGGATTCCTGAAAGTGCTGCATCAAGTACCACACCATTTAGATCGTTCAGTGTTTTTTTCTTCTTCTGTTATTCTCATGGCTGAGACCTTTGGTGGCCTCCAGGTAGATATCTAATTTGCATCCCTTTGTAAGGATCTGTCTCTTCGTTTTGACCATGGTGGCTCCAGCGCTGGCTCGCAGCAAGTACATTTGAACTAATAAAAATAAATCCTGCTTACCTCAGAGATGAATGCTGGGTTTTTGTGACAAAGGAAGCCGGAAGACCTCCTAGATAAGTTTCGCTAGTTAAATAGATGCAGGAAATACAAGCAAAGGTATAAAAATAACTACTACAAAACTATACAATATGCAGTAAAAATTGCGTATTATTTTAGTGGGTAACATGTAGTATGCTACCATTGTAGAGGGTTAATTTCGTAGAAGGCTGTCATATTTTAGCCAGTTTTCATTTTAGAAATCAGAAGTAAAAAGTTGCATTGCTGTGTTTTATCTTGAATACATTTTTTAAAATTACACATCTTTATGATAGAATACTATTTACTTACCGGACAGAGGGGTGATATGGGAATTGAATTAGTATCGTACAGTTGCTTTAAAATGATCGTATTTTGACTCAAACTATTAAATGCAGGCTAGGCCAGTGCACTTAAAAACAAAGCTTTTCCATGTCCATGGTTCATTAATCTCAAGGCAGTTTTAGCCAGAAATACTGTTAGCTTAACTTTGTTTGTTTGGCCGTGTTTTTGCTTTTTATTGAACACTGGGCAACGGAGATGTGATTAGGAGCCAGAGACTTTATATTTCATGTGTTTATTTTCTTTAGCAGGATTTTTCAGAACTACTTTGTCTGACATTGTTAAAATACTGCAGCAGCAGCAAAAGGTTGAAGCTATCCCTTAAATGTAGGGTCGAACTCCCAGGCAGGGAGATGAAACTGCTGTACCTGCTGGGGTTGCTTTAGCCCCGTTCCCACTGAGCGGTTCGGTTCAGGCTGGTGCAGTCCAGTACACTAGTTTGTGTGTTTCCATTATATAATGGACCCATACAAATGAACCATATCATATCATTTATGGACCCTCTTCAGTTGTAGGTCCATAGGAAATTGTTACTGTACGGTTAAGGCGGAGATACTGGCATCTAAGGACAAAATCCATTAATTGGCGGACAAAAAAAAGGCACTGCCCACAACAAAAGCAAGCGCGAAACAAACTCAACGTTGTGTTCAGTTGAACGTTGGAAAGATAATAGAAGAAGGATGCCTGCAAACAAGAGTAAGGTCTGGTCGTACAAAGAACCAAAAGCCAAGCAGAACAAAAACGAGCTGCTGACTGGCCTCCATTGTTTGTATCGTCAAGTTTGTTGTCGTTGCACTAGTATGACGCCACACTAAGCATTTGGTCTAAACCCCGCATGCCCAGTTGCAGTCTGACTTGCAGAAGGAACGCTCATCTGAATTGGCTGGACTAGTCTAAAACTTGTGAAACGAACCGTACCGTCCCAGACCGAACCGCTCAGTGGAAACGGGGCTTTTGTTTTCTCTCTGGACTCTTTTAGTTCCTCTGACTCTAAATTCATGTTCACTTATTTCTAAGTTTGTCGCAGTGCAAACAAACATGATCTTAGCACTGCTGATGTGATGTAGAGGACTGAACTGTATATTTGACCTTTTTAAAAAGTATTAATTGTATATTGTCTAGACCCTACAATTACTGTATAAATACTATAATTATTGTATATCTGGCAACACTGGTGACACCTGCCTGAATGTATAGAAGAGAAAGTGGTGGTAATTCAATAAAAATGAAGATAATAATCAATAAATAGATTCAGTTTTGACACAACGCACAATGCATTGTGGGATACAGTTTGCAACATAGCCTGGTCAGATGGATACTGGAGAAATATTTCAAATCAATACATTATCCAGGTACTTTCCACATACTGCAGACTTTTGCAATAGTTTACTTCTTTACACTACAATTTGGAAATATCAGGACATACTGGTATTGTACACGGTTTGGAAAACAGCCATAGATTAAACCCAGTAGCAAGAGAGTCAGCCGTTCAGCAACAATGACTGATTCCTGAGCAGACCAACTAAAATCTTCTGACTGCCAGGAGAGAAGAAGATTTAAAAACAGAGTGTGACACTCAAGTCTGTTTACAACTTGGTTTCAGATACACCAGGGCTGTCGTTAATAATGGTTTGATTTTATCTGCTGAGGTCAAACCACGACATTCTGCATATCAGCGTCAATATCTAATTCCTTTATTATCTAATTTATAGTCAGTACAGCTATATTGTGACTTTTCTAACATGCATGTTTGTTGTCTTACATATGACAGAGGCTGTTTGAAGTTATTATAATTCTTATTTTCACTAGCCCAATTTTACCAGAATTACTAGTGCACTAGTGGAATTATTGCTTTCAGTTTGTTTTCAACTTGAAAACCAAACTACATCGATAATGATCGCATTTTATTTCCTTTAAAAGAAAGTAGAAATACTAACTTAGTACAGTTTTTGTATGAAGTTCTCAGTGTGTTTCTCATCTGTGTGTTGTATGAAACGAGGTGTGTTTTAAGGGAAACTTATAATTCTGTGTTTAAATCAAATCGTCGTTATTATTTCTTTTTCCTTTTTGATATTTTTAACGGTCCTCAGTTCATTCTCATGCAAGTTGGTTGGTAGATAATGTCTCTCTTGAGGCCGTCGAACGAAAGTACTTCTGGCTGAACTGTTTCATTCTAGTCAACAATGAAAAAGAATCAAATCTTTTGCTCCTTCAACAATAAGAAAAAAGTACAATTAATCAGTCATGTTGGCAGCATCAGGAGCCTTTCACCGTTGTTACTGTTTCAGGTAAATATGTTCAACTTTAATGTTGTTGGGCCATTTGGTTTATATGAAAATTTTAATAAATTAGATGATTAGTATTGAAGAGGAAAAAAATTCCTCGTTTGCTGTTTTCATTTTCCTTTTTGAAAGTTTGTCCGGTTTCATGTCTCTGGGTCTCTGACAGTTGTTCAAACTATAAAAATGTCTCTTGAACATAAAAACTATTGAAAACTTATATTTTAATGATAATTTAGAGGTATTTTTGTGTAGTTTTGTGTAAAAATAAAAATCTGTAAAATAAAATGTTTTTTTTTTCTCTGTTTTTAAATGTGTAAAATACGTTTTCTGATATTTCTTCTTAAAGTATAAACGAAGCTTTTGTTTATCTATAATGCCGTGTTGTGTTTTAAAAGTGTTCATCACATATAGTGAAACACTAATCTGTGACGGCCATTTTTCAGCTTCCTGTTAGTTGCCTGTTAGTTTCTGTTTCTCTTTTGTCTGTTTAAACTCGCAGTCTCACTGGAAAATTATATTGTTGCACTTAATAATTTATCCCCATTTCATTCGCTCTCTCTTTTCCTTCCATGAATTTCTATCCATCACAGTATGCCCTCTGCTAATGCTCGTATCTTCGTCATGTTTCCTCTCTGTTTCATCCTTTCTCACCTCATCGCCTTTTGTTCGTTCCTCCGTTTGACCTTTTGTTTATCCTCCTTGTAATCTGTCCTCCCTCCTTTCCTCTGCATCCTTCAGCCTCAGCCAGGCTTTCTACTCCTCCCACCATCTCTTTTTCTCCATGTCTTTGATGATCCCTGGTTCAGTCTTGGCTAGCAGGCTTAGCGCTCTAAAGCTCTCTCGGCGCAGGTCGGTGGCCGGGAGAAATCCTGTGCTAAGAGGGAATTACCTACCGCACAGATTCCTGAGACATACCCTGGCTCATATGCGCATGATTTAATTGCACACCCACAGATGTGCACACTTAATGACAGCTGACAGATCTTTGTGGTTATGTTGATTTATATTTATCTGTCGTCTCGCTGCAGAAACCTGCATCTTGTACCTCTGTGAGATGGCATTTGTTCTTCCTAAGGCTGGCCAGATCCTCCACACCTTCCTATTGAGTCAGCGTCATGAATTTTTTATGAATGTTTGTGTGTTCATGTGTGTGCATGAGGAGCCCTCAGCTGCATCAATAGCCATTAGTGCAGCAGCTGTGGTAATTTTGCCACAGTGGCTGCAGTGCAGGCAGGAGAAAAAAAGGAAAAGAAAAACCTTAGCTGATAATACTGCAGAGGGCAATAAGGAGGAGAAGATGGAGTGAGGGCACAGTGGGACAGCAGGATAGTGTGAGGGAGGATATTGACAGTGTGTTGGGACTGTTAGCCACATGGTTGCTATGCCTATGTCCAATAACTTATTTCAACCAGGTGGCTGCAGGCTGGAAGCCCTGCTTTGGTGTCGCAGAGGGACCTAGAGATGGCAGCGATTGTCTTCTGGCTGTTGAGGATTGCATGAAACTGTCTTCATTTGTCTGAAACAAGGGCTCCAAGGTGGATGTTGTCACTGTCAGCCTATTGTGTTAGAGCTGCCTCAACTCAGATTTCATTTACATGTACACCAGTTTCTTGGTTATGATATGATTTTTAAAATATTTTATTTTTATTACTTCTACAAAAGAAACATTCTGCTTTCTGAAACCTTAATTAGGAAAAGTGACACTGCTACTTTGAGTCTGTGCTATGATGCAGGATTAGCAGCTTAATGAAGTAACTTCAGGTTGAAGTCTGGGTTTTCACTGACCTTTAGCTTGTTAACCTCACCTGGTTGTGTCACCATGGCAACTTATTTTAGAAACCTTACCTGATCTGGAGCAGATTAGAGATCAACGTATGTAAAAGCACGGCCTCCTGATCTCATTCTCTTAAAAGAACAAATATATAAATAAATGAATGATAGAAGAGTCTGTTCTCTTCAGATTCTTCACCTTCAGTGAGAAGCATCTTCATGAGACGTCTCTCAGCAGAAGGAAAAGACGACATTAGACCTTTTACTCTACAGATTTTCCTTTTGTCTTACAACAAATAAGAAAGCCCATTTTCTTAAAGTCATCACTATATGAAAGATTTACTTGCATTTTTTCATGGTGCTTCAAATCATGTCTTTACATTCACTTCCATGTCTAAATCCTTAAAAAAAAAAAATTGAGTCTAATATTTCAGAGCTGGGCTGCCGGGAGCTTCCACAATGTGCCTGCTGGCTGATTTCAACCATTCTGATGGATGTTTTTTTTTTTTTAATGAGTTGGTCTGCTTTTTTCCTACAAAGCTGGCACGCGAGCTGGTTAGAAGTGATGTCTAGTGATGGGGAAGGAGGTTATCTCTTAAATAGATGGAAAACCTTCTCCAGCAGAAGGAGTTACCATCTTCTAACCATGGTCTGTCAAAGCCGTCTAACTCTATTGTGTCATTATTTGCATTAACAAACTTTTTGGGGGGTGATGTTCAACTTGGAATGAAACATTCAGCAGAGATAATGAGTTTATTCACCTTACTGTTTGGCATTCAAACAGCCCTGAAGTGTTTATCGATATATATCGAGGTGTGTGTGGACGCTCTGCTTGTTCGGCTGGAACTGAATAGACCATCGTGTGGATGTGCCGACTGATTTAAACAGTTTGCTGACTCCACCTTCTCATCTGATAGAAAAATGAAGAAACTATTTAACATGCCTCAGCATTTCACCTGCAGCACACACAAACACATTTAGTGAAAAGCCCTGTTGTTAATCATCCAATCATCCAGGTTGAGTGAGAAGTCGGTGGGTTGATCTCCGACTTTCTCAGTCCACACATTAAATTTCCTCTGATGCATTCATCAGTTTGAGTGTGTGGGTATGTATTAGGAAAAAAAATATATAGTGTGTGTGTGTGTGTGTGGATGGGTAAAAGTGATTTGTAGAGTCAAGATTTTTGTGTGGTCACCACCCATTTAAGCAGAAAGTACCGGGATATGCTGAACCTGCTTCGTAGTTAACTGTGTTTAGCTTATTCAGGTTTAGGGGCATCCCCCTTTCACAAACAGCATAGTGGCTGAGAAATATACAAAACTTTACACGCCACTGACCATGTGCAGCAGGTGATTCATTCCTGTGTGAATGTGTTGTTTGAACAGCACACACATTTTTCTAGCTTTAGTATTTTTTTTTTCTTTTCTTTTTGGTGAGTTTCTTCAGGTTAAGCTCAACTCCATCCTTAAAGTTCTTGGTTTTATTTTTCTCCTCGTTTTGTTGTGAATGTCGGAAAAACTAGGCAGACCTGCGTCACGTGGATGTGGCAACCAAAATGTACAGATACTGATGCTGATTAGGAAAAATGAAATAGAATCGTTAATGGAAAAGTGTAGTTGGAAGTCTTAAAGTGAGGTTGTCCCTTTGATACAGTTTACAACACAACGAACCTTTTAAAACCCGACTAGCTTTAGTCAGCTATAGTCAAACCTGAACAGATGGTGCCAAAATACCAAAATGTCCATTTTGAAGCGTCTTAAAAGCTCTCTAATTTTGTTTTGCTTCGCTTTTTCAGAGTTGGCTTTTGCAGAGACAATGTTCACGTAGATCATATGTGATCTGATAGAAGTGTAGAGTTACAGCTGCATCAGTCCGAAGGGATCTTCATCTTCATCGTGAAAGTAGGTAGGGTAGGCGATATGTCCCCAGATCAAGGTCACCATTACTAAACATGTTATCTCAATTAAAGTTAATTAGCATTTATTTTAGTACCATTTTATTTTTAGTCCTCATAGCTAACTGAAAGTTTGTGTTGCAAATATTTTCATAATAGAAGAGCAGATATTGATTTTATATTTTATAAAGGAAACACACACACAGTTGAGTTAAGTATGTATGGTCAATTAGTGAATATTTTTAAATCCTTTTAAGAAATTATTTAAATAATTGACATGAGCAAGGTTACATTGCTTATTGGCTCTGAATGTTGGTTTCCATAAATTTTCGTTGAACTGTCCAGCCCTACGTGAAAGTGTGTGTGTGGTTTTTTTTTCTTCTTGTTTTTTATAGGCCAGTCTGAAACATTCTTCATTTGTACTATATGCCATTTTCATTAATTCTTCACCTGCAACTCATACTGATATTTATACATCTTCACCAAGTTTTCCCTGTACTATTTCACCAAAAGTATTTAAATTGACCGTGTGGTTGCAAAAATAATGAGGCATATGCTAATTTAAAGCAAAGGCATAAGAAATGGGCCTGGGGCTCAAAGGGTTAAGTATGGGTGAATAATCAAGATTGTGGTAGTTACAGCTTCTGTCTGTAGTTTCTTTATATTAGGTTTAAAATAGAAAGATTTAAAGGACTGATAGATTATTTACCATGAGAGAAAAAAAGAAAATAAATAAATGAACAAATCTGACAGATCTGTTAATGTTCTGGAGCTTTTTTTTTTCCCCTCTCTGACATCTTTATGGGTTATTGGGTCATTTGGGCATTTACTTCAATTAAATCATGTGGGAAGTTTGGAGGGAAAAAGTAAACTCAGACTCCTGAAATGTGACCCAGACGACATAATGATTGTTTTTATAAAACATTAAAAGGCAGAAGGGTTGGAAACCACCGCTTCAGTCTTTAATAATGTGTTGTACCTTCAAAGCTTGTCATATTGTCCATTGTGTGAAACCTTCTTTCTGAAAATAACTTGTAACTGAAACTATCAGATAAAATGGAGATAACAAAGAGGAGTTAAATCACTTCAGAGCGGTATCTGAATACAACACAGTGACACAGATTTTGTAAAATGTAAGCCAGTTTACAGCTGAACTTTATGACCTTTTGTTTCTTTCTAGACAGATTTGTGACATAGCAAAGGGTTATAAGATTTATCAGAGATAATCTTGGAAAATTTGTTTATTTGTTATGAGAAGGAAAGGTTGAATTTGTTAAAAATGAAATCAAGAACAGAGTAAAACATCTGGATCAAACGCAGTATATGTTGTGTTAGTATGACTGCAGACATGTAACTTAAACCAATTAAACATGTGCATCAGATCATTTTTCCCTCTTTCTGAAATCTTCCTGTAGCATTGACTTGTTTTTGGTCTTGATGCGTTGAGCTTTGTTTTGTTGGGCTGAATACTCCGTCAGCAGCCTGTCTGCAGATCACTTCCTGAATGGTTCCTAAAATAGCAGCAGCAACGATCACAACCAAGGAAACATGCCAGCTGCGCCTTTCAAAACCACACTCGCTTTCAGCCTCGTCTCTCCCCATGCTTGAGTATTAAATGGATTTTATCAGCAGTGGTGCCAGCGTTGAACACAGTCAACCAAGAGTTATCGAGCCTTGTTTACTTTTTTAGTGCATCATGAATGTTAAGGTATTCATTAATCATAAAATAAATAACAACTGAAAAATATATAAAATAATTTTGGTGGGATATTACTTTTAAGTGGCATATTTGCACCAAAATGATCTGTGGTTAAAAATAAACCTTTCACTTTACTGTTTGTTCTTATTTTACTTTATAAAATTACAGTATGTAGAATAAATACAAAGGTTTTTGAAAACATTTCTCACTTGTGTAAGAAAAATTTGCCAAAGATACTGACAGTGTGTGACATCGTCGAGGCAGGTGTAGGGCATGCCAATGACCTGATGGTCTTAAGTTTCTTACATTTAATGTTAGAATGTCAGTTAAAACACAGAAAGACACAAAAGTTTCATGGAAAGCCAAAATAACAAACATAGCACCTCTAACTATTAATAAAAAAGACGACTTTTGTACCTATCCACAAAAACAAAAGGATACAAATCTACAGCTGAACTACCCTAGCGTCAGCATGAACAGGAGAAAGTGACCCACAAGAAAACAAAAATGGCAGCGTTCCCTTACCTTGCATGGTAAATCTGGAAAACTAAATATAATAAATACATAGAAACCACAAGACTCAACCACATTCCTGTAGCCGTAGACAAACAAACAAACACAAAAAAACCAATAGTTTAGCAGTTTCATGTTTGTTTGGAAGATCAGATGCTATCATCACCAGCCTGTTAGCTTAGCTCACCTTAGCATATAGACTTTATACAAAAGAAACAGCCTGGCTCTGTGCAAGGCTGAAAATATAGTGGCTTTTAATCTCACGTTCTCGCAAGCAACCGGCTACAGTAATTTTGCAGAAAAAGCAACAGCAGTCGTATCGTAGGTGGTATGTACGGCCACGAAAACAAGCATGCCCTGTTTTGTCTTTGAAACTTTCTGTTATTTTTCACTTCTGTCGACCCTGTGAACTTTCATCTAGTCATAATGGTCCCTCCGCTGCCCCTACCCTTTACTTCCATATTACAGCTTGCGAATGCGCAGCGCTAATTTCTGAGGATTTGCAGAAAAGACTACAAAATACGTGAGACAGCCATGATTAACACATGTACGCATAGTTAAAGCAGGTATACTGTTGGCGTAAGATTTCAGCAACACCTCAGTAGCAACATACACTGCTGGGAGATTTTTTGTCTTTGTATTTAACAAATTTTTGAGATTTTTTAATGTGAATCCACCCCATTAAAAGGGACAACTTCTTAAGAAAACTTTAATTTCTTTATAATGTGTGACAGGGGTTGTGTTTGAGTGTCAATGTGTTGTTTAATAATAATGACGGAGATACTTCTGGTACTTTTTTCCACTGTGGAGGTGTTTAGTATTGATTTGGAAGCTGCTGAGAATTTTTCTCCTCTGTCTTTCTGTGTGTTTCTTTTTTGTTTGAAATAGTCTGTAACTTCTTTCTTTTCAACGATGCAACGACGCTCTTTCCTCTCTTTCTGTCCATCATCCTTTGTACATCCCACCACCTTCTCATCCTCTGCTCCCTTTGTCTTTTGTCAAGTTTCTTCTGGCAGAAACTGTGGACTCCACTCAGGAGAAAACATCGACTGTCTCCTGTGCCGTCACAAAATGTTCGCTTGAGTGTATTACACAGTGTGCTGGAACTCGCACAATGAACGCAGAGATGTAAAAATAGCCAAGAAAAACTACATTTCCCTGAAGATTTGAGCAGATTTGGGTCAGTTGTGGCATAACATTTGTCAAGCGAGCTTTTTGGGGTTTACAATCAGTTGAAATCTTTAGTCATCATTTCCTGAAAGTCAGAGGTAGTTAAATATGTAACAGTTCTGCTAAAACAAAAGGAAGAGCTGTGATTATGCTCTTTTCAAGCAGTTCTAGGATTCTTGTTTTATTCTGTGCCTGTCAACAGTAAAGGAGGCATTGAGGTTTCTTTTTCTTTGGTAATGATGGCTACTTAATGACTGCAATGCAAAACATAACTGAGAAAACCCCTGGAGGATCCTCGCTGTTGGTTAGCGGAGCTCCCTGGAGAGATGAAAAAGTCCAAATCTGCGTTATGTACATATGCTTAATATTTTAGAACATTAGCTGTATATTTTTCACACCATTGCTTTTCCAGTTCATTACACCTGTGTGCTAAGCAAATGGGCTTGGAAAAAAAGATGAGCTGCTTTGAGCGTAATAACAGATGAAGACAGAAAGAAAGAGATTATTTCTTAGATCACAAGAATTGAGACTGCCTTATATTTACTTCATCTGTGTGGTTATTGCAACGTGACGTGAGCTTGTAGACTTCTGATTTATAATTGTTGTCATAATTCATATTTTTTTTTCAAGATGGCTTCTTTCTCAGATGGCCCTGTCCCACTGGTACCCACTTAGCCTTACCTTAAATCAGCTGACACCACACCACCCCGCTTTCGATTATTCCCATTGCAATAGAGGGCAACCGAGGCCACGTTCAGTGTGGGCGGGGTTGTCTTAGCAAGGTGGCTAGTAAGTATCATGAAGTCATTAACCCCGCCAATTGCTGGAAAACCTCATTACAAAATGCTCCATGCGTGTCAGACTGTTCACAAGAAACTGAACAAAATCGTCTGATATGTTTTAATATCCCACATATTCCAGGAAATTTAGGATATATAAAGAAAATAGCTACGCCAAATTTGAGTGTTCAAGACAACCATAGTTTCTGTTGTGGACCAGTGTTTCTCCAGTGTTGGGTTGCTGAGACGTCACTATCAACAAAACTCCTTCTCTGCCTAGGTGATCCTGATGATGTACTGCATAATTCCCGCAGTGGGATTGTATATCCACCTGCCCTGGGGTCTGCTCCTATGTGGATATAAATGGGCTCAATATAAAGCCATAAAGATTTTGCAGCCTTAAATGAATGTTAGTAAATAATTTCAGTTTGTATTTGTAAATCAACTTTTGCCTCCCTTTAAAATAACCTTGCTTGAGAAATTTTAAGTTTAAATACGTAGAAAAGGATTAGAAAAGTCAAACTGTCCATTCAGAGAGCAGCTGGCTTTCTTTGCTTCTGCACCACTGCAGGCTCTCAAAGGGGAGTAGAAAGATTTTAAAGATGAATGATGGTGTGACTACTTCATACTTATAACTTACAGACTTACTTCATGCTTCATGACTTTGGATCTAAGAAACTGACTCTGGTCCACCTAAAAATGTAGCTCTTGGTCCGCTTCAAGTAAGCCAAACACAGGAAACAAACTACAACGCAAGGCATTATGGGTTAACACAAGCAAAACGTACATGCTTGCAGGACGATAGGCGATTCTGGCCAGGAGAAGTGTATAATGGTCAGACGTAGAAGAACAAGGTAGAAGGTTTTATAGAAACGTGAGCAGCTTAAGACTGCTTAGATTTGATGCATCTCCATATTTTTATGTGGTGGAAACAGAAGCTGTCCTGCATGGACCAATAGATTAGCCAGGTTTAATTTTTGCTGTTTGTCTGGTCTTCTCTCAGTAATTCTTGATGTAGTGCCGCCTCTGGTGAGGACGGGAACACGTTATTTAAAAGGTCCGTTTAATTTTAGTTGTGCAGTGCGAACGCAAACTCGTCAGAATGCTGCATCTCCCAACTAAACCGACTCTAGTGGACTACCGGGTGTGAATGCACCCTAAGATTGAGGCCCAGTCGCTTTCTGATGAAAACTCATTTCAGAGGCTGTTAATGACGAGCTCAATCTTTCAGTCACTACCCAAAACTCATGACCACAGGTAAGAGCTAGAACGTAGATCCACCAGTAAATCCACAGCAGCTCTCATTAACGCTGCTGAAGCTCAATCCGTCGGCCCATCACAAGATCCCAAGACACTTAAACTCTTCCGGTTTAAGCAAAGACCCACCCTGACCTGGAGGGAGCTCTCCACCTTTTTTCCTGTTGAGAATCACAGCCTCAGATTTGGAGGGACTGATTTTCCATCAAAGTGACCCATCAGTTTGTTGTGTTAAGAATATGACGTGGTCTTGCAGCCTTTAGCGTGACTCGAAGGCAGTGAGGACAGCAGCCAGGAAAAGATGCAAAAGCAATATTTAGATTTTTATGAGATTCCTGTCTTGATGCTTTTGACTCTGTCTCACGGAGCCACAGGGAGAAGGAAATGTAGAGAATGAAATGTCACTCCTCTGTTTGCGAGACCTTTCTCTTTCCTGAGGAGGAAACAGATTTATGAATCTGACAGGGGAATGGAACGGAGCCCGAGCTGGTACAGCTGCACGTACACATGAGCTTCACATTAGTCCTCTCTCTTTCTCTTTGTCTGTCTGTCTGTCTCTCCCCTCCTCCTCTTACCAAGTGGCTGTTTTTGTGGATTGTTCTCTTGGCGTTGTCATAGCGACTGTGATGCAGACAGCCCGAACAGGCTGCCTGTCTGCTTGGATATGTCAAGTGTGTGTGTATGTGTGTGTGTGTGTGTGTGTGCATGTGATAAAACACCAGGGTGCACTCTCCTGTGAGAGGAAGTGTTTGGAGAATTATGTAATGTCTTTTTTAAAAAGGGGGAGTCAAGAAGAAAAATCCTGTCCATCTGCATGCCACTGCACACTACTAACTAAACAAAAAGTGGAGATTAGATCAGAATTATCGTGTAGTTTGTGGATATTTCTGGTGAAGTTTGGAGGACGATATTTCGTCTTTACTTTCTCTTTTTGTTAGCAGGATACAGTTTCTGAACTCGCACACTCTGTCAGGCAGCCGGGGGGGTGACATGAGGCCCTTTCCTGTGTGAAAAGTTTCCACTGTGGGTGTGGGCTCCGTGCCAGTAGCCACCCTGTATAGATGGTAAGGGATGGGGGGGCTTAAAAGGAGGAGGAGAATCTGGGGATTGGATGGAAGGAGACAGCAGAGGAGGAGAGGGTTGGAGGAACTAGATGGATGACAGAGAGAGGTGGAAAGAGCAAAAGAGAGAGGTTAGGTTTATTGCCAAGTGGGAGGTCTGTGAATACTTGTGACGCCAGCATTCACCCACAGAGAACCCTGTCATTGGACATCATAAAGGGGGGGTTGGTCTATTATTAGGAAGCTAATCTACGAATGGGAGGGCTAAATATAGAAAAAGACTGACAGGAGAGGATCAAGTGAGGTAGTAGAGCAGTTTGAGTTGTAAACAAAGAAAGAAAGTTTTAAAAAGCGGTGTAGTGTGAGTTCATTTCTGGTAAGGTTGGTTTAAAAAAAAAAACACAACTATTTATTTGTTTCTTCTCTCACTTTAAGTGGTGCCAGTTGCATGCTAGCTTGTTTTGGGAAAAATACGCCCAAAATCAATAATGTTTGTAATAATGAAGTTAAAACAGAATAAGCTTTTACAGTTCAGTTAAAGAAATGCTTGTTTTAAATTTTGATTGAACCCTAAAATTCTGCTAGATTTCCGGTGCCCCTGAGTACTTAAGTTCTGCCCAAGCATGTTGACCCATCAAACTGATTCATGGAAACATCCAAAGCCTGGAGGACAGCAGCACATCGAGGACGGACTTTGGACACCCCTGCTTTATCTGATATACAGTTTTCCAGGCATTTATATTCTGTCCATGAGGTTCAAAATCCAGCCACAACAGGTAGCGTTAAATTGGAGACTATAGTAAATCCACAATAAGTCATCCATGATGACACCATTATTCATCATATAAATAAAGTTCACTACTGCTATATTGCTAAGAGACCACTATTTTGACCCAGAAATTATGTTGGAGCCACTTCCTGTCAAACATTAGTTCAATCAGAGAGCTTAAATTGATGGTAATGTCCAATCAAGAGAAGCCAAAGATCAACAAGTGAGCAGGAAGTCTATGTCTGAAAACAACAAAAATAATGGTCCTCTATGGCTGGAATAAAACAGAGATGTTTTCAGTGCACGGTGGCACCACAACAAGCTGAGTTTGTGAGGATAGTAGGTAAATAGCACCAACTGAGGCTGTCCTGGAACAATAATGTCTGGATGTTGACTAGGAATAAAAGGTTTGAGCTTTTACTTACATTGCAAAACAGGTGGACAAAAATATCTAACAAATTGCTTGGAGTTTTAGGTGTTAATTCTTAGATTATTGTACAAGCTATAAATTTGTTTAAATCCTCAAACTGAGGCAGCAGTTTAATAATTTATGGAGACAGTCTAAATATTTTAAGTGGCACTTTTCTAGTTATTCAAAATATTCAGCTCACAAGTGTGACGAGTGCAGCGTTGCTGTGGAATAAGATGCATGAAGCCTTTTCTGTTGTGGATGAAGCTCGATTAAATTAAATGTTATTTAAATTTGAGTCTCAACACTTTGTATTTGGAAAAAAGACAAAAATTTGAAGGAGGAAGAGGCGCTAAACCACATTAGCCATAAAACACGGTCACTGATGTCAATGTCAGGGCACAGAATAAAAAAGATGATCTCTTCAGAGCAGTTGCATCAATTTTTTATCCAATCAAGTAATTAATTTTAAATAATCGCCCATCATGAGTGTCACAGGTTTATACAAATGGCGTACTAAATAATTTCAGTTTTCTTTAAAGCTCCTCAGTAGATTTCACTCAGTTTAGCAAAGTAAATTTGGAACTTTTCAAGAGCCTCCATTTCAACAACATTGAAAGCAGTAATATGTATTATAGACACACAATTACTGTAACAACGCTTGTATTATGGTTAAAGGAGTAAAAATCAGGGTCATTGATCAGAAAGGTTGTCATGGTGCAACGGTCTGCACTGACTGATTAGAAACTGAGTTACCTGAAACAAGAAGAAGTACAGAAGAGAATTAGTATCTCAGTTATAAATAAACTCTGACTGTTGAACTTATTGACCAGACGTTATCATAGCCTGTTGATCAGCACTTTTTTTCACGAGGCATCAGCAAAGATCTGTCCTTGTGTTTACAATCAGTATCAAAAACAGTTTATAGCTGAAAACAAGTTTGTGTTCCCCAGCTGTTCAGCACCCAGAAATAAAAACAAACCCAAATCTGTCATTTATGACAGAATCGAAGCTGAATGAAAACTAGAGTAGAATTCCACAGGAGCGACATGCAGAGAATTCTCCAGGATTATTGATGTCTGGGGATGTTTGGGATGTTATTCCATGTCTGGAAAGATGCTGGTCAGTGATGTGAGTTTATTGTTCGCTGGACCAGACTGGAAACAGCATCATAAAAATCCTTTTCAGGTCAGATACGTTATTTCAAAACTTTTTATTTGCTCAAGTCTTTTTGGAAATATTCTCAAATGTTGGTAAATCTTTTTTTTTTTCCTGTGCATCAGTGGATGTCTTTTATTTTTTTTTTTCCCATATTTATTTGCATCTAAATGCAAATCGGTGCAATGGGAACCCAACTACTCTGTACGGAAGGTCAACTCAACCCTAAATGGTACAACCACCACAGACACTGAAGAACCGGGGCCTCACCTGCACGAGTTTAGGTCCATTCCAGTTAGCTGTTTGAGTGGGTTCGGGATTAGAGCTCTAGCAGTGTCTCCACCATCCCTCCGCTGTTGGAAAGAGGAGGTGTAGGAGTTCCGCTGTCCACTGCCACCTCATTTGCTTTGACAATTGGAAGCTGTAGCTTTGGCGTTTCAAACTCCGGAGCTCGAGGGCTGCTATCCTGCAGGTTTTTCTTTAACACAACTGATTTAGATCACATGGATTTCTGTCTGTTCCTCAGTTGCTGTCCTGGTTTCCTGTTTTATTTCTGTAAGTTATCCCTTTCTGTGTCCATTTCATGTTTACTACACCTGGTTTCTGTTGGCTGATTACACCACTTGCTCCTCATCTCGTTCCCTCATTAGTTCCCTCAGTGTATATATACCGCTTGGTTTCTGTTGTTCATTGCCACATCCACCTTGTTGTCTCCCTCTATGGTATCATTGTGTCCTTTAATCTGCATCTTAGTTTTGGTTTTACGTTCTTATGTTACTTTTTTGTTTACCCTGCATGTGCAGCACCTTTTATTATCTTTATTAAACCATCAATTCCTATGTCTTCCTGCGTCTTCACCCTGCATTTGAGTCCTCAGCCTCCACGTGTCCTGACACTGAGGTTTTCTCTGTAGGAAATTTGCTGAATTCAGGTCGTCACAAGACACGATGTAAAAAGCCTCCACCACATCATCAAAAGCCCTGGAGGCTTTTTATGTGGTGTCTTTACACGCCGTAAGGCCTAAAAAAATCTTAAGACTTGATGTTGTTCTGGTAGAAGTAATGATTGACAAAAACAGCAGAAAAACTCAAATCTGTGTCCAAATCTGCAGTTTGCTGCAGGACAGATAAAACCTGAACAGACATTGTGGAGATTATGGGAAACCTCAGATGAAACCACAGATGTGAGTGGAAAGTCTCACTTGTTGATTTTGTTCGACATGTTGACAATGACAATATTTACAAACAAGTTCTGTTCTGCAAGTGTGGACAGAAAAATAGCAGGAGAGGACATTTTTAATGTGAACACACTTTTCCATGAAAATAGCCCGAACCTTTAGACCAAAGATTGCCATGAATTTAGTCATGAATGATCAACATTGGCCTCAGTTACATGGTGGTTTTTATAAAATAGTAATTCCGAATTGAGGTTTACATAGAAAACACATTTAATTCCGCTTTAGATCTGGGGGTTGGGAAGGGTTCGGATTGGACAGGGGACGGATGTGATGTATTTATGTCTACCGGAAGAAAACAAACTTCAGTTCCTGCTTCCTTTTGTTTTGTCTACAACATGAAAGGCCACATAATAACCGTTTTTGCTCAGATTTTGATTACATTTTTGAGCAGCTACTCGACACTAGCATGGGGAGGAGAAGGAGGACCGTACCGTCATCGTGACAGGACAAGGAAACGAGCATGCGCAGAGCGACTGGAAATAATTTAAAGTGAAATGAACGTATGATTTCTTTACAAATGAACTACTAAACTGGCAAATGTTTCACTAAATGCTCACCTCACTTTAGTAGTGTAGTAGTTTTAGTTTAGTAGTAGTAGTATCTGTCTGAAAAGCCTCTGTAGCAGAGAAATAATAATTCTTTCTGCCACTGATTTGGTTTTAACTATGTCCTTTAATTCTCTATAGTCCAATTGTTTTCTATAGTTAAGTCCAATTAAGGGTTGCGCGGAAGACTCACGCATACTTACGCCTCATGAGAATTTAGTGACCAATTATGCTAACATCCATGGCCACTGTTTGAACCGCCCCCCAGCCGAGGCTCGAACCAGCGACCGTCTTGCTGTGAGGCTGCAGTGCTAACCACCGCATAATTACGTTGTCAAGGAAAATGCATTAAAAAGTGTAGGAGCCACATGGCTGAAAAATTGTTCCATGGGGACTGCATTGTTGAAAAAAGCTTGAGAAACCTTCTTATTAAAAGATCTCTGACAACATCTCAGGCAGTCAACTGTTTACAGTGATGGATCACCTGTTTGAAGCAGCATTCATGTGTCATGCTCTGACACAGAAGGTGCAGATAGCTGCGTGGCTATAAATCATATTTAGCGTGGACTAAAAAACCGCTGTGAGGAAACGGTGGTCTAAAAGTGAGAAGTAGAAGAACTCAGTGTGAAGTTTCCTCCTCATCCTCAGCTCCTAAGATAAACTTTTAAAACTTCTAATCTCCTCTCCGCCACCTCCCCCCATCTTTTTCCTCCTCCCGCTCATTCATAGCTTTCTCAAGTCTTTAATTATGTTCACTAGCTGAGTGAGTTGGGAGGGTGGGAGTGCGCCTGTGTTCTCTACAGTTTCCCGCATGTTTTAGCCTGTAATTAGTGTTCTTTAAGATGACAAAAATTCAGAGAAAAATGTTAAAAAAGAAGAAGCTGGCATCTGTGTGTGCACACACACACACACACATTTATAACTGCTGAACAAGAGGGGGAGGGGGGATTTACTACAGCCTCCTTTAAAAAATAATCTTAGCTCCCTGAGCTTTAGGAAGGAGGTTGGGGAAATGTTGCAGTGAAGAAAAAGGTAATAGTTTGTCTTGTGCACGTTTGTGGTGAATGATGGGCTGGATGGTTGCAGAGAGATTTGCTGTGAGTTTGACTATAATCAGTCTTTATCTAAAGGTGTGTGTATATGTGTGTGTGTTAGAAAGTGACTCATCTTTTGTGTTTGTGCACAACGGTAACTTAACACCCTACCCAGTGAAGCACCAGAACACTTATTATTTTCTAACCCCTCGCTGAGCCCGTCCTTTATCCTTCATTTTTCTTGCTTATTGCTTATGAGTGGATTTTCTTGCCCTCCTTTCTTTGGTCTTTTCTCCTCTTTATGCCTTTTTTCTCGCTAGTTTCTCTAAAGTTTGTTTCGCACTCTTGTCTTTGTACCTTTGGCTTTTCTAAGTATCTTCTCTCACATTTGTGGTCTCAACACCATCAGGACCGTGTTTTGCCCAAAGTTGCCAGACTAAAGTCACTTTGCTGTTAGCTGCGAGCCACGTCATGTTCCTGCCTGTATTAAGTTGTGTCAAGCTGCTCCGACTTTGATATTTATGTCCAAACACAATAAACAAAATGAACATTCAGCGGTGGAAATATGGTATTGTATGGGTCTTTAACATTTCAGTGCAGCTCAGGTTTTGGCTCCATCAACAGATGTATGAGGCCCCCTTTGGTATGCCTGAATGTGTGCGTTAACTAAGCTCATGGCTGGGTTTCCTACTCTGAGTGAATTTTCCTGCAGACTTCGTTCACCGGAGATTTGGGAATTGTAAATAAGTGCACAGCAGCCCTCACGTATTGATCATCATGGAGTTTTGTTTTTTGTTTTTGTTTTTCTTCTTTTCTATGTAGTCTCAGGATTAAATGAGGTGTGAACCAAAACAAGTCTTGTGACTTTGACTCAAATCAAAATCCAACTATGGTAAAAAAAAAACAAAAAAACACAAAAACTTAATTCAACCAGCTTTTAAATTGGACCGTCAACTAATTTATTTACACATTTATTTCAGTTCGGGAGTCTGTTTGTTGATGTAATTACTAGCGAAATTTATATTATAAAGTAAATTTTAATAATAAGTAGTAAACTTCATGGAGCGAGATGTTTTCCTGCTTTCAAGGCTTCTCATATTTTACTCTGTTCAGTGATTGTATAGAACATTCCTTTTTTCCCCATTTTTTTGACAATGTTTCTACATTGCAGTAATTTCAGTGAAAGTTATCATTGTTCTGCAAAAATTTGGCTCAACAAAATACTGTTAGTTACACAGTGGTGGAAGTATATGGAGTTAGCCATTCGCATTAGCAAGTGAAACAACCAATTCTAAATGTAAAAAAACAAGATTACTTTTTTAAATAACAGTTGGAGGACTGTCTCTGCCACTAAAGATTAATTTAGTTAATAAAAATCCTCCAAAAAGAATTTTATTAAGTTGGAGGAAAATGGGTTGAAGTGGAGTCCAGGTTTTATTGAGCCTACAGTATCTGTAACACAGGAAACACAAGAAGTATTTAGTCTCAACAACCTTTTATTACTTAATTGCTCCAATTAATGGTGTGAGCACATTAAAAGACAAAGGCTTTCAGAGTTTTGTAGCTCTCCGAGTAGCTCCACTGTCCACATTTACCTTCAAAGAATCATGTTGGATTAAAACCTTTTATTAAACAATAACTAACAGATTGTCTCTTAATGTCGACAGATCTGATCATAGCAGTGAATCTGTGTGTCTCCTACGGTTGTCATGATGATAAAATTTAAAATTTAACACCAATACTAAGGATTAGTATCTGAGAATTGATTTTTTTTTTTTTACATAACTATTTTCTCAACAATAACTAGCCGAATCCTCTTTGGGTGTATGGATTGTCATGGTTTGGTTTTCTTTATCCACTGCTTGCTTTTTTTTACATCTGACTTACCTGAGGATGTGGAGAGTGCTGATCTTACTTTCATATATACTTTGTACTCCAAAGTATGTTTGCAGCTGAGGTGGTCCAGCAACTTGTTCATGTTGCGATCTCCAGCACTTACAAGTTTAGCTTCACAGTATTTGCAGTAAATAGTGTTTAGTCCATGTCCGACCTTTTAAAACCAAATAATCGCCACCAAACAGATACGACTTTTCCTCTGTGTTACTGTGTTCAACTTTAAAATCTGCTAAGGCTTCACCTTCTGAATTTTCTCCATCAGTTTTCACTGCTCTACCTCTTCGGTAACGCAGCCACATGTTTAGTGGTGCAGTAGTGAAAAAGGTCCCCCCTCAAACTGTTTCCTGCTGCACTTTGTTCCATATGTACTTTAGGCTGTTTAAACTGGTGATTGTGGTATAAGACACTTTCATATCATGACCAAATAAAAACAAGTTTTCATTATAAATTGGTGTACCAACCAAGTTTAAATCATTGGGTTCCAGTTTTTCGAACACATCACAAACATCTAATTAGATTATTTTGTTTTCATTCTTTATTTATTCATGTATAAAATCTCTTAAGTTTAGTAGGTAGGGAAAAATTAAGAAGGTATTGAATAATATTGGGTTTGTGTAGAATCTCTATGTGTACTTAATCTTCAATGAGTTGATTAGTACAGATAATGATGATGATGATAGGTGAAGACAAGATGGCCACCCCTTCTAGGTTTTTATTCGTTAAACCAGGAGAGACAACGTGAGAATCTCCGTCTTGGCCAGCCACTGTATTCATCTTTCTTTTTCCTTCACTCCTCTCTCTCTCTCTCTCTCTCTCTTTCTCTCTCTCTTTCTGCTCTTCCTCCTTCTGACTGTCATCCCACATTTATGACCAGCCTGTGATGTGTACCCAAGACCGACGGGGCACGGCAAGATGGCCACTGTTGCCCTGGAAACAGAGTGGAGAGCTGAAGGAGAAATTTTTTTCCCTTTTTTTTTTTTTTTTTTGTTGGATGTTCAGGTTAGCAGGGAGAGATGGAGAGTCTGTGAACAAGGCAGTGGTGACACATAAAGAGAAAGTGTGTGTTTCAGTTTCATCAAACCAAACGCTAAAAACAGCGTTGCTAATCGATATCGACTCCGATACACACTCACTTGCCGTTTAGAGAGAGAATCAGCTTTGGTTTGTTTAGCGACTTTACACAAACTGAGTTTAACATTTGGTGGTGTGTGTGTGTGTGTGTGTGTGTGTAAAGGAGGACTGGTTGTGGTCTTGTGCTGTCTTTCTTGATGCGGTGCTGGATTAGAGCGGTTACATAATGTGCTCTGAGCTTCAAGCAGCATACGCTAAGAGGATTACCAGAAGTCTACTAAAGACACTGGTCCACAGACACACTTTTGCACACTCACTCACACAGGTCGAGAATATAGCTGTGAAAGTACACATGCAGTTACGTGTAAATGTCCATCCCGGTTATACACAGCCTTAGACGTTTGTCACGGTTCATGCAGGTTTACCTGTGGACTACAAACATAAATGTGCAGAGAATATCTAGCTGGTGTTATGCAATAGTGGTCTTATGCTGCTCACTTGCTTTTAGATGCTAACACACTTAACTTTATATGCACCTGCAACAGTAGATGATGGTTAACACAAGAAACAGGAAAGCAGGTTTGTCCTCTTTGAGTTTATTATTAGGAAATAAGATTTGCTAAAGTAAAAGATGTTTGCAGTGGATGGGGTTGTGTGGTTTCCATTAAAAACACATAAATATGTTTATTTCAAACATGTTCCAACATTTACACCTTTATATTTACTTTACCTCACATGTCTGAAAAGTAGTAGGTAGGATAAACTTATATGTCTCAATCCCATTATAGTAATGGGATACACTACTAAGTTTAACTCTTTCATTTCCCTTTTCTCCCACAACTTCACAATAGCACCACAATATTAAATCCTGGATCAAACTGCTGTTGTTCAAGCTTATATTTATTTAAAATGTGCATTTTGTACTTTCTTTTAAACTGGTAGATGTTTTTACTTTACTTAGATTTTATTTTGAAGCACACATACTTTTTGAAGTTGTCCTGACATGCTGCATTTTTCACATAAAGTTCACATAAACATATCCTTCATTTTCGTTAGAAGTAAATGGTTAATCACAATCTGGGCATATTTAAAGTTATATATCTGAATAGCAAACAGATATATAGATTTAAACAAAAATTTCTTAATACAAACTAATTCTAAACTCATTTTAAAGGATTTTTTTTAAATAATTTGTATAGGGAAAAGGCAGCAAATTTTAAACTTCCTATTAAATTTCATGTTGTTTTCACCTCAAATAAATTTAGTGATACAGCAGGCAGTAAATTAATAAAGGGGTATTATGTCTTTAGTACCAGCGTAATAAATCTGTGCCGGGGAAGATCAAATCATTGGAATTCATGTTGTGATGGCGTCATACTAAAACGTTGTGGTGTATATAAAGTGTAACATCTTTTTGTAGTGTATGGGGTGTGTTTGACTCGCTGCAGTTTCAGCTTTTAAAAAAAAAAAGTATTTCTGGAAAAACTGCAGATCTAAACTGCTGGAGCAGCTAGAAGTGGTGTGAGAATTACAGGGAGTAGAAAGTGATATCAGGTATTGCATCGGAGTTCTGAGCCATTTGGGGATTTCTGTGTTACTGCTTTCTTACACCTTCAGCTCCTTCATGCTTACAAATGCATAGCTGTAGCTCACATGCAGAAATATGCAAACTAGGAGGTGCACAGCTGTTCAGAAAACACCAAAGTGATGGGGATTGAGCAGCACCCAGCAATGGCAACTGGAAACTTTTGCACCAGTCAGTGGAGGGAAATCAATTTTCTTTTTGATGTTTGACTAATATATCTTCCACCCTGAAGAAGGTGGAAGTTTTGAGAGAGCAGAGAATGAGTCTGAGGGACAGAGACAAAGCTTCAGCACAGGAGATTTGAACCTGCAATACTAAACTTGAGAAGAGGAGCAGAGTTTTGAAACAAAGAACAATGTATTTGAAAGCTAGAAGGAACTTTTTGAGTGTGACAGAGTTTTGAGAGCAAAATATTTGAGCGTAAAAGCAAGAAATTTTGCTCTCAAATCAAACAATTATGCTCTCAATCATCAAACAACATAGCATTACCAGCTACAGTCCTGTGATGGATATCTCCATGCAGTCATTGCATGTTTGTGCCTCTCAGGTTCGGCATGGCTTAAAAACGCAAAGGTATCTTTTTCCAGTTCTTTTATTGTGGCGGCTGTAGCTCAGGAGGAAGAGCAGTCGTCTTTCGACCGGAAGGTAGGCGGATCGATTCCAGGCTTCCACTGACTACATGCCGAAGTGTCTTTGGGCAAGACACTTAACCCACAGTTGCCTCCCAATGTGCCTATCGGAGTGTGCATGTGTGTGTGAATGGGTGAATGTGATAAGTAGTGTAAAGCGCTTTGAGTAGACTGACTGGAAAAGCGCTATATAAATACAAGTCAGTTTATCATTTATTCAGAATCAGTGTCTGGGCTTTTAGGAGGGGCAACTTCTTTTTTTTTTTTCCAGCATAATAATATGCTTTCTGGTTGTTTTTAGTATTCAAGCTTGTTGTGAACTTTAGGCCATGCTCCCTTAAAACTTCTACTTCACTGCCCAAAAGGATTTTCTGTTTTGGCAGGACTTCCCTGGCCTACATGACCAAAATCCACATCTCTTGCAAATTCAGAAAATTCGCCGCCACCGAACTGTCCCTGTAGGTTGTGTGGTTTGCAAGGAAGCAAGCACACAAACTGGTGGATGTCCACTATTCTCCTCCTTTCTTTTTCGCAGTAATTCAAGGCAGGCGTTGCGCCGTTTTGATGCTGATTAATGTATTGCTGTTCGGCTTATACCCCACATACCAAGTAAGGTTTTGATTAGCTGTTGAAACGCAACAGAAATCAGGGTTTACTGAACCAAACCTCGTCAAACCGTCCTGACTGCACAGCAGACTTGGGTTATGTCCACATGGCACCGAAACTGGTTCAGGTGTGAAAACGGTGTGAAAACTAGGAGAAAGGCTTCAACATCCCCATGACGCCTGCTGTAGTACATATTACAAGGCTGTGGGGGCGCTAAAGAGTAACACTCCAAAGCTAGAGCAAAACAACGCATGCTCAGATAAAGGCTCAATGCTTGTTGCACGTAGTACACATCGGAAGCAGAGAAGAGAAGATAGTTGAGGATTCAATGCGAGGCAAAAGAAAGAAAAAAAACATTTAAAAAAAAAAAACATTTCTTTGGACTAATGAAGAAGCCAAGCTGCTTCTTCAAAAAACTCTGGACTACAAAGCATAAAAAACTAGAAGAAGGGTGGATTGGAAATCGGTGCGTGTTCGTCACATTGACGTCATATCCTCTAGTGGTGCGTTTACACTGTCAGCACAGTACCGCAGACGGTAGAGGACTCAAACCTATACACTTTGGTACCTGGCTTCAGACATGGTCGGTTTCATGGAGGCTAATCTCTGGCTTCGTGGGGATGAAAGGGTAGTTTGCTAAAATACTTTCACGGTTTTATTGCAATCTGGGGTCGTGGGGACAGCCCCTTGGTTAACGCTTGCATTAAACAAAGCTCATGCACATAAATGCATGTGCATTTGTGAGTGTGCACAGTTATGGTGGTCGAAAGTGATATGGCCACATGGGGGTGGCACTGAAAACTCACAGGAAATGAGGTGGGTTGGTCTCAGAGCAGCTCAGCCGTTTTTATAGGTGTGTAAAAAGAAATCCTGATGGAAGGAAGTAATGGGCAACCAAACCCTCCCCCACCTCTGTTCATGTGCTCCATCTCCATTTCCTGCCGTAATTGACCCATCTCTGTCTTCTCTTCTTTATCCCAGCAATTAGACCATCTTTACCCACTGGTGCAACGACTAGCATACACACTAACACGCAATCGATGACCATTCTTTGACCTGTCACCATGTGAGAACAAGAGGCAGATAGTGAGTGGGAGACAAAAGAAAAAAAAGAAAAGATGTGAGGGTGTATGTGGGGGGAATGCAAACAGATAAGAAGCTTGATTCTCTTGAAAAATGCAAGGCCGAGTTGAGCCCACAGGGACTTGAGCTGATGAGTGTCATCACCTTATAGAAAAAGTGACATGTAAGAAGCAGAATCTGTAGCTCACTTTCGTCTCTCAGCAGCATGTAACTAAGACTGCGATCTACCGGGAATGATTAGATCCTTTTAATTTCACATCACTGCGTTTGGTTGATTTTTACATTAAAGACAAACTGGAAAACTACAACGCAGTGCATTGCTGGCACCGTCTGCTGAGGAGTTTGGTTCTATGATCAACCCTAGTGACTAAATTTGACCGATAACACGCTCTGCCTCCTCTGGAAGACCAGATTTATATGGTAATTGAATACCTTCAAAAGGTGTTATCATTGATTTTGCTGCCTAATCCCAGTTTTAGATGTAAGTTATGTAAGTGGAGATGATGTTGACTAGTATATGACCTCTTAAAAAAGACAAAAACCTCCAATTTATAAGGATTGTAATTCGATGAAAGGTTTCAGTGCTGATAGGTACTTCATATGTGTGAAGGTATTGATGCAAATGTGGATTTTCAATCAACATTCGCCCAATTTATAACTGTTCTTATAAACCAAATCATAAATAATTACCTTGCTAAAGAAACCAACAGATTGCATTGAGTCTTCCCTTTGATTCAAACCTCCATCCTGAGCTGCATGAGGTGACAGTGGAGAGGAAAAACTCCCCTTTAACAGGAACGAAAACCTCCATCAGAATCAGGAAGGGCAGTCATCTGCCTGGACTGGTTAGAGGTGGAGAGGTCCAGACAGGGAGGTCGACAAACACCATTACTTTAGAAAAAGAAACACAAATTAATGACAACAATGTCATAAATGTAGTACATGGAGAGTAAAATTGCTTCATGTTTGGAGCCTGAACTGCAGGTGTGTAAGTGTAAGTGGTTTTCTGAGACAGCTGCAGCTCTGTTTGGTCACTGACACATCACACTGATCAAAGCTTCCTGTCACCTCTCATCTCTTCTTCAAAGTGCACAAATGCTCCTCAGCTATGAACCGTGAACCAGTTTTACCAGCCTGTTACCTCGTTTGCAACAGTTTTGATAGTTTGACTGCCAGTGTTTCTTAAAACTTAACTTAAGGGGAAAATGTTTAAATTGTGGTTATAAATCACATTTGATGAATGTGAAGACTTGAAGTCAGATGGTCAACATGGATTTAACTATTCACATATGGTGATAGACTGAGGGTATTCTACCACCTGTGTGTTGGGTGATTCACAATAAACTCAGCTTATTTGATTTCTTATCTACAAGAGATGATGCTGTGTGGACTGTTTCTAGTTTGGTGCATGTGAATAAAACTGTTTAATTTTATTTCTTTCTGTATTTGTCATGTTAACTGAGTTCATGAATCTTTCCTCTTGTTTTAAATACTGCTTTTTTTTCCCCATCCACTCTCATATCTGCTTGTTGTTTATATCGGGGACTTATTTCAGTGAATGTAAACATGACAAAACCTGTCTCCTTGCCAGTGTTGCACCTCTTTGCTAATCTCATTCAGGGTTTTGTGTTTTCTTTTTATTTCTACCCTACCCTGCCGAGGGACTCAGGTTTCAGGCTGTAAGAGGACACAAAGTGAAAGTGGGTGGGTTGGAGGGTTGAACTCCAGCAGCAGGTAACTGTAGGGGAGCTTTCTCTGCTGCTTCTCTCCTGAAAACATTTCCTCTGTATTGGTTTCTCTCCATGTGTGTCATTTAATTTGCTTTGACTATCGCCGGCATTTTTTTTTTCTTCTTCGATACAAATTACCTACGAGCTTCTTCCTGTCTCTTTCTCAATCTCTGCTGGTCTCACCCTCTCTGTCTCTCTCGCTTTGCGCCCAGCCAGCCACAGGAATGTATCTCGAGGAACGCCTGGCGAGACGAACTGGATCAAACGAGTTCAGAGCAGCGCTGGAGCCCGGCTGTCTCTTGCTCTCTTACATCTCTTTGCCTGCTCTCTACTGGTCTTCTTCCTTTGCGCTCCGCCTCCTCTTCCTCTTGTCTCCTGCTCCATGTTTTCTCCCCATCTCCACCTCCTCCAGGTCTCCCTCTTTCCTCCCTGCTTTCCTGCAAACCCATTTGCTGCTCTTTTTCTCCTCTATGCTTCCTTTTTTCCCCTCCCTGTCTCTCCTCTTTCTCCTCTATTCCTCTGGCACGAAAAAGAGACAAAGAGATCTTTTGAATGCCTTCGCGTGTAGGAGGTGGACCTCAAGGGAGGGGATCATGTGGATGTTTGCCCTGTGTGTGTGTTAGACTCTGTTTATGTGCACATATTAGAGCCCTTTAGCCCAAAGCTTTAGCTATAAGAGAGAGGAATGCAATTTGATGCAAAGACACACACTTTCTCCACCCTGTCTGTCAGTCACTCAGGCGGCACTTATAATTGGCTTATAATGCCCTTGTTACCATAGCGGGACCCCTTTGCACCACCCCCCACTTCTGTCTGATTGCCTGTTTGTAACTCTTCAAAACAGGCCATCAAGCATGGGGGTGGGTTCATATCTGTGTGTGTTTGTGTGTGCATTCACATGGAGGTTAAGGGGTGGGTGCAGAATCAGGTCTCCCCCAGGGGCATTTGCACAGGGGTGCACTCCCATCTTTGTCTGGGGGACAATAAAAAGCCGTGTGTGGGTGTTCGTGCACGTTCGTAGACATCCATAAAGTCCCAGTTTTTTATCTCTGCCATCGTGCTTCAGCTTGAGTGTCACTGTGTGTGTGCTCACAGATAATTAGTGTCTCATTTGTGCATTAGACTGTTGACTCCAAACAGATTCAAGGTCAAAGATTTCTCCTGTTTTGACTTGAGTCCCTCTGGCTGCTGACTGGCTTATTATGTAGCTAAATACTAAAAGATTTGATGTGATTCTGTCAACTAAACACGGCTGTTGCAAAAAATGCCTTTAAATTTGGTTTCTGGACATGTGTTTTTAAACTGGCAAAATTTAAAACCCGTGAAATTACCAACTAATTTACCCTTTTAAATACAATTTTTGTCTGAATTCCATCAAGATTTCAGGCAGGTAAAGCAAAAAAAATGCAGTAAAGCCAACAAAGGCTAACATTAAACTGGCTCGTAACTTAAATGGATCGCATTCATTTGCCAGAAAACCACACTAAAGAACAGCCAAGTCTTTTGGTTGGAATTTTCTGTGTTCATGTACTATTTTTACCTTTATTATTTTTAAGAATGGCTTTGGGGTCATATATGAATGTCAGCTTTGTCAACAAACAAAAAGGGACCTTCTTAATAGGTGGCGCTTCTGAGACAATGTCGCAGAAACACCATGGCAGGAGCTCTAGAAGAAGTCAGACAGAAAGTGCAGAGTAGTTGTAACTTCCGGGGTTTTTGATGGTTTGTGTAGGTGATCGTCTGGTTAATTTAATGTGACACTTTAACAGCGATGGTCTTCTAATTCTGATTTCCAGAAATGTAACGTAGCAAATGGTTTTCATTACGCTTTTCTTTGTATCTCTAACATTTTTCCGATTTCTCTTGTGTGTTTTTGTTGTTTTTTTTATGTTTATTCTATTTTGTACTTGAGACTGTAATGCTTGTTTTTGATAGTTTAGAGTCTGGACCCCAGGAATAAAATCCCAGGAATACTAGTACTGGTAGTAGTAGTAGTATTAAATGGGGATCCATTTAAATAAACAAAATAAGCTCTTAAGATATACTAAACCACTACAAAAAAAAAAAAAAGCTGTTTGACAAGTTTCAATTCTTCATTCTCTCCTGACATTCCTCATCTATCTCAACATGTGTTATAATAAACCTGCTTGGTGACAAAATATTTAACATGTTTTGTCTTCCATTATAGTGTGCTGTACTTCTAGTCATATCTAAAATATACTGTAGCTGTCATTGGTCCTTCACTCATCTACTGTATTAACCCCTTAACACCTACATTTATTTGCAATTGTATAAAAACAAAAGAAATGCAGAAAAACAAACGTAGAAATAACAAAAAGAAAAAGACTGGAAGATAACAAAATACAATTAAATATTGAAAATTAACAAATAAACACAAATGATATAAATATATATATATAAATGTATGAATATTAGTAAATAAAAATTGATAGCATCATTTATTTGGAAATAAAGAAAAACAATTAAAAGGCCAGAAACAGTTTGCAGCAAATTAAAAATAAAAGGCATCAAGGGGGCACACATGCAACAGATGCTTCATATTAAAAATAACTCTTTGTCGAAACAGATTTTCTCTTTTCTTTGTTTTCAGTCTGTTTTCCTCTTGCTGTGTGTTATTATCCTGTACCTCTTTAAACCACGTGCCTTTTGAATTGAGGAAGTGCCTCTGTGTCCTCTCATTGGATGCTTCAGGGGGTTGTGGGCGGGTTATAGTGAGTGTGGCTGAGCAGGAGATAAAAGCCGAGGTGGCTTCTGAGCTGAGGCAGGCTACGAGTTTCCAGATGATCTCTCAAATGCAAACACACACATAGATACGCACACACACAAGCAAATCTGTGTGATAGCGCTGAATGATCTGTGTGGGTGAATATGAGGGAAGAGATCGGAGAGGAAGTTTTAATGAAAATGAAGGAAGAGGGCAGGTGAGCTGGTTTAGATGAAAAGCGAGAAAACGAAGAGGAAAAAATGAGAGTAAGACAGAGATGTGAAGCAGAGTTGGAGAATTAGTGATGTTTGACACAGCGGCACAAGGAAAAGCTAAGAAAATGAAGGCGGTAGGAGGCGAGACATGCATGTCACTGCCGGGATAAACGAGAGGGAGGACAGGGGAGAGGAGGAAGGGAGAGATTCATGTGATTAGGAGAGGAGAGAGGGGAGGAGGAGAAGAAGAGCAGCGTATGTCAGCTGGAGAACAATGAGAGGCGTTCATGACACGTCTCCAGGGGTATCGGCTCAATGTGTTCCTCCTAATAGGAGCTAAAATAATTAATAACTTCCCATGCATCGCTCACACGCACAAAGCTTCACATTCAGCTCTGCTTCTCTTGACGTACAGGGGCCCATTCAGACGTTGCATGTGCAGTGTGTACAAACACACACCGGTGAATAACATGCAGCCTCCTCATCCCTGAAAAACACACACATTGCAGCAAGATGGAGGGACAGCTACACAGAGGGGAGAGTCCTGTTCTAATGTTCACTCACATGAATAAATTATGGTGTTAGGAGGCGACAGTATGGGCGGGAGGACAGGTTGTGTGTGTGCATGCAGGCACGCACACACACATGCATTGCACTTTTTGCATGAATGGTTCTTCAGGACCTCAGAACTAGCGCTGTGGAACAAAGCCTACTGCTGGTGCTCCTCAGTGTTGGTGATCTGTGTGTGTGTGTTCATTGTGTTTCATGGCATGTGTGTGATGTTTATGGCTGGGTTGGTGGTGGTGGTGGTGGTGGTGGGGGGCAAGCAGGAGGAGGAGAAAGAGGCAGAGCCACATATATAGAGGGAGGGGAGGCGCAGTGAGGAGAACAGGGAGAGGGAGGGAGGAAGACAAACTCATGTAGTCATTGAGATGTTGAAAGCAGCCTGCAGGCAGACTGTGCACTCTCTCCCTTTAACTCTTCCCACCCCTCTTTTCCTCTCCCCCTCTCCTCTTTGTAAGCCTGAAAAGCAGATAAAAGCTGTCCTAGTCTTGAGGACAATAATGGCCATCACAGCTTTGCATTCAGCATCGCCTACCTGCCGACTCTTGTCGTTGGAGGTTTAGGAAGCATTTCCAGCTTCATGTGAACGCTGCGCAAACAGCAGCTGTTTGAAAACATGCAGTAGCGCTCCCTACCTGATCTTAGTGTCACATTAAGCCCCTCAGCCACCTCACACAGGCAGCTGCAGCACTGTGAGCTACTTTATCTCAGTACAAAGCAGCACTCGTCTTTGTTCACATGCTGTAGATTTAATTTATAGAAATAGGGCTGACCCGAATGCTTTGATGCTTCCAAGCTGCTGCTTTTCCGACGAAAATCAACAGCAAAATCTGTAAAAACGTGCTTCGTCTTCAGGTGGCACACAAACTTCAAGCTGCCTGTGAAATAAGAAGTAATCCAAGATTATACACTATGCATCAACATGAATTATTCTTTTTTTTCCATCTTGAAACTCTTGAGTTGCTGTTTGCCACTTTTGAAACTTCACAAAATTGATTGATCCTTTGAAGTGCATAAATCTGCCTGATCTCCATTGACCTATTGATCAGTGTATTGCTATGATGGGACAATGTTTTTTTGTAACTTAGATAATTCTTTGGTTGGTTGGTTGATGCATGCAGCATAGAACTAGTTAATCATAAACAGACGATGGAGACAAAGTAGAGTTTTACGTTAAGGATGTTTCATACTCTGCAAGAACAGAGAAATTTGTTCTCGCTTGCCGGGCTGCAAAAAACTAATGACGTCATTCATCTGGGCCGAGCTTCCATGTGATTAGTCAGAAATTTGAAGGGGGTGTGGTTAATGAAAAAGAGTGGAAAGAGAAAAGTTGTCATTTGTGTTTTTCCACTGACACAAATGATTCAACAAGGGTGAATGGATTGTTTTTGAGGAACAGCTGGCCGAGGTGGATGAGGATGTATGTAAATCTATTTAATACAAAATGTAAGACAGTGGTTCCTAAACGTTTGAGCCACAACCCCCGAGACAACATACAGTATGTTAGTGTTTGTGACATATCGAATAGGTCATCCTGCTGCCATCCTCTAGATTTAAGACTTGAAAACTGCCAGAATCTTCATAAATAAGAAGGATAAAGTGGTTTTTGGTGGATTATGTTAACGGCTGTAAGAAAGTACCGATATGGCAAGATTCAGCTTCTCTTTCCGAGTTGTGGCTAAATTCAGATTTTTAAAGTAGCACCGGTAATAACTTTGTTTTTGGACATCAGCTGATAAAAAATTCAAACTGTAAGATTTGAAAATTGTCAGAAGCGTCATAAATAAAGAGGATAAAGTGGTTTTTAGTGGATTTGGTTCACCGCTGTAAAAGCACCTACATGCCCAAAATAATCTTCTCTCACTAACATAACTGAATTCAGATTTTAAATATGGGATGAGTAATAACTTTGTTTATGCATTAATGTTTTAAATAAATTAACACATCTCTTTGCAATAATGTATTAACTTTGACAGCCCTAATAAAAATCCCAAATTTATTTGATAAATATAGGAATGTTTTTTTTTTTTGTTTTTTTTTACAATGAGCTGGGGACCCCCTAAAATTATCTTGAGACCCCCAGTTTGAGTAAGGCTGATGTAAGACATATAAAGACATGGACACCACCCAACGCCACAAGATCCCTTTTAAAGTATAAAACATCCTGGCCAGAATTGACTTTGCTACCTTGAGAAAACCAACAATTTTCTCTGTTCTAGTAGAGTTTGTGCAGATCTTTAAGTTCAGTGAGTTTCTATCTACAAAAGCTTAAATTCAAGAAGCATTTTTGCAGGCCCACTTACTTCTGGCAAATAAAACAGTGGTCAAACAAACCAGCGTGGTTAATAAAGTACAAGCAAGATGTACGACATTGTCAGAGGTGATTCACAGTTTAGTTGCAAGTTGACTTAAACGTTTAAGCTGTAAATTGGAGAAATACCTTCCAGTTCAGTTCCTCCTCATCTCAAACTGTTTGGCGCTTCAGATGAAACAAAGCAGATGAAAACATGGAAAAGCTTGGAAGTTTATAACTCCTTGGTGTGTAGATGAGTGAAAGCATTTGGGATTAAGACCCGTCGTGACAAATCCTGCCCTGTTTCTGCTCACTTTGGGTTATTCATAGTGTTGTTGCTTCATGTGCTTAGCGTTAAATGGGAAAACGGAAATAACTGATTTTAAGTTGGGCTCTGAACTAACACTAGAGCCACTTTGGTTGAAAAATCCATTGGAGAACTTGATTTTTCTTGGTCTCTGTTCTGGGCAGCAGAAGATGATTCTGAAAACAGTCGTTTACTGTGTGGTGTCAGACCCATGCTTAACACGGTTGAAGTTAGAAGAAGAGTTATTCTGTAAGATTCATTACCAATAGATAGAATTAACTTTTTCTGTTAAAGTTTACCTTTTAAAGCTTACATTTCTTTCTTTCCACTTTTAAAGTATTCAGCAGAGGAAATGTGATGAGATCTACTAAGAAAACATAATAAATCTTTATAAATCCCTCCATGAAGTGTCTTTAGCCAGAGAGTTCAGTCCACACTATATATGGACATTGTAAGAAGCTGCAAGTGTGTTCTCCTGAGTTTACCACTGTTAGTCGTTTGGAATGTGTCAAATTCATGACATCTAAAATGATGTATCTACAGTTTTAAAGTACATAATAAAAAATTAAAAGAGTGCACCTGTTATTTCTGTGCTTTATTAATAAAGACTGTTCAGCTCCCATCTATAAGACAAGTACAGAAATAAATAAGTTCCCGCACTTCAGTTTATGTCTATTTTTTAAAAATACTGAGAAATTAAACTTTAGTCAAACCACCCAGCACTACCAGTGATCGAGACTTTTAACAAACAGGGAAATGCAGAGATTCTTCTTCAAAGACAGAAAGAGGAAGCAAAAATGGATGTAAATGATGATTAATGCAGACAAATGCAAATATTGTTTACATATGTGTTGAATCAGAAGCATGTCCTGGCATTAAGGTCCTGTTTACACAACACTGTTACCACACAAAGCACAAACATTTTTCCTTTGAGTTTTTAAAAAAAGAAAGGAGGTCCGCCATTGTCATTGCTGGTGAAGCTGCGTCTGAGTGCGCAAGTGCAAGATGACGTGAAATACGTCATCGTTGCTAAAAGATTCCACGTACTGACGGGACTCGCCTTCCGAGAAAATTTCACTCTGGAGGCAGTTGTCAAATCTTTGCAGTTTTATCCACCCAAAACTCTGTTACCGTGTCAACAAGAAGCCAGAACCAACAAAACATTTGTGTTTACTGTCTCAATGTTGTTGTGTAAACGGCTTAAGTTTTATCCCACTTCTATAAAAAAAACAGCTATTTTTTAATCCACAATTAAGATGCTAGTAGAATATTGACAGTATTTTAAATACTTTAAAAAAAATTTTATTGCAACTTTAGAAAAAGTTTAAATGTATCTACCATCTTTGATGTATAACTACTGTCAATTTTAATGGTTATAGCTAAATCAGTCAATATTAGACTAATTACGCTATTTTATATAGCTTTTTTTCTTTGCAACTTTATATAAACTTTAAATGCAAGTCATTGTTTGTACTTGTGTGCATCTATGAAGTATTACTGCTGTCATTTTTAATGTCATACCAGAGAATACATGCACATTTTAAACTACTACACCATTACTCTAGCAGACTTCCAAAGAGCTGAAGCAGCCCCAGTTTGTTCCATCGAGTCCCTCAATCAGCACCAAGCAACACGTGGAGTCAAAGCTCTGCACCTGAGTCTTGGACTACAGAAGAAAAACAAACTTCCTATTTGCGGCTTGAAGAACTAGAAACAACCTTTAATAGAAAAATAAGTTCTGAGCAGGTCAAGGTGTGAAGGTTTTTACAGTAAATGAGAAGCTGGGCAGCATTTATATTCTCACTCAGCCTTCTCTCCCCATTAAGAGGAAAAAACAACAGTAGTTACCTGAATTTGTAACCTGATTTGGTGCTGTGGACTCATCTACCTACTACCACAATGTTCCTGTGTGTTTTCTTTAAGCTGTTTGTAGGTGTTGTTTTAAGCTCAGTTCTAGTCCTCCCATTCTGCAGCATTAACCCAATCAGTGCCAACTCTGTCTATTTTTACATGGCACAGCGGCAGCGTGTGAGGTTAAGGTTTTTTTGTGTTGAGTGTGTGCACTACGAGAGTCTGATGCACTGAAAGTATGCACAACCCATATCATATTTGCCTCTTGGTGTGTGTGTGTGTGTGTGTGTGTCAGCCACATTAGCAGATATACTGTATTTTGCTGGAAGTCATTTATATGGTAATGATGTCATTTACCTCTGAAATGCATCTTCTTCAACACTGCCAAATAGGGCTTATCCATACTGGCAGAGCTCTGTGTGTGTATGTGTGTGTGTGTGTAGGGGTTTTCCTTTTCGAGGGTTAGTGTGGGGCTGCAACATCTGTATTCTGTAATATATCAAGATGAGTTGTATCTATATGCATTAGTTTTTGCATGTGTGTGTGTATGTTTAGGAAAAACGGCTTGTTTTTGTTTTTTGTTTGATAAGAATGTGAAATTGCCATGTTTTGGGGGAAATGCAGAAGTCATTCGTCTAGACCAAGTCAAAGTCTACAGCCGCAAAGCCTTGCTTCCCTTTTCACCGATGGATAGTGACACTCACACACCACACAAATGCCATTGTTTGTGTCAGGTGTCATGCAGCCACAGACTCTCCAGCTCATGGACAGAGATGATGTCACCACTCTTCAGACATGGCCGCCATCAAGAATATGCAGGAGATAATGAAGATGTGCAAGAACTTTGATCTCTGGAAGGAGCAGGACATATTCTGCAAGGCGCCCTACCTTCATTAGAGCACTGGCCGGCCAAACCTCAAATCGCCTGTGTGGGTGTGTGTACGCGTTTGATCGGGCTGTCAGCCTCTCGCTGGTTTCCACAGGGCTGCAATAACCACATGGATCCTGTCGCTTTGGCGATAACTATCATTAACATGCTGATTACAGGTCTGAGCATCTTAAAATAACACTTACACACTGGGGCAGTGGATCAATACTTGCATGCTGGGGTAATGAAGGGTCTGCCTGCCCTGCACAGTTGAAATGATGCATTACACAGGAAGGGATTGATGGAGGGAGATGTAGTGAAAGGATAGATGCTGAAAAAGCGTGGACCACTGTGGGGAGGTGAAGCGGAACGGAGATGGAATTGGCGGAGGTCTGTTTTAGTATGAAATAAAGTGAGTGAAGTGACCACACATATAAAGACAGAAAACAGACTTGCTGTTTCATTAAATGGAGATCACACTGCCATGCGATGGGATGAGAGGAAGACTGATTGACAAGGAGGAGTATTGTCAAGGTTTTGATTGGGCGGCGTTACAGTCTCATGGCTTCAATCATGATTCATGCCCTTAGGCAGAAGATTTCCTTTCACACTCATGGCAGACATATATTCAGGGATTCACTTACAGTGTACACTGCTGCAATTAGGCAAATCATTTAAGTAAATATAGCAAATCATTCTGTAAAATTCTTTTTATAAATTCAAAGTGCTTGACGCAAACTACTGAGCTTTTTGTTAGCAGTGCGTTAGACACCTACATTTTTTTATTTAATATTTTTCATGGTTTTGGCTCATTTGACTTGCATATTGCTTCCAGTTCAACATCAATATTATTATTATAACAATGGCCAAATGAGAAATTCCTTCAAAAGTTCCCATCTACTGGTGACATGGCACACAAGTGACATAAAATGCAATATTTTTCATTTATTTAATGGATGGAAAGCTGAATTCACATGCTGAATTCAGCTTTCAGTCCATTAAATAAACCACATTCTTCAGCAAAAATTTCACCCATAAAAAGGGATTAGACCAGAGTCAACATTGTTTTGTTTTTTTTTACTTTCTGAATCAGAGATCTACGGGCTCCAAGTTCGACTCCACTTTCAGTTCTGACTGCTTGTTTCGTATTTAGGTTTTGTTGTTTAAGTGAGACGACGAGTGGTGTTTTCTGCTGTACATCCATGAGAATCTCCACTTCCACCACATCCCAAAGCTGCTCTACTGGATTGAGATCTAGTGACTGTTGAGGCTGTTTGACTACAGTAAAACTCATGGTCATGTTCTAGAAACCAGTTGGAGATGATTTAAGCTTTGTGACATGGTGCATTATCCTGATGGAGGTAGCATCAGAAGATGCTACACTGTGGTCATTAAAGGGATGAACATGGTCAGCAGCAACAACACTCAGGTAGGCTGTGCTGGTTAAACCAGGCCACATTGGTACTAAGGGACCAACTTGTGCCAAGAAAATATCCCACACATCTTTACACCAGCACTACAAGCTTGAACTATTGACCCAAGGCAGGATGGATCCATGTTTACATGACATTTACACCAAATTCTGACCCTAGCATCTGAATGTGGAGCTGAAATGGAGACTCATCAGATGCCACAACATTTTTCCATCTTGTTTTGTCCAATGTTGGTGAATCTGTGAATTGTAGCCTCAGTTTCTTGTTCTTAGCTGACAGGAGTGGCACCGGGTGGTCTTCTGCTGCTTTGCATCAGCAGTTTCTGAAATACGCAGACCAACAACCATGCTACGTTCAAAGTCACTCTTATTCCTCATTCTGATGCTCAGTTTAAACTTCAGCAAGTCATCTTGACCATGTCTACATGACTAGATGCAGTGAGTTGCTGTCACGTGATTGGCTGATTAGACCTGCGTCAACAAGCAGTTAAAGGAGTGGACCTAGCGAAGTGTCTTGTATATATAAATAGTCTTGTTTTGTTTTCAACAAATTTTTGTTCATTGCATCATTGAACAATGAATAAATAACCTTGCTTTACTGATACTTATGATTTCCAAATGGGAAATTTGTCATTCTTTTAGTTAACAATATGGAAAACTTGAATTTGATCCATTCCAAGGAGATACGTAATGCCAGCATGAGCTGTTTCTGCCACACTGATTTCTTCTTCAACAGGCAAAACAACTAAATCAAAAACTTTAGAAAAAGGGAAATCAGCCCTGTTACTCACCTTCCTCAGTTTCAGTCAATAGTTAAGATTTATTTGCACATATTTCAAGTAATGCAGCTGCTCATTCCTCTGTGTTTCGTGTTGTTCGTGTTTGCACGATTGATTAAAACATTAACTCAGCTGCTCTCTTGAGTTTTCAGTGACTTAAATGCTCCCAAACAGAAGCATCTCTCCCCTCACCTCCATTCTTCTGACTCAACATAATCATGGCTTTTAACATGAAGTGTGATGTTACCTGCAGTCATTTGGCCAGATCAATTATAGAATAACGGCAGCTTTACTATTTCAGTTCTCAGTGTCAGTATGTACAGTAATACATAAACACAATGAGAAGAGTGTGTAGCACCACACACACATGGTGTTTTCACAGGTATACTACCATCTCCTCATGGCAACCTATTACAGAAGACAAATGAGTTTTTCACTCACTCACACCATCTCTGTATGTTTGTATACTTGTATCTTGCTTGCACTCTGGGTTGGACTTTGTTCTTTCAGGGTTTAGATGAAATGTGTGTTTAGGCAGTGTAAATACACACACGTGCACTGGAAGAATCACAGCAGCAAGACGACAGCGATCTACTACTGCATGACCTAGTTATGCAGGCAGAAAAATTACAGGAAGGAGAGCGTGAAGACAACCAGGAAGAGAGGATGGAAACAACAGTGTTTCATTTACACAACATCCTGCTGGTGCCTCAGCAGGAACATATCAGGGTGGAAATTATGAGATCAGGCGATCGGTCCACAGGAAAGCGTTTGAGTATTTGAGAACTGTGCAAAAGTCTTAAGCTGCCCTATTCTAATACAGCCTGAACCCTCTTAGACAAGCTTGTAGTTTTTTTAAGTAGTCTTAAGGGATAGCTTTCCAGACTTCTTGAAGCACTTTCCTGAGCTCGTCTTTGGATCTTTCTGCCTCTTGTTCTGTTCTGTGTTCAGAGGATCCCACACTGCTTCAGTAATCTTGAGGTTAGGGCTCTGGGGAGGATTTATCTTTCTATCAGACCTGTTATCACTGATTTTCAGTCCAATTCTTGTGTCATGTGACATACCTCAGCCTTTTTTCCCTGTTTGCCTTCCTTAAGAATGGCTTCTTGACAGCCACGTTTCCACGGAGACCATTTCTGATGAGGCTTCGGCCAACAGATTACCTGAAGGTGCATCTCTGGTCCTTTGTCAGGTCTTTGCTGGATTTATTCCTAATTTATTTATTTCAGATACCGTTCCTCTGTCGTAGATATTTTTTTGTGTGTGTTTTTGTTTTTAAGGTCTAACATTTTTTATTTTGTCCTTCACGTTTCCAGTTTCCTTAAATGACTCTAAAGACACGCCATGCTAAGATAAGTCAAGTTTGCAGCTCTTTGTGGAATCACCTTTTTGCTGTAAAAATACTACTTTCTGTCAAACTTAACTTTTTGGCATTTTAACAGATTTGACTTCAGCAAAGGAAACTAATTATGCATCTTTGTGACAGACTGCTAGTATTAAAGTCTCTTAAAGTAGCACTATGTAACTTTCCAACCTTAAAACTGACTCGTTTAATGACACAGTGACACTTATTGTGCACATTCCAGGAGTCATCATTGCTCTGCACCATCCCGACACTTGGAAACCGTGTCTAACGACTTTTGCTTCTAGGATGCTGTGTCACGTTACAGCTGAGTTTCGCTTTGCGTTCTTCAACACATGCCAGCAACTGGGTATCATCACACTGGCTGTTTTTAACGCTCACGGTGGCTGATTGATCAAAGTCGAAGTGCAAGAGGACATTATTGGAGGAAGTGAGGGAAAGAAGAAAGAAAGGGATTGATCAAGAAATTATAGATGGGAGTCAACATCGGACTAACTTTTACTCCCTGGAGAGAGCTCATAGACATAGTTGGTAGGATGCAAGATGGATGCTGAATTAGCCAACATTAGGGGGCGCCTCATTGCGGAAGTTCAGCTGTGCTTTTTTTTTTTTTTTTAATATCATTTGAATCAGTTCTTTGCAGAACAAAACACTGGTTAAACCCCATGAGTTAGGAGCCTTTTCTATGCTTAAATAATTTATAGGGCAGTGTTAAGTGAGTAAACAAAAACAAACAAAAAAGTTCAGTTTGGCTGAAAATGAGTGAGACCTTCAGAAAGCCTGGAGAAATGTTGACTATTTTAGAAAGATCATTTTAAAAAGTAAAAGTCTGGCCTCTTGAAAGCAAAATATGAAGATAGGCTGATAGAACTGTGGAAGAGACAAAGCAAGGAGTAAGGAGACGGGTGTCGTGACTCAAGTTAGTGGGATGTGCTCTCTTGCGACCATCGATCTGCACGACTAAAGACATCTGGAGCACAGAGCACACATGCTCACACACAGCTCAGTGGGTTCATTCCTCCCAGAAAGGCTCAGCATGTCCTCTGGCCATCACACACACACACACTCTCTCTTGCTCACACTGATGTGTGTGTGTGTGCAGCCAGTGAGATTCTGGCTTTTCTGCCAAATAGCCATCAGGGCCCCTCCACTCGCTGCCACAGTGATCTGTTACCATAGCAGCCTCTCTGCCTCTCTGTAGTCCCCACACTCTCACTCTTCCCCCCTCAGCTCAGAGGGTAGAGAGCAAAAACTAGTGGAGAAAAGAGGAAAAGAAACTGTCTTTTCTGCCACGAGAGCATCCATAAATTGTGTGTCTGTGTATGCGTGCACCAGTCTGCCCTCACGACAGGCTCTGGCAGAAGCAGAAGCCGACTGAGTTTGGACGCAGCCAATCGCACTCTTGCCTTCGATGGCACATCGCCCAACTCAGCCAATCAGAGAAGTCCCAGTGAAACACACAAATATAGGGACACATACACAACGGCTGACTAACATTTCACACCAACTTCATGCGGCTCTGAATATCAACATGTATGACGGCAGAATGCTCCACGTCAGGAAAAGTGGAAATCTGTCTTCTTATCATACATGAATCACTCTTTCCGTCCTCCTTCGTCCCCATTTCACCTCCAATCTGGTGTTTGATGTTCCCCGTGTTGAGGTCCGACGGCCTCTCATGCTCGCTCTTTTGTTGTTGTGTCCAGAGAGGACAGGTGCTGGACACAATCTGTCTCATCTCTTTCTCTTGTGCAGATGCACACTGAAACCTGCACATGCAAACACACACACAGCTGTCAGGCCCCTCCTGGTGACCATCTGGCCATGAAGCCAGGAGTAACCCCCCAACCCACCCTCTCCACCTCCAGGACTCGTTTTCTTTTCCCATGTTTCATGATATAGGCAATAAATTAGGCAAACCATTTGCAGAAAGATTGAATTTTAAACTTACTAACTAGCTTGTTGAAGGATCAGAAGGCTGAAGTAGTTGGAACTAAATGAAACATGAAAGAGGCTGTAAATACTCTCTGCACAGGGGAAACGAAAACAGTGGATTTCTTGCAAAGCAAACAACTCTTTATTAATAATTTCCCCAGTTGTCTGATTCTCATGGCATGAGCATCCTTTAATTTATTAATTTATTTAATCTAAAACTTACCGCTGACCTGTGCAGTGTCTGTATGTGAGACTCAAACAGGGTGGCACCAACTGCTTGTTGTCACTTGTCACCAGGAAGGTGTAACTTTTATAAAAATCACTCTTATTCTTACCCATAATAACCAGTAGAGCCATCACTGCTGGACCAAGGACACATTGTGGTATATTGTGTAAAACAGGACTTTAGAACATGGCATTTTTATACAGAATTACTTTGTTTTATTTAAAGTTCTTAACTTTTCTTGAAAGCAACACTAGATAAGTTTCTGACCTTAAAACTGCTTTGGACTCGTTTTGATGGCACAGTGACATTTTATTCCTGGAAGCATTGTTGCCCTGCAGCATTCCAAGGCTGATAAACTGTACTTCGCACCTTTTTTTCCAGCCCGAGGTATCACATGATGATTGCATTTGGTAAGCTACCATCAAATAAATATAGTTAGAAATGAACATGGAGTCATTTTGTTACTTCATTGGATATACAGTTGTATATTTAATCCATAACTTGAACGTCATCAAAGCCAACACACTCAGCTTTACTAATCTTTATCAATGATTTGGACAATAGATGCTGTAACTAAAAGTCTTCAATGAGGGATTTTCCACAGAATTTTCCAGAAATTTTCCAGTATTTTTTACCAGGGTAAAAGAATTCTTGGTAATCTGCATGGTTTACATTTCAACTGCACAATAAAGTTTCTGTAAATTTATTCTAGTCAGGCTGACACTACTTGTTGGTGCGATGGTCGGACTTACTTAGGCTGATCCTTCAGCTTCTTTAAACTTTTTTTTTTTTCTTCCTTAAACTTTTTCTAGAATTTTTTTCTGTGTGAGAGCTACATTCAGCTCTACCAGCTAGTCGGTTTTTCTTCCAGACACTCTGTTGCTTCAAGTTACTGACTCAAAGTCGCACTGAATGTCGTCCTCAGTGAATAATCTCAAAGAGCCTGGACTTCGTCGTCCATCCGCTTCTCATAACTCCATTTTTCAAACAATCAAAACATGGAGTCCAGTTTGTGGAAGTAAAATAAAAACGTTTGCAGCCGCCATGTTCCACCGATAAGACTGATTCCACCATTATTCTTCAGCATACAACCAAAAGTCCTCTCCTTCAACAAGGTGCTTTTTTCAGGGAAAGATTAGGGTTGAGGGGACATTTTTTTTACCCGGGTGATGTCGATGGAAATGTGCTGATGTTTTTGAAAATCCTGGATAAATGAAAAAAGTTCCTGCAGTTGAAAATGGGCTTTAAAGTGTCTAACTTGTTTTTTGTTGTTATTCTTGCAGGTCCTAGATGCTCAATTCAGACTTTTTGCAAAGATACTTTTTTACATTTTTTTATTTATTGTGGGGTTGTTTACATTATAAATTAATACAACCTTCATCAGACTCCAGGTTGAAGTCTTTGACCCTGAAGTCACCCGCATGCACAGAAGAAGACGAGGCGTCGCACGCAGACGTCACACTGTGTTTCTGGAGATAAATATGGACACTACATGTCAAAATGTAAATCTCGGTTTCAAAGCTTTTCTGCAATTAGAACCATCAAAATGATATTTTTTCTGTCCATTGTTTACATTTGATCTTACCGCATACCGCCTCCTCCAGCAAAGAATCATGACATCTGTCTCAAGTCAATGATGTAACTCGAGTGAAATTCAACATGACCATTCAGACTGAGGTAACTTTGAAAAAAGTCATATATAGTACCACATATAAAAGTGGCCTGGGTCGGATTTGAAAAATGGATTTGTGCCGTTCAGACTGTAATGAAAGGATCAGAAATGAGTCGCATGTGGGCGAAGAAGTCAGATTTGAGCCACTTTTGCCTGCAGTGTGGAGTATTTGCTGCATACAAATACTTAACCAACCTGATTTTAAAGGACAACGGTTACATAAACACAGTTTTTGTGATCGAGGGATCTGCTTAATCATGAAGATACATGACTGATGCTAAAATCAAGCTCTGATTTGCACTGGTTAATCATACCATCCCCTCTATTCATGCCTGTCTTTGTGCAGCTGATGTCAGAAACTCTTTACAGTTCATTACTCTGCTTAGTTTTAGTTCCTGTTTCCTTTATCACTCCACTCTGCGTGCCTTAAAAATTCCCCCTTGGGGACAACTAAAGTGCTTTTGAATTTGAATTACAGTCACGCGCACCAACACAGTGCTAACATACAGCAACCGAGTCTCAGTTAGATTTTTGTTTTTCTTAGATTTAATCCCCAGTGTTTCTTAAATTACAGAACAATCAAAACATCTTCTACACATGGTTTTTATTTGCAAAAATCCTGGTTTTATTGGGGTAATAGTTTAACACGTTGTGCTTATAGAGTGTGTTGTTTCATGTCAGCAGTCAGTTTTTATCACCGGTATCCCAGTGAGAAGAAGCTCTAATTTAATCACCATCAAATGCAAAAATATCCTAATTATGCCGTTTAGTTTTGTCTGCTTCTTTCCTTAGTTTTCTTCTTTGGTGTGTAGTTTATTTTATAGCTGCTGGCTGAGCCTATGTTAAGTACGTGAGGGAGGGGATGAAGGAGGGATAGGGAGGGGAGGGGAAGGAAGAAGAGAAAAAGTGATGGAGCGAAAGAGGAAAGAGAGGGGTGGATCTGTTGATTTACTAAAGACTCAAACAAGACCAGTCTCCACTCCCAAACACCCACTCGCACTTCCTCCCCTCTCCTCTCTTCACTTCTCCCTTTCCCCTCTCCCTCCAACAACCTCCCCCCCCGGCGTGATGGTACAGCTCCAGAAACAGGAAGGAGCCGCAGCTCTATAAATAGAGAGGAGCTGCTCAGCCAGGAGCCACACACAAACACACAGTTTCCCCTCTCTCATCCCCTCATTTTCTCTCTGCTCGCCTTCTCTCTTACTTACTTACTTATCTCGTAAACGTACACGCTGGCACAATCCCACACGCGCAAACACGCACACACACAGCGTCCTTGACTCGGAAGATAATTAGCCGTGCGTTTAATGCTAATGGTTTGTAAAACTGTCTGTTAACACACACTGCTCCTCAGCCTTCTCAGCTTTTCTATTTCTTTTCCTCTTCTCCTGCCCTCTCTAACACAAACACACACATATATATTAAAGTCTATGTTATTGAGTCAGAGGGTCGGGGATAGTGTGGAGGGGGGCAGTGATGGTCCTCTAGCCACTAGCTTTTTATGTCAGGTCAGCAGGTTTGAAACTGCTGATGACACACGTACATGCTTGCACTCTTCTTTCTTTCTGCACACGTGCATGCACATACACACATTTTGGATAAAAAGGAAAGAGTGGTTATAGTGTGCATGTGTGTGTTAAGCTGTAATGTTGCACAACACACACAGTATTAGGCTAGAACCGTTACTACATAGTGTACTATTTGACTGAAAGATAAGGACACTTTTCAGTCATCGAATGGTAAAAATAAAATTAAAACTTGCCAAGAAAAAAATAATTTAGATGCAAAGTTATGTAAAACTTACAAAAGATGAGGAGTTATTGTTTAGAGGATTAGAAATGCGTGTATTCAAATCAGGCGTGTACTGGGCTCCTGTGTACAGGAGGCAGACTGGCAGACGCTTTCTCACACAGTCTCTGGGACGGCAGCCAAATGTTTCTTTTGTTTGCACCTTCCTCTTGTCACTCGGACTTTTCTGTCCTTCACTCACATAAATGCTTTTGTTTTTTCATTTTGTACTTTTATTGCTCAGTTTTTTAGGGATCTGGTCAGGAGAAGCCAGGCCGGACCGTCAGCCTGCAAAGGCTGAGTTTCAGGAAGTTGGTTTTATACTAGTTCCATACTCCACAAGTACACAGAAGTTCTTGTTCTCGAGGTGGCAAAAACAGAAAAAGTTAGAAAAAAGTTAGATTTGGTTTGGTTGTTTCATATTTCACAAGAAACTTCATCCGTGGCCGGCCAGGGTCGTGCACGTGGCGGTATCTGTTTCTTTATATGCTACATGTGTTGATAGATTTTTGTCCTCCCTCTCCACCTCAACCAGCTGTTCCTCAAAACTACCCTCCCAACCTTGTTCACTCTTTCACATCAGCGGAAATGACAACTTTCTGCTTCACACTAGGGCTAAACAATTGTTTCTAAATCATAGAAATCACAAATGTGCAATAGTCTTTTTTGTTATATTTTTTTCTTGTACTCTGGAACAACAGTTTCCTTCGGGATCAGTGAAGTTGTTTTTTATTCATATGTAACACTGGTTAAAAAAAAACAAAAAAAAACAAACAGTAGACAGAAAACAGTCGAACCGATAAATTTCTGAATTCTGGCCATGGCATTTTGTGGAGCAGTGGCAGCAACGTGAGTAAGGAGTCGCAGTCAGGAGTGATGGGAGAGTGATGTGAGCACCTTTACAGATAAGAGTTTATAAACAATGATGTGTATGACGTGTAGGTCGGATTAATGCGACCTGGCCGTTCAGACTGAAGTCGCATGGCAAAAGATCAATATACGTATCGGCTTTAGGACCACATATCCAAGTGGCCTGGGTCGCATTTGAAAAATGCGGCTGTCATAAAAAGATCAGATACAGGTCGCATAGGGGCAAAAGAAATCGGATTTGGGTCACTTCAGTGACGTAGCCTAAAATAACTGACCATCAAAGGTTTGATTTGAACAGTGTTATGGGTGTATAGTCCTTACATGCCATGCTGTTTCTGTTACAAGTGGGAGGCTGTTTTTTTCTTCTTCTTCTTCCTCGTCTTCTTCTTTTTCATTGTCTTCTTCATCGTCATTGTCCATGTCTTTTTTGTCCTCTTCTTCTTCTTTGTCTTCGTCATCTTCTTCGTCTTCTTCTTCTTCTTCTTCTTCTCCTCCTTCTTCTTCTTCTTCGTACCAGCTCATTTTGTTCACTTTTGGGTCAGAGCCCAGAACAGGAACCAGGGAGCATGTCCAGACCATCTAAGCTAATTTCAGGCAGCTTGACGGTACACATACAGGAGAAATCTGATTTCCAGCTGCATTATCTGTCTGTGCTAGTCCTAGATTAAAAATTTGATTACGTATGCTTCCAGTCAGACCTATACAGTATGTTTACTTGTATTTTTAATCGTTAGGTTTTCGTCAGACTAGTGCAGTAATTATTTTTTATAATGTCACGTAAATGTACTGATTTATAGATTCACCTCAATTCTCAATCTTTACCTGAAACCTCAGTGTATTTTTATTTTATTTTAGTTTTTTTTTCCTCCCTGAAATGCAACTAGCTTTACATGTAGCAACATGTCAGAATAAATCATGGCTCGTGTCAACATACCAACTGGAAATAATCACCAAAACTGGTCAACTGTTCCTTTAAAGGTTCATTAAATGACATCTGGTGGTATATGTTGCTAACGGCAAACCAGTTGACTGTAGTCCACCTCACCATCTTCTCCCAAATGTAGGAAAAAACAATCAATTAAATATCAAATATCTTGTTTCCTATTTTATTTTAATTTTTCTTTTTTTTTTTTTTAAGCTCAGACCAAGTCATAGACTCTGTACATCAGGATTATTTGCATAAAAGCCCTTGTGCATGGTGTCAGTGACTTGCTCAAGGACACTTCAGCAAGGATGGATGTTTGCTGACGCGTGCTTGAAACGGTGTCCTTGAGTTGAAGGGCACACTGTGATGGCCCTGCCTGTTTTTTCTTTTTTCTTTTTCAGTCACTCTCTTTGTTGAAGGTATTTCGGCTGTACGGCAAGAAAACAGCTGAATGTGTCATAAAGTTTACAGAAACTGCTCGCAGATGGAGGAGTATTAAAAGTAATGTTTAACTCTCAAGCTTGCTTCAAGTCAGAAGATCAGGTGGTCTTCGAGTTGAGTTAAATGGGTTCAGCTCAATATTCATCCAACAAGCAGTTGAGAAAGCAAAGATGCAGGATGTTTTTTTTTGGTGGTCTTTTGCTATAATTTTACTTTTATATTTGATAAATAAACAGCTTATAACAAACACATTCAAGAGCATTTCATAAAAAGTAAGAATTTTAACTTCCTGATAAGCAGCTATTCTCACATGTTGGAAGCCCCTCACTAAGCAGGAGTATTTTTCAACATATTATGACTTTAAATGTGCAGCTCTAACCTGGAGCTTTTAGCGCTGTCACTCATATACTCACACACACACAGAGGCAAACACATTTACTTATTAAAGACCTGTTTGATCTAATTGACTCATTTCACAGTCTGGCGGGCCAGCCCAGGAACAACCACACATACGCAAACACACACAAAGTGTGTGACATACTGGCCCGTACCAGGGAAGCCAAATGAAATTTAAATTATGACTGAAATGAATGTGTGTGTCTGTTTGTGAGGGTGTGTAAAACCGAAATGGATGCAGGATCTTTGATTTGATGCTTGGGCTTTGATGATAAAATATAAATAACTACTCAGACATTCTTGCTTCACGGGCGGTAATTCGTCTTTAGACTCGTGTTTTACATGACCCTGTAAGGTTTGTTAACAGATGTAGACTACATGATTTTGAATGCATTTTACTACTGCTATGATAATGGAATCAGTGACAGTGGTTTTAAAAAAAAAAAAAAAAAAACAACAGCTGATTCTGTTATATTGGCTGATAAACCTCCTGATCTGGATTCTCAATATTCAGACTACAACTTCGCCAAATATCAAAAATTTGCCTTTGTTGTAAAATCAACATCACATAAGACATTTTGACTTAAAACAGAACAATCATGGTGGTATATATTTCTTTCCTTGGATCTAATGCAGTGGTTCCCAACCTGGGGTGTGGGGTCCCTCAGAGAGCACAGGGGATCTCAGAGGCTTTGAATATTCAGTTATTGTAATTAACGTCCAAACATTGTCCCTATTTTAAGAAAGAGAAGTAGTGTTATATGTTGTTAATTTAACTGGCTTTATTGAAGGACAGAACTCAGCCAGAATACAGTATTTATGGTGAGAATCTCACCATAAATACTGTATTCTTTGAAAGCATAAAACCAGCATGGTTTCCTCAAGGAAAATAGTTTAGGAACCACTGACCTAATCTAATTAAAAGTAATCATGTTCTTATATTTAACTTTTCATTAAATAAAAAAAGAAAAACTCTATTTCATCTATACCAGAAATAAAAAGTTAAAACACAATAAAAACTGAAAAATAACATTTTTCAAATCAATTAAAGGGACTTTAATACAAACATGAAGTTTTTTTTACTATAGTCCATCTTGAAAATAAAAGCAATATTCTGAATATGTCATGAAGCGCCACCTGAAGTGTTTTCAGTTTTAGCCATGAGGGCTATTTTAACATCATCTGTGCACATATAAAACTTGCTTGTGCAAACAGTTTACAGCACTGATGATGGACAGCATCATCACATCAATAATTTCTGATTATTTCACCCACATAGCTGACTTGTTCACCACATTAAACACTTGATCTGCTAAAATAAAAAGTTTTAGAAATCATTACAACACTTTTTTTTCTAGTTAAATATGACGTCATGCTGCAAACCATAACTTGCACAGACTTGAAGCAGTTTGCTGTAAACCAGCACTATAGTGGGTCAGAGTAGCCTAGTCATCTGCATACATCACATGAAACAGTTGCCCAGCTTACAAAATTTAGTTCCCTAGAAAGATCATCAATTTACATATTGAAAAAATATTATAACAGCTTGTCGAACCCCATTAGTTACTAAAAATGGTGCAGATATGCTCCTCCCCTATTTAGTTTGCATAGACAGGTGTAAATACCAACATTGTAAAATTCTTATCAGACACACAGGAACCCCTCATTCAGCACCTCCACACAATGATTAGTTATGTCAAAAGCATTAAAAGTAAGGATGTCCCATTTTCGCAGAAGTATGCATCTGGCATTAGCATAAATAGGGGTATTTATTTAGAAGTCATATCAGACAAGAATACGATTAGGCCTGCTGCGGTAGTCGATGAACTACTTTACAAAATAAACTAAAAACCCTTTTAGTTGGAGGAAAAAAAGAAAAACACCCAGCAAATCTGGCCTTTGTATGCAATAGGAAAGGGAAAAGTTGCCATTTATCATCAAGCTCTTAGCAGATCCAGCTTCCACAGACTTTTGGGGAACGTCGGGGGGGCTTTTTTTTGCTCAGAACACTATGCAGTGGTTACTGGCTACAGCGTCTTGCATGGAGGCTCTTAAACTAAGTGTCGTTTTGTTTGCATACAGATAACATTTTCAAGAAAGACCAGCTGTTGCCGACGCTAAGTTCACACCACAAGATTTTCATTGTCATTTGATCGTAGTATTCTTTACGCAGTGATAGGCTCCTCCTGATCAGGTCATTAAAATCCAAATGTGTTGACACCACATGATTGTTCTGCCATCAGGAGCCTGATGTGGAAGTGTGTGATGTTATTAACCCTTAAAGCTCTGTTAGAAGCACCCCGAGTGCTGTTGCTTATATCGACAACTATTTCTCAGGATTAGTAGTGTTGAACTCTGTGTGGTAAATGTGATTGTTAACTTACTCAACGTAATTTATGGAAGTTTTCCAGGCATTTATTTCCCTTCCAGGAGGTTTACAACAGAGCCCCTAAATGTAGTGTTTATTCAGAGACTGAATCCACAATGAGTGATTTATCATAACATCATTATTTATCACATTTTTGTAATAAAAAAAATCACTATCGCTTCTATGTTGCTGCGCAGTGGCACCAAAAACCAGCTGGAAGAAAAAGTGTAAATATGTAAATATTTTCTGTTGTGTGTTTGTTGCGGTGGCAATAATCTTTCTCCTGAAAGCAAAGACTCTAGAGAATGATATGCAGATGAGAAACGGCTTGGTCTGTGTGTTATTTCTACGAAGCACTGTTAGTAATAAACTCAGTTTTTTTTGTTTGGTTAGCCTTTATGGTGCTGTATCCATTGATAATCTTATAGCTAAAGTAATAGACCAAACAAGCAGACCAAAAATAGCTAAATAAAAAAGAAATGGCTCTGGGTTTTAAAGATTAACCACAAACACGGGACGCTGAATTAACTTTCTCTTGTAGACTTGTCATCACACTTTGTTTTTGCCTTTTACTGGAAGGACTTTGTGTTGTGTTAGGAGTTGAGGAAAAAAGATGAAAAGAGGCTTTCTGAGCTCTAGCATACAGCTGCACCGTGTGGATGAACTCCATTGCCATATTTTCTTTTTTTTTCTTGCAGATACTGCCTTGCTTCGGATTAGCTTTATGATTTTAAACTGTGCAGGTGTCATTTATGGACAAGGATTTCATATTTGACCATTGCCCTGAGAGGAAGCATCTGCTAGATGCTTCCACATCGACTTGTTCCTTTAATGTCGAGACTTGTGATCGATATGATGCTCAGCACACAGAGAGAGAGGGAAGCGGAGGAAAGGATGCAGAGAAGTAGACGAGGGAAGAGAAGGCAGGTTGTTGGAGAGTGAATAAGTGAGTGAGAGAAAGAGGAGGAGGAAGAAGGAGGATGCAGCACACAAAGCACCAGAGCAGCAGGTTGCTATAACAACAGCACCTTAGTGGTTCCATCCCTCTTCTCTCCCTCCCTCTCCCTCTCTGATCACCCTCTCATCGTTTGCTCCCTGCTGTCATTTGGCGCGCTATGCCTCTCCATCAAGCCACCTAACCACCCCCCAACTCCACATCTCCTCTGCTTCACCCTCTCTCCTCCTCATCTTCACTCAAAAGAAAAAGACCATCTGCCGACAAATGAATCCCCCCCTCTTCCACCTCGCGAGCGTGCATCTCTCTGGTTTCACCTTTGTCTCTGTGCGTCTTCTCTGTGTGTCGTGGCAGCAGTCAGAGGAGCAGTCAGCAGGTGTTTATGTCAAAGAATACACAGAGAGATGCAGGAGGGGAAACCAGAGCCGCTCGCTTCTGTCTGCTCTTTTACATCCTCTTGTCCTTTTTTGCAGCGATGCTCTTTTTCCCACCAGCTCTCACTGAGAACTCCAGCTTGATAAAACTACTTCAAAATTCTTTGTCTTACGACCCCTGATGTTGCATCGTTGCTCTCGGATGCGTAAACATTCAATCCTGTGATTTCAGCTCACCTCAGAGGTTCTTCATTGTTTTAAAAGAATGTAAATGTTGTCAGATTAAGTTTGTGCATGACAGGCATATTACAGTAATTCAGAGATGCAATTAGGCTGCTAATTGTGCTAAAAGAAATAAAAAGCTAATTAGGTGGAGTTAATAGAAGGTATTCTGTAGTAGCTAACAGGTTTCTTGTTCATCCCTCCGGTTGTGGCACGCTGACTCACACCAAGCAGACAGAACCACAATCCTCCTTTCTTTTTTGTTCTCCCTCTTTCCCCAGACTCCTTTTCTTTGTTTCTATCTCTACATCCAGGGTTTTATCATGAAGGTTAAATGGAAAATGTTTATAGGTGGGTGTGTGTTCAAAACCTGTGTGAGTGTGTGCATGCATCCATGTGGGAGGGGTGCCACAGTTCACACCACCTGGACAATTATGGGAGTTTTTATAGTCGGGCATTGAAAGGCAAGTCTGTTATTATCAACATGAGTCACTGGCATTTAGGGAAACCCTATAACACACACACACACGTATATGTGTGTATGTGTATATATATATATATACATGTATGTGTGTGTGTGTGTGTTTTCTCATGTCTTGATCTTTAATGGCTGCACCAGCTCAAGAGTTCAAGTCTCACCCCACACACACACACACACACACACACATATATGCATTCACTGTAGTTTAGCCGCCAATGCTTAGATTATAATTTGATAAAGATAATGAGGCTGAGTGTAAGTCACTGTGGTGAACAAAAACATTCTCACTCCAGTAAATCAAGAAAAATTTGAGAAACAGACTAGAGGATGAGTTGTGTGTATGTGTGTGTGTGTGTCTGTTTCTGTTTCTACCAGCATGAATGGGTCCACCTCCAGGTCAGAATACAATCTGAATATATTTTGTCTGTTGTTCCATCTGAATAACAAAGAGCTAAATGTGCATTTGCACACATACACGTATCAGTGTAAGGAGCTTCCTTTGTGTATGTGTTGTGTGTGTTCAACGTTTGACAGCTGAAAGTGTGGATTTTACAAAATATTTATCTGCTTCGGAGCTCCTCTTTTCTCCAGCTGGCTGTTAGAAATGTAGATGAGAGGGATACATATGACTTGTGAATGGCTTCTATTGATGAGTCTTTTGTTTGTTTTTGCTTGTTTGTGTGTGTGTGCTTGTGTGTTTTTGATTGTGTGGTTGATTAAATGATGGATTGACATTGAATGAGAGGACAACTGTTTTCTGTTTTTTCTCGTCTTCTTGTCTTCTCAATTTACCACAATAACCACCACAATATAAAGCTATTAATGCAAAGCAGTAGATGGATGGATGGATGGATGGATGGATGGATGGATGGATAGATGGATGGATGGATGGATGGATAAAATAACATCTATTATACAAAAAGATAAAAGAAATTTGGGACAATAAAAATAAAGACATTTCACACATTGCTGCTAATAAAAGAAGAAAAAAAATCACCTCTTTGTTTAAGCCCTAAACTTTGGTTTGGATTTGGGACTGAGCATCAAATTTGTACCCTGGGAACCTTCCTAAATGAGGTCCCTGCTTCCCATTTGTCATTTTAATAGCATCTGCTGTTTCCCTGCCAACTTCATTAGGAGTAAAATTGAGACTGAGGGTTTATTAAATTGCAAAAAAATTGCACAGATACCCAAATTATCATGCAACCATGTCTCCCCCCAACTAATTTAATTTTTGCATGTTCTCATTATTCACCGGAGTCTAAATGTTATCCACCCAAATGCAACAATGAAGACCCTTTCAACAAATGAACACCCAGGTGCTTTTCCCAAACAAATTGTGACAACAATCTTAATAGATTGGAGTCTGTAATGTCTTTGTATCACTCTCAGTACAGCACAAATCATATTTTTAATTAACCTTATTTTAACCAGAGAAGTCAATTGAGAACCAATTCTTATTTACAATGACGACCTAGTCCAGAAGCAGATCTAGTAAACTAACTCCCATTCTTACCCATTATCTTGCATATACACAATTTAGATGTTGATGTATAATGTTACCATACGTTGAGATTATGGCTGTTAAATAATTACCTTTTTAATCAGATTAATCACAGCTTACAAATTAATCATGACACCATTCGCAACTATGCCTGAAATATGCCTGTTTTTACTGGATTGTATCAACAGAAAGAGCAAGCCACTTGTTGAACTCGAAGGCCCAACAAATGCATGCATAGTCTCTTCATATGAATGTTCTGAGACACATAAGCCAGCTACTGCAGACTGAACCAACATGATCTCAAACACTGTAAATCTAATATTTAGCTTTCATCTTTTGTAGGTAGTGCTGTTAAGACGACAAAATTTTGGCACACAGGTGATCAGATTAGGTGATCGAGCCAGGTTCAAGCTGGAACTCTCTGTGTGAAGTTTGCATGTTCTCCTCGTTTCTGTCTGGGTTCTTTCCTGGTCCTCCAGCTTGCTCCCACAGTCCAAAGACATGCAGGTTAATTGGTCACTCTAATTTCTCCCTAGAACTGAGTGTGAGTGGTTGTTCATCTCTGTGTTGGCCCTATGATGGACTGACGACCAGTCTAGGGTCTACCTTGCCTCTTGCCTACTAGCTGCTGGGATAGTCTCCAGCTCCCTGAGACCCTGCACTGGAATAAGTGGTAATAAAAAATGAATAGTTGGATTGGTAAAACTTAAAAAGAAAATCTGAATCGGCCTAATTCTGTGTTTTTCTAGTATATGGTACTCTACTGCTTAGCATCAGCTCGGCATACCTTTCCTATGCTTTTTCTGTTCTACCTCAGCTGTGGTTCCAAGTGTATTGAGTTGATACCATACAAGAGGGATCCCCAATCCTGGTCCTTGAGGGCCAGTACCCTGCAGGTTTTAGATGACCCTTGCTGCAACAAACTAATGGGTCATTAACAGGCTTCTGCAAGGCTTTACAAGCTGTTGGAAAGCCATTTAATTTGAGTCAGGTGTGTTGCAGCAGGGAAACATCTAAAGCCGGCAGAACGGTGGCCCTTGAGGACCAGGACTGGGGACCCCTGACTTAAAGTGACATTCAAACACTGCAGAGCATTGAATAATCAAAGAATAATCAGCTGTGGATGTAAACAGCTCTACATCTGCTGGCACACACTGACAGACTTCCTTTTCCATTAAGTCATCTGAAAGTTCGATAGAAAGTTTAAAGCTTAAATTAAGGATATTTGAGGACATGGATTGCAGAGTGTGAAAAAGAAAAATGAAGACATGATCATATTTATTGACCAGAAGTTTGGATTAACAGATCATTGTTTTTCTTCGCTCTCCTCAGTGACTGAAGTGTCAACCTGTGTCTGTGGTACGACTATAAAACAACCACTGCTGATGATTAAAATAAGAATTATCTGTCAGGTCTACAACTTGAAGGCTTATAAAAAGCCAAACTTCAAAGTTTTGTGTTTTTTATTTTATATTGTGAGCTTTATTTCATGCTCTTTACTTTGCATCAGGTCTTGTTGTCATGTCTCAGATACAGTTTACTGTCCATCCACTCCTCCTCTCCTCCCCTTCTCCATCTGTATGACAGTAATTACCTTAACTGCCAGTCGTAGTTTGTTAGCACCTGGTTGTTATCTTGTTTGTGCCACAGCCGAGCCGAGACAGTAAAGTTCAGAGGATGTGTGGTGGCTGCCCACAGTAAGGCTGAGAACGGGCTGTGGATTTCACAGACACAGCTCATCTGCTCATTGGGTGATGTTAATGATGTGGAGATTACTACAGCTGTTCCTTTGATTTTACTGTCTCTCCTCAGAAAATCACATGTACATCTGCTGGGTTTGCTCCCTGAGAGGGCATCCAGCCTTCTGGTGTTTCCACATACATGTCTGTGTGTAACGTGCTGAGGATATGCTCCATGTGAGAACTCATTGGAGTGGTCAATGTTTAGCCAGACTGACTGCAGACTGAAAATTTAATTGATTTGTCTTTTCAGCACTCTTCTTGCTTTCTCATGACAATTCCTGGAGTTAGGCAAGAGCAGGCTGCTGCCTTATTGATTTGTACCTTGTGTTGTTCCATCATTAGCACCCTGAGGACCACAGAAAAGTTTCCATTGCTAACATGTGTGGTGTCTGTTGGCTTTAAACTTTAGTGTAATTTTTTTCTGTTTCTTACAGCTCCAGGAGACTGTAAAGAGGAAGCTGGATAGTGCACGATCACCCTTGAATGGAGACCAGAATGGCATCGGTGATGGAGGCAGCTACTCGCCGACTACCAAACGGGTACGGAAGGAGGGCTCCGGTGGTTTGGATTCACTAACAGGCCTCCCTAACAACAACAGCAGCAATGTGCCGCCCATCTCTCCACTGCATCACCAAATGGACATTAAACCCTTACTCAGTGGGCCCAACACTTCTACTGGGAATAACACTACAAACAGCAATGGCACCCATTCGGGCCGGGCGTCAGATGAGCTCGGGAAGAACGGTGGCAGCCATGTCCCAGACATGAAGCTGAATGGTTCACTGGACTTGGAGGACAGCTTCGGCCTCCTCAAAGAACTGAAACAGGAGCCACTGGATGATGGGGGAGGGATGGAGTCCTCTGATTCCCAGTCTCTGTCCAATCAGAACAAACTGTTCTCTGACATCAACCTCAATGACCAGGAGTGGCAGGAGCTGATCGATGAGCTGGCTAACACTGTGCCAGAGGACGATATGCACGACCTCTTTAATGAGGACTTTGAGGACAAGAAGGAGGCAGACTTCGGAAGACCGGCAAACAATCAGACACCAGGCCCACAGGAAGCAGCTGGGAATACGACGGCGACTGGAGCGGGTGCACCGTCGACTGCTCTGCCTCCTCCTCCTCAGCCCCCACAGGGAGTACCACAGGTTCCCATTGGTTCACCACAGGTCAGTTTTAAGAAGTCCAGCTTAGGTGATCCTGTTTATATATGTTAATTAGTAAAACATTCTCTAGGTGTTATTTACTTGTCTTTACTTGTGATTGATAAATCATATCAGCAAGTTGTTAAATGTCAAAACTTTGCTGCTTTGTTTGCATTTTTGTTTGCATAGTATAGTTATATTAGTTTATAAAACCCTGCATAACACACAGAATAGAAATTTCCACCACACTTGGTTTCCATATCTGTGTTTATTCATATCCAAGTCAACCAAAAGTCCATTAATTCTATCTCTGATAGGTGATTATCTTTTTCCCTCTGGAATTTGCTGCAACTTCATTAAAATATTTTAACCTCCACATTGAGACCATAGTGTGCCGGGAGGGTGGAAAAGCCACTACCAGGCCAAACTAGACCAAACCCATCTTATTTTTTCCTTTAGTATGGTTGGTGTATTGTTCTGTCATAAATACATCTGCATATTCCAGAAAACTTAAGAGAAAAAACAGCCAAAAGTTAGCCTTTTCCTTAGCTTTAGACGTTTTTATTCACTGCAAATAAATCCAGCTCTTACTATAGAATATAACACATATTTAAGACATCAGTGGTTTTTCTTTTATAAAATGGTAAGAGCAAGACTAGCTGCTCTAAATCTTTAAGCTAAAGCTAAAACAGGTCAGCTAACGTCTGACACAGTTGTTGATTTAATTAGACTTTTTTGTGGTTCACGTTTTTGTTTTTTTTTTCCTCAGGTGCGACCATCATCATCAGGCCCTCAGTTTGCAACCACTGCCAATGGAACCCCTCCTCAGCAACCTCTCCAGCAGTCTCCAGCCGTTGCTATGGCATCAGGTTCACCATTGCACAACTGTGTTGCTCGCTCCCCTCAGACTCCAACCCAGGCTCAGACACAATCAGTGCCCAGGCCAGGGAATGGATACATGATGAACCCAGGTCCAGGCGTCAGTCAGGCGGGGACCGGACCTGCAGCAGCGGGGGTCACCTCTGGGGGTCAGCCTGTAGGGCCAGTGACACCTGAACTTTCTCCAGCGGAGCAGCTTAAAGCAATGGCCCAGCAACATGCTAAACTACTGCAGCAGAAGCAGCAACAAGCAGCTAACTGGTCCCCAGCAGGGGCCCCAACTAGTCCCTATAACTCTGGTCCTTTCAACCCAGACAAACCCAACAGCCCAATGATGTACCCACCTCAAGCCTTTAACACACCACAGGGCCCTCTAGTGGCTGGGATGACGCCCAACAATGGGCCTAAAGCCCCCATGAACAACTACCTCCCTCACAACCACATGGGCATGATGGGTCAACAACAGCCAAACAGCATAAACCAGAACACCCTGTCCAAACAGCAGCAGCAGCAGCAAACAGCCGCCATGTTGTCGTACAACAACACCAAACCGCTGACTCACTTCAGCGGCAGTGGGGTGGATCACATGGGCCAGAGGATGACTCCGCCCATGGGAGGAAATAATCAGGTTAAGAACCCCATGATGCCGCCTTACATGGGCGGTGCAGGAGGCGGTGGCCAAGGGGCGGGGCCGGGCCAGACGCAGGGGCCAATCCCAGGGCAGACGGCACACCTGAGTGAAGAGCAGAAGAGGATGATGATGATGAAGCAGAAAGCATTGAACCAGAACATGCCGTATAGCACCATGCAGCCTCACGGACAGGTAAGCGAACAGTCTGGTGGTCTCTAATGTCCCACTGATGTTATTTGCAGTGCAGATGAAGTGTTGTTGATCCTGTTGGGTTCAGAAGTTGTTCGTTATCTATTGATTTTCTGTAGCCTGTAGAGTTTGGATCGTTCCATGGATGAAAACCAATTTCAGTTATTGTTGCGATGATCCTTGTTTAGGGTAGGGGTGCATCTAAACTCACATTCCCTTGATTTTTATAGGGGGAAGAGTTATCGTATGACTTTATGCTTGAAGAGATATTTGAAGCTCTGAAGGGCTTTTTTTTCTTTGTTTCTTTTTTATTTTTTTAAATTAGTTTGTACTTCATTTTAGACTAAGAATACCCAATGGCAGAATCTTAGATTTTTAAGCAGTTGCTTGGGACAAATTTCAGATTTCTCTTTTTATAAAATGTTCCAGAGGTGCAGCCAGAGAAGGTAAAATGGCGGTAGTTGCCCCAGCAACAAGCCAGGGCTGGGAATAGGCATAGGAAAATGGCCTGTCGAGAGTGTATTGATGCCTCTGCAACACTAGCAGCACTGATAGCCTCCTCCCCCAGACACACAAGCTCATGCACTCACACACCAGGCAAACACCAAAGCTAAACGGCTCCTTAGCTCATATCCCCAATCTGTCACAGCTGACTGATGGCTGAGATTGGACCACTAAGCCAAGCTAGCTGCTGTCATTACCGAAAGCCCACCTCAGGCAGTTTGTTTCCCGGCGACCAACACAGCCCACTCTGAATGCTCCGGTGGTTCAGCCAGGTGTCAGGTGTCCTTTATAACGCACCGGACGATGGCTGCTACAGTGCGGGTGCGTTGAATCTAACACATAAGCACCCACACAAGGATTGCTCATTATCTTAGAGCTGTTTTTGACTGTTAATAGAAATTGTACGTGCATGCTTGTTGATGATGCACTTGTCCTTTTCTCTTTATCTCTCGTCTCTCTCATTCTGCTTTTCTTGTGCTGATGATATGGCTACAGTCAGTCAGTCACCTCCTCCTCCCCTCTGGTGATCTCTGCGTCTGCTGTCATGCTCCTCCTCCTCCCCCCTTTCCTCCCTCTTTCTCTATGTCTCTCTGCCTCCCTCTGCCAGAGACACTCAGCACCAATAAAGGAGCAGATTTATTAATATAAGGCCTTTGTGGCTGCTGCCTGGAGGGCTGTGTGTTTGTGTGCAACTCTGTTCGCATGTATGTTTGAGTGTGTTTCATAGATTTGGGGAGGTGTATCAGGAGGGTGGAGAGATTTATTTGCGAGCAGAGGAGAATTGGAGACCTGGAGGAGAAAGGGGAGGCATGAGCAGAAGAAAAAGAGGGGAGAAAGGGAATATGCACAAAGCAAGAGATTTATTGTAGAGTGAGGATGGAGCATATTAAAAAGAAAGTCAAGAGCCTGGAAAGAGAAACATAAGCGAGCAATGCAGAGTGGAGTGCCTGAAATGCAAAATGGCATTTATTCTTCAAGTATTTAAGTCTGTTTGAGCTGCGTCCAGTTAATCACCACATGCATCAATGACAGAAGCAAATCATGATTAAGCTCTCAAAAGTCAATATGTCTATGATGTGGTAACATTTAAAGAGAAATTACACATATTGTACACATCAGAACCAGTGTTTATATATGTAAGGTAAAGGATAAGAGGCGTGAACCGTCTGACATGAACCCGCGAAGTTCATTAATTTATGATAATGGACACCTAGAAGGGCATTATCCCGCTTATACCATGGTCACTTATGAAAGAAATAAATATTAAATCAATTATTATTATGTTAATTTAGTTTTTTACTGTTAAAATCATAAGTTTTTCACAAGAAGCGGCTGAGTGGACTATTTATTATCTCTCGTTGTGACGCACTGCCAAGGTAACCGGCTCTGACACAGAACATGCAGCTCCGTCGGCCGCAGGTATATTACGTGACACATTTCGGAGGGCGGGTGCAGCTCTTACAGCTTGTGTGTGTCCAGAGGATGATGCGACATTTTGTTTCAAACAGTCAAAGTCCACAGATAGTTTCCTACATCGTTCAATAAGCCTGCAAGCTGCTTTCACAGCGATGCGCCGTCACAGACGTGATCTGGCGTGTCTCCAGCCCGGCGTCTGAGTCTGTTGCCACGGTTACCAACTAGCGTTTAGCCAGCGCAATAATTTACAACAATAAAGCTATTTAACCAGAACTTCTTTTTATAGGTAATCTATAACACTTTTAATGGACACTCTACAGCCAATCAGAATATTCACTCAGACCATGGTATAAATATATATAAATGTTAGTGATATCTTGTAGAGGAGGACCAGATTAGAATGAATGTCAATGTTACTCTGCCCTGAAAAAAAAGGGTAACATAGAAGTTTTATAATCTGCTGCTACCAAACTTTTATAGAATTTGAAACGGGTATTAAATAAAGATGCACAGGATAGATAGAGAGATGTCTTTTGTCTTGGTTCCACTGTAAGCCGTGAATTAGCTGTAGGAAGAGAATAGGGTGTTTAGCTTGGCTTGAAATGTATTAAATTAATGAACAGGTTTCTTGTATTTGGTGACAAGTCAAAGATGCTTTTGTCAGTGGAGGAAAATTTGTGAAAATTACCTCCATCAAGGCAGAGGTTATGTTTGGCAGCGCTGGTTTGTATGTCTGTCTGTTACCAACAGAACTCAGAAAGTTTGATAAAACACAGAAAATCTAAACACAGATTTTGATAAAATTTTCAGGAAATCTTATAAATAGAATAAGTGATTACATTTTAGGGGTAATCTGGATCACACCCTGGATCCAGGAATTTTTAAAAGGATTCTTTACTATGGAGAGATGGGGATAATTTTGCCATTAGAGCTTTTAACTCAAAAATAATGCCCACAAACACTGGAAAAAAAAAGCAATAGTTTGGTGGAGGTCTGCACTCTGAGTGCTTCTAGTGTTCAAATGATTATATTGGTTACTTGTTGCTTGTTTACTTGTTTGCTTATTTACACATATATGAATATTGGATCATTTTTATATTTTGAGATAAAAAAATAAAGATGAAACATTAATATTGACAAATACCTTTTATTCAGGAACTTACACTTTAGACATAAAAAGGCTCTGTGGCTTGTATAAAATGTAATTTCATTTAAAGATTAATAAATATTAAATGGTTTGATGAGCTGACCAATAATAAATTGCTAAAACATAAAATAATGAATCATAATTTATGTAATAATATCAAAATGCATCATTAATATTTCTGTGTAATGTTAAGCTGAACCATTTCAGAAGAATGCTGTAAATGGAGCAGAGGAAACTTCCTACAACATGACAATCAGACATCACCTGACATTAAACTGTGCAAGTTGCAGCTGTAAATAATTATGTAACCATAATTGTGCTATCTGTTCACAACTTTAAAGATTATTCTAAAACATGAACTTTTCTGAGATGCTTGACACGTCTTGGAGATTTTGTTTGTATAGTTAATGATTAAAAGCCTTTCACATGGTCTCAAGCCTCTGGTATCAGCAGTCCGTAGTCAGCCACACACATGTCTGATTGAACAATCAGCTGTTTCTACGTCTGGAGAAGAAACTTGGCCAATATTTGATAACATGAAAAAAAATTAATCAAATGAACTCCAGCTGAAACAAATGAATGAAAATCTCTTTTTTTTTCTCAAGACACAAGCTCGACTGTGCTCAACTTTTTCAACTAAGCTTAATTTCGAAAAAGTGCAGCAAAATTGCTTGACGGTTGGAAAAATGCAGCTAACATTGGTGGATGATTTGCAGCTTACCAAGAATAAATATTTTTGTATGATGTAGTTAATGTCCAGGGCTGCCCTTTTATTACCAATTCTTTTTTATTACATTTATGGGGAAAACAAAAATCTCTAGGCGCAGCCAAAAGGAAAGAGACTTTCAGCTTTTGTTGCTTATTGATGATGATGTGGTGCTGTAAGCTTCATCAGGCGGAAATCTTCTGCAAGTTCTGGAGCACATTTGCAACAGAATGTGATAAGAGGTTCAATCCTAGAGCCACAGATCTTGCTTGGAAAGAGGTGGATTGTCTGTAGGCGAAGAGAGAGCTCAGGTAAAGGCGAAGCGGCTAAATTACCAGTAGGTCTACGTTCAAACCCTCACCTGTGTTTTATGAGCTGTAGGTTTTAACTGAAAGAATGAGATCACAAATGCAAGTGGCTGAAATGAACTTTCCCCCGCTTATAGATAAGGTAACAAACTTGGTCATCTAGAACAGGCTAAGAGGAGAGTTGCTACACCAGTGAATTGAAATGTACCAGGTGAGCTGGGTCAGGTATCTGGTCAGGATGCTTTCCAGATGTCAGTGTATTGGACATGTCTCCTCCTGGACAGATTATATCTCTAGGCTGGTTTGGGGATGCCTTGCTGTGCCCCACAAAAACAGGAGTGACAGGAGAATCATTGCACAGAGTGTTGTATCCTTCTTATAATAAAAATGACCTGGAGGGAAATTACTGCTCTAAGGATGAACGTTTCAAAGCTCAGGCTCAACGTCAGAAGATTCAGGCTTCTGATGCAGCTGTTACATGTTGAATTTAAAAGATGTGCAGCAAATGTTTTGGTGTTGTATAACACAGTACATCTCTACAGGTCTCATAGACTTAAAGCCACAACCTTTACCTTCAGTCTAATCATCTTAGTAGGGACCGGTTAGCATTATTTTAAGGTGCTATCTCTGTTGCATAAAGGCAACACTGGTTATATGGAAGCAATGATGCTCAAACTCGAAAAAACAAAAAATCAAACTAATTTTAACACCTTTGCTGCAGGGTACTTGTAGTTAATTGTGGGCTTTAAAAAACTGTGAAATTTTGTCTCAGGGTGCCTATATTTTTGCATCAAACTGTGTACATCCATGGTTAATGAAAGGAGTAGTTTGATTTCATGTGTCATGACAAGTTTGGCAGGTGTTTGTGTTTAGGTGGCGCAACCCTGACTTGTTCTCAGTGTGTGTGTGTGTGTGTTTGTGTGTGTGTGTTTAAGCACCACCTGTGAGACATCACTGTCTCTCTGCTCCATCCTCTCCTTCTCTGTTTCTCTGTGTGTGTAGGCTAATCCAGTTAGCAGCTGCTCAGGGAAACTTCAGCCTCGCTCCTCAAAAGCTCGTTAGTCAAGCTTTAATTGTTGCTCCCTCGCTTTGCATATCGGCATGACGCTAATTTATGCCCGTTGTCGCGGTTACCGTCGCTACGGTGGTGGATGTCTCAGTGGAAGCAGCAAGTGGGGCAACAAAGGCGCGTGCGTGAGCCTGCGAAAGATGTTTGTGAGATTGTCTGTGTGTGACGGACGATGTGGTCGCCTGTGTGTGAGCGAGAGACTGATTGTGAGACGGATGTGGCTTCTTGCACAAGCATGTGTGCAGATGTGTGAAGCTTGCAGCTCGTGGGCGGGTCTCTGGGGTTGTCTGAGTAATGATTGGATGAGGGCGGATTGACAGGCGTTGGGCTCAGAGGAAGGCTTCTGGTGTCACTGACAGATTGAAGCGGGAGGTTTGTATGCATGTATGTGTGGATGAGTATTCGTTTAAGAAACCATGGTGTCATATGCTGACTGTGAAGCATGAAGGAAGTTTTCTGTGTGTTGATAGCCTTGTGAGTCAGCCCTGCACAACAAATGAGCATGCTTTGTGAAACACCCACAGGTACAATTCCCTCTTTTTTATCCACCCCTCTTTCCAAAGATAAGGTTTCTCTTGTAATCTCCTCAGTCTTTCTTTCCATCCTGTTTTACTAAAGAGCCTAACCTGGGGGTCAAAATTGGCCTCCCAGAAGGTTCAGTCTGGTCTGTGGGATGGATTTATTAAATGTAAAATTGATAAAGTAGACATTAACTGCAGAGAGTTTAGCATCTGGACCACTTGTGGTGTGCACATAACGGACATGATGGCTAAGCGTGAAATCAGACTGGTACCCTCCTCATTAACAGCTAGTGCAGAAGTATTCTGGCCTCTCTGGGTGGCTTTGTTTGCTCAGAAAGTCCAGTACATACATAGCTCTCGGTTAGCTTTAAGTGAACCAAAAAAAGGAAGTGGACTACAAAGGTCATTGTGGGTTCAACACAGGGCATTGTGGGTAAACGCAATCAAAACATACGAGCTTGCAGGACAATAGGCCACTCTGGCCGGGAGAAATGTCCCGTGGCCAGATGTGGAAGAAAGTGGCAGTTCTGACTGATATATAATCAACCTGAGATGCCCAGGATCTGATCCAGTTCCATGTTTTGCTCTTACGTGGAGAAAACTTAGATGAACGAGTTTTCTTCTTTTTTATTTGTCACAACAAATATGAGAAACCACATGACATGTTTCCACTCGGAAAGCAGCGGTAGTCAAAAAGTCACAGGACAGAAAGTGCATCAGTAATCATTTTATTGTTCAATTTGTGGCCCCTGAACTGCAATGAGTTTGGCGCCCCTGTCCTAACCTCCATCAAGTCTCACCCATGGCAGACTTAACACACACACACATGCTAACATACAGATATAAAGCCAGTTTCCTGTGTAGTGCATCAAACATGCAAAAATTAAGCCAGTAAATGGTCTTGGCCATGATCACATTGTTAATTTTAACCTGATTCATATACATATTATTGTTTCCCTGAAGCTTGAATCCCATAACTAGAATCACTAATCTGTAGTTTTCTGAATTTAAATTTGCAGAGTAAACGTGCAGCAGGCTGTGCCCCAAGCAGCGGATGTTTGAAGAATCATTAATTTTCAAATATTACAAATGGTGCAAAGTGGCTGCTGCAGCCCCATGGGTTGCCTTCAGGATGAGCTAAAGATGCCCAAAGATTTATTCACATCCATTGTTCTTTGTTTGGATTTCATTTTTCCCAATAAGAATTTGGTTGAACTCCTGACCTTCTTATTTTACAGAAAGCAGAAAAAAAGATTCTTAAAGAACTGAGTCGCCCTTATTTTTTTTAATGTGTTTTCCTCAAAGCAGCCCGTTTTTGTAATCTTGGACTGGACTGAAAATCAATGGCAACAGTTTTGATGGGGCAACAAATCCGCTCCAGAGCCACGACCTGATCTTTGCACACACTAGGAAGCACCATTCCTAACACACAGCACACCAGAATAATGGGGAGAAACTTAGCTATTCAAACAAATCAAAATTCAGACCCTAAGCAGTTGTATGGGAATATAAGGAAACATGAGAACAGCACTGTCCATTTTAGAGCTTCTGCTAATTTCTCCACTTGAAGCAAAGCACACAAACAAGGTGTCGTATGAGAGCCGAGACTGCTGGTTACAAAGATGTCTGTCTCACTGTGACAAAAACACAAATCATAAATCAGGTTTTGCTTTTGCTTTTATTCCTGCTTTAAAAAAAAACTCTGGTAATGTGTTCTCCTATGACTCTACCTTTGTTTGAAAAGAATCATGAAGGTCCTGCTGGTTTCTATGGAGATGAAGGAGGTTTTACAGTGAAGTACTTACTCCTCCTATGATATACTATCATGGGCTTCACTTCTTCCTGGATCCTTGTGGTGTTTCTAAGGTGAATTTGGGGTCTGACCCTGGATTCTTCTGACTCTGACCATTGATAGAGATGTCAATCTTCATCATTGGCTGATGGTTTTCTGAGATATTTACCCATGTAACACCTCTAATAAAAAAATCTGTAAAACTCAGGTTCACTTTTTAGCTTCTACTGTAGCACAGTTCCTCATCAGATATTACTCATTCCTAGATGAACAGAGCTATCTCCTGATTTTCACTGAAAGTAATGTGGTTTTATTTTACATGGAGATAACCATTTACATTTTCTTCTGTGTTCCAGTAACACATAACATGATTCTGACACTTCTATAGTAATCTCACCTGTCTCAGCTTTTGTTTTGAGACCAACATTTCACATACAGAGCTTTTATTTGTGAAGATACACTTAACTTATTTTGAGTATTTCATTTCAGACAGGAGGCAGAAAAATGGTGCTGATCTCAGGTGTATTAATGAGGGCTTCATTTAACTTCTGCACTTGTGCATGCTGGTGGTTTGTACAACATGCACAGTAGCAGAACTTATTCTAATTGGAATACAGCCTTCTTAATACACCTGTGCTTCCCGCTGTTTCCTATTTACTGGAAAACTATAAAGAAATGAAAGGTGGCTCAAGACTTAAACATGGCTGGAATATCAGTTGTAATTGACCTTCTTTGGGGTCGGTTACAAATCTTGTGTTGAGAAAGAAAAAGGCGATCCGAAGAGGAAAACGTGACGAAGTGTGAGCAGCACAGCCCCAGAGTAATTTCCTTCCCTTTCCTCCATTTATTTGCAGGAGATATTACTTTCCCTCCCTCACATAAACACATTTTATCTCCAGCTCACTCCGTCACCCCCACACACAAACAAGTGAATGCTGCTCACTCCGACTCCTCCATCTCTTCCTCTAAGCCACACGTGTCGAGGCTTGAGCTGAGCTGCTCTCAGATCCTATGGAGAGACTCCGGGGATGTCAAGAGAAAGAGAGGGGGGCTTGTATGGGTGGGGAGGAGTAAGATGGGATGAGGTGGAGAGGGGGAAGAAGGTTGACTGCTGTGTTCCTGTGTATATTTGCTCTCTGGCTCCTTTAAGATGCTTCATGTTAAGACAAACGGCTCTCTCTGTGCTCCTGCTGCCCGTTTCTCCCTCTTATTTTCTTTCATGGCTTCCTCTCCCTTCCTGTCACCTCATTGCTCCTCTTCTTCTTCCCTCCCCCTTCCTCTACCTCATCTCTTTAACCATTCTGCCTCTCCCGCGCTCACAGAGGATTGTTGGGCTCTTGCTGCTGAGCTCCACTTAACTTTTCCCGATCAATAATCTGTGCATGTGTGTTATTACTTGTGTATCTTCTATATGTTATAAATATATATGAGTTTACATATATATGTATGTGTTGAGGGTAAGAGTGTGTATTTTACACGATTGTGAGTTTATTGAGTAAAAACATACATTGAGGTAATTGTGTTTTATCTGTGTGTGAGTGATGGAGGAGCATGAGTAGCAGCAGGAGAGAAAAAGATTCCCCAGGGGACTCCGACTCACCTCCTCACAACACACACACATGCGCACTACCAAAGGTGTTTGGTTTACTGTCGACCACAGCAGAGAAAACGCACTGAGACAAACCATCCCCACCCATTCGACACGCCCCGGAGGTGTGAATTCAGGCTTAGAGAGGAAATATCAATACTCACCTCCACTAACAGGCTGGATTTCCAGAGAAATGTCACTGTGTGACACAGTGTTTATTACCATAGTGTGTGTGTGTGTGTGTGTGTGTGTGTGTGTCTGTAATCGAGCCCAGTTTTAATATTAATCTCATCTGCAGCGGTGACCTGCAGACCTCACAGTGCAGAAAACCAGTGGCAGTGCATCTGCAGGGTGTGTGTGTGTGGCTGCCAGTATGTATGTATGCAGAGGAGGAACCACAGCCAAGTGTGTTCATGATGTTGGGTGTGTGTAAAGGGGTGGGTCATTCTTATGCTGTGTCTGTGGGCCAAACTGAGGGAGGAAGGGAAATTCAGTCAGAGGGCTGCATACTAAACAGACTGCTGTCACCCCGCCAGCACCTCACACACACGCGTGCGCACACACACAATCGCGCTAAAATGCATGCTTGGTTGCTCTCCCGCTTATAAACACAAACAGTGTGCACATAGGCAAAGCGAGAGATGTGCACGCTACCCTCATGCCAGCAGCTGAAACTTGGGCTGCCGGTTACCATAGCAACCGTTGCCCACAGCACTTTGCAGCCCAAATCAATGGCAACTTCTAAGAAGAGGGTATGCAATGTGTGCGTGCATACGTGTATCAGCCTGCCTTTTTCCGAACATTTCAGGCTGTAAACTGTTGAACTCATGTATGGTTGTAATGAATGCGACACAAGGCCTGGCCACAGATCTCAATAACAAGTGTGTTTGGTGTTGGAGAAATTGGACTTAAGCGTAGATCAAATGGATATCACGAGAGGTCAGTCGTTTCATTTGGAGCAATCATGTACGTCTCACTTTGCTAATCACGTTGTTTGTGTGGCCACCATGCCAAGTGGCACACACAAAGATGAATCCAACGGGTGACACAGATGTGACCCTGCCCTCGTCCCTAAAATGCACCACATCCCACCCCATCTGCTCAGTCAGATGCCAACACACACACACTTGGACGAGCTGCCGCTTACCATTAACACCACCCTCTGCTGTTTGGTGACCTGCTTCAGCAGGTAAACCCACACAACAAAAGCAACCACTGTTGTGAAGTCATTTAGTTCATCCTGCCTGGCAGGTCTGCCCCTACTCCCATCCTCATCATTCCTTAGAGTGAGATGAAAAAAGAAGGCATTGGGAAAATTAGGAAGGAAAAAGTGAAATGAGGAAGGATAGCATATTGAGAGAACAGGGGGTGCAGGACAGGAGGGGAGGTGTGTTAAGGCTCTTTGAGGATTATGTTAAGAATTTTTACTCTGTCTTACTGAGGAGGAAACAGGAGGTGGTGGCGAAGGGGGCAGATCGACTTCTTGGAGCAATTTACCTCAAATGGCTCCGACACAGCTAATCCGCTCTTAAAGGAGCCTAATCCAACAGGCTTGTACCTGATACTAACAGAAAGAGAGGCAGGAGAGTGGCAGGAGGAAGGCAGAAAAACTCGGGGAAACTGCAGGGAGGGTGTTTGAGAGGCATATGTACAGACAGATGTGTTCCTCTGTGCCATACACAAGATCAAATATGGCGTGCACAGATATTAGAAATGGTCCAAGTAGAAAATTTCCAGCTCAACATGGAGCTGAATTTATGCAGATTTTTTTTCTCTGTGGGCAAGTTGGCTGGCCATACTGACCCGGTCTCCTAGTTGAATTGGTAATTCTAGAACTAGGTTTTTATTTTTATTTATTTTTGTCTACAGTCTACATTAAAAGGCATTAATATCTGACTGTTAGCCAGGCTGTGATCAGTCAGTAGCAACGCAATTAATTTTCAGGCTGGTTATGGAGCAAAAGAGAACATCTGCTTATCCTGCAGCTCGAGGACCAGCCCCCTGTAAGCACTTCTAGATGGGGAAAGGGCTCTTTGGGCCTTCGCTCTGGCCACTCTAGATGGCCAGTGACTGGCAGGGTTGGCAGCTGCCGATCTTGGCCCACTGGGGCCTGTGGTCCGTGACCGCCGGGGGCTCTGGCTGGGGACTTTCTCTGCCACCCTCTGGGTGCATCCAGACTGGTCTACATGGTGGGGTGGCTTGGGTTCGTGCTCCGGGATTGCTGCTGATCGCTCGGGTCTCTGGGCCGCCCTTATCTGCCTCTAACCTCCATAGAGGCGTTGTCGCATTTGCACTCATCTTTGATCACTCCTCATTCCTCATCCTCTGCATGTTGACAGTCACTGAGTTGTCCAGTGGGTTGATACACTAAGACCTACTTTTGTTTAGGTTATTTTTGCATGTGTGTATCTGGTACTTTGTTGTTGTGATAAATGTTTGGTTTTCTTTTTGTTGTTGTTTTGGTTATTTTTTAGGAACTCCTGATGACTGTCAGCTTTGTTTTTCTGTAAAAGTTGTAGGAAATTCTCTGTTGTGTTTCTGTACAGGTGTAGCAGGTGTTTGTTTGGATTGAAGGGTTAATGTCTTCTATCTGTTGTATCTTTGTCTCCTTTTTCTTCTTTCTACTTTTCTTTTTACTTCTCTTCATTATTCTCCTTCTTTTTCTGTTCCCTCCGGTCCGGTCCAGCAGGATTACATAGATTCCATCATTCAAAATAAATAAATAAGAATAAATAAATAAATCAGATTATCACCCATGCTGGACAGGACAAGTTAAGTAAGTTTAATGCACACAAAGCACTGTGCATTGACTGAAACAAGTCAAACACGAGTGGTTTAAAAGATTATTCCTTTTTTCTGTTTGTTTCTACATCTAGAAATAAAGAGGGTACATCTATTTTTAGTTGTTAAACTTTACCAACACCCATTTTTTTTAAAAGAAAAAAATCTGGCATGTGCAAGAGATGCATGTTTAAAATTAATTATTTCCTTTCTTTTATGTGGAATAGGACGTCAAAACAGAGCAGAGGGTGGTGTGATGGATATCAGCTGTGACGCTGACAGGTGGAATATGTATCTGGGGAAATACTTTCCTTGTAGAGCTAGAGTCTTCATGCATCAGAGTTGAGTCAAATCAGTGGGTCATTAACTAGCTGGTGCAGAACTGTTGGAGAACTATTTCATTCATATCAGGTATGTTGCAGCAGGGAAACATCTAAAACATGCAGGACGGTAGCTCAGAGCAGGAGTTGCTGACCCCTGCTCGAAGAGTTAAAAGTCTCCAAGTTTTGTTTGTTTTGGACATCCTTGCAAGACATCTAGATTCCCAGAATCCATATTCCACAGCTTCAAACTGGCAGCCTTGATCTGGTAACTATGGGCAGCGTCTAAGTGTACCAGGAATCATCATCACTGGCTTCTGTTAACTGTTGCTTGGTTCATTTGACTGGTTGAACTTTGGTCATGGTTTTGATAGATTCTTCATCCAATTACTGATTAAATATTGTTTTGACAATACCTCCTCTTTTCTAAACCATCTCTAAGGATGATTGTTTAGTTCTGTAAAACTCACCATTTGGGAAGTCAGGATTTGGAACAAAAAACATCATCATTCACGGCCAAAGGTCACTGAGGAGATATTCAGTCATCATTCATCATCCATCTCTTAATTCTCTCAAAGGCACGTCTGTCTTTGGCAGGAACTTCCACAATGGCAGATATGGTTAAATTAAAAATGGACATTTTGGCTTTTCTGGCTCACTGAAAACATACTGAAGATGAAGATTTTAACAGGGAGATTGCAGGAGCAGCACTGGTTGATTTAAAATGTGAAAAGAGATAATCTACAGGGAGTTGAACGGAAAGTCATATTGAGTCACACGCTAGCAGGGAAATATGACAGAAACAGTCTGCACTGGAAAAAGAGAATTGGATGAGAGCATGGGGAAGCTGGACTAATGGATTTAGATTTTCTAGGTCACAGAACATGGAGAACTGGAAACTGATCACAACATCAGATGCTCATACAAAACAGGGAGGAAAAGAAATACTGAAAATGTTAAAGTAACCTAGATACAACGGTCCAAACTGTTATGAAGCACAATGATGGCACAGGCGGAAAGCTGGAGGGACGGAGTCGTGATGAGGAGATGGAGGATGGAGGTCGCTCTGGTCTCCAATTAGAGCTGTGAGACAGGCTGCAGACACACATGGAAACTCACCTGATTTGTGCACTTAGCTCACGTCTCTAGTCCAGCATACTTTCTATAGATTTGTCTCGTGTGTTTGCTGTGTGATCTTCTGTTTTTTAGCCTTTATGTTTCCTGCACACCCTGCTTTTATTGGTACCAGCTGTAAACATTCTCTACACTTATTTACCGACATGTTGGTACATTTTAACCCTTCTTTGCTCTGCTTTCTTTCCTGTACACGTCCTTACACGCTTCCCCCATCCACCTCTTCCTCATCCTCTCCATCCCACCTCCTCCCACATGCTGTTTTCTCCCTCTGCTGTGTATATAAAAGAAAAATGAAGCCAAATAAACTTGAACCCCAAGAAGGTGATTGATGGTTGCACAAAGCTCCCTCTCTCCATCTCTTTCCTTTCTCCTGTCTTTATTCCCACAGTCACTACCCACTCGTCCTCCTCCTCACTGCTGCTATTGCTTCTTTTCATACACACACACAAACACACATGCAGTTTGTAAAGTTTGATTAATTATTTGGGTCTGCAGGGTACAGCAAAGCTCATGTAAGTCATTTTTATATACTTGAGTGGTTGCTACAAGATGAACAGTGATTTCAGATGCTTACGATAATAAAAATCGTCGGTTGGTATAAAAATAAAAAAAAACTTAGTTGGTTAAAGTAATAATTTGCAACATTTGCACATAAAAGTTCATATTGCAACTGACCCACTCAGTGAACGCAGCAATATTTGCATCTGCATCTATCTCATAACTCAACTAAAATGTACTTAAATAGACAAGAATGCTGACTACTGCCTCATCTGCTGCCTCCAGATAAACATGGGTGCTTCATAGCGGCAGCGTGAATATTTTTCTGCATGTTTCTTCCATGTCTGTCTTCTTCTATTTTATTTATCTATATCCCTGAAACCTGATGGTCCAGCCTCCTTTGCACCAGTGCTGCTTATTCACGACCAGCAGCTTTAATATCTGTTGCACCTGCATGATGTCTGGTCTTCTTCTTTAATCGTTGTCTTCTTGACAGTCACAGAACGGATTTTGATTGAGATGCATCACAGATTTCCTGAACAGCTCCACTTGAACACTATGCCAAAACAACAAGAATAAGTAAAAACATATGTGCGGGCGTCCTGACACACAGTTACCCAACGGCAGGATTATACCGGGTGTGTGTGCGTCATGTTACGGCTACGCCACGGTTTTGTCCCGACCCGTGTGGCGCGGCATTTTATACCAGGAGCGTGCCAGATGTGGAGCGCCGACGAGTGCAGTCCACCGCGAGATCACGAAATCACAGGAGAAGTGGAGAATCTTGTGATTCTCCAATGTGATTCTTCTGATCTTGTGATTCTGGATAATCTTGTGATTCTCCACTTCCAGGATAAATGTCTCGTCGTCTATGATGACCAAAAAAGAAAAAAAAAAAAAACACTGACCCCCTGACCGGTTAAACACGAAATGTTTTCATGGTTCAGCAGCGCAAATCTGCACGGGGGCTTTTATTTTGAAAAATACCGGAAGCAACTTCTCCTGTGTCTGTTTTCCTGTCTGCCCCTATCTGAACTGCAGCATTGACGCATTCTGGGTGCGTGAAGCGTCAAAAATAGACTTGGTGCGTAAATTTAGCGGTGCACCGTGACAACACGCTTCTGAGACGCTTCTGATACGTGCTGCCGCGCACCCGGTATAAAACAAACCATCGACTAAAATGGCCACGAATAGCAGCAAAGGCGGCGGTGCAGCCATATCGTGCCGCACACGCACCCGATATAAAGGCGGAATTATACGTGTTTAACCGGTCAGGGGTTACAGATCAAATATGTGAATGATCTGACAGATTGTGGATGCAACACTATGACCTTGACTTTTAAATGAGTTTCCTACAGATCCTCAAATATCCTCAAATACTTCGGACTGGATTTTCTGGGATAGTCCATTTCAAGCAGATGAGCAATAATTTTAAATAAAATTTTAAGTGAACCTTTTTAATTATTTTTTCTGACTTATTGACATAATAGGACACAATCACACTGCACACTTTAATGGAAAAGAGAAGCATTAACCCAGAATGAGTTGCTAATCTTTCCCCCTAATGTGGAACTTTGATTTAAATGTTGTGAATCTGTAAGTGTGATAAGTGTAATTAGTGACTAATTTGTTAATTGAGTGCTTTATCTGTATAAATGATATATAAAAGAGATTAGATTCTTTATTTGTCTTAATACATTTGAAAAAAATTAAATGTTTCTATGGTATGATCTTATTTTTCACATTATTTTGTTTAGTTTTGTGGTTTCTCAAAGAAATATGATATAGATTTTGCAAAAAAAAAAAAAATCCAACTTTATATTTATTACAGTTTAACAAAATCATAAAACAGGTTTTTGCCATTAGGCTTTGACTTTTATGAGAGTTTTCAGGCAGACATGCTAACATAACAATGCTCTGCTTGTAGAAGTTGTTAGTTAAATCTGTTTAGCTGGCATCCAGTACTGATATGATACTGACATTCATGCTTACAGAACTGAAGCTGAAACAAGCTAAGAAATAGACTAATTTAATATTTAATTTGCCATATATATATATATATATATATATATATACAGTGTATATATACTGTATATATAAATGAACATTTCTGTAAATGTGTCAGTGTTAGCTGTAAAGCTAATTTTCAACTGTTGTCCCTGGACAAGGTGTAAAATGTCCTAATAGTATGAAGCTGCTATCAGGAGAAACTGCTGAAAGAAGAATGGCCTTGTCCAAGTCTCATGTAGGTATCATCTAGCATGTCTGACAAAGCATTTTTTCATTCAGTGACTTAAAATTTGGATAAATGTGAGTTTACCCTCTCAAGTAATATTAGGTAACAGAAAATTTATATTAAACATCGTAAATAAGCAATAAACGGTCAACTCTGTGCAGGCTTGTCCAAGACATCACGTTAGCATCAACATGCTGCAACTATTGCTTTGCTGCTGCTAAACACATCCTCTGTCTGTGTGCATGTGTACCCAACCACAGGTTTGTTTTGTGTGCGACTTTACCGAACGACACCATCTATCAACTGGTGTGACAGCTGCGGTGCAGGGAGGCAGCGTTATCAGGCATGGCACAGGACACCTATCAGGGGTCCTATTGTCCTGTCCTCCATGATAAGTAACACAGGGAAAAATAGAGGAGGCCTGTTTTGGGAAAACTATGATGTTGACACCTGCTGGACGAAGTGTCAGACATAAATGTGCAGCTGAATACATAAACACACACACAAACACAAGCCAGTGTCTTAAATCTGTAGAGGATGAAATGAGAGCGCAAATGATTTATCCTTTTTCCCCCTTTAGTTGTGCAAATGAAAGGAGAACGTGACACGTATGCAATTTACAGGAGAAAATTGTCTGGGCTTGCAATGTTTAGCTGTTTTTGATTGTGTCAGATAGGTGTTTTTTTTCTCGGCCTAGTCACAGATCCTTTTAAAAGAAATCCATTGTGTAAGTATGAGAGTGTATATTTATTTAATTCCCCCTCCCCAGCTCTTTCTCTGTGTTATATCACTATTTCTCAAGCTTCCCAGCATCCTCTCCAACTGTACAAATAAACGCACACACCCTTACCAGGAAAGATGTGCTGTCACACTAATTTTTGGACACACTGAAAGCACACACCCACATGCACATTTTAACTTCAGGGGGGTGACACATAAACACACACTGGGGAGTGAAGCAGCCCCAGCGAGCCAAAGATAATTCGCTTTAGACAGAGAGTATCAATTTGACGGTGCTGAACGTCAGTGTCACATGCTTCATGTCGCTCTCTGTGGCTCTTTGCAGCAGCAAAACTCATTTGTCTGGTATCCGTGTGTGCGCGTGTGTATGAGTGTGTTAAATGTGTTTGCAGTTGCTATTTTTACTGTTTTCTGCATATTTTACTGTTCTTGTTTAAAGTTAGTGACTTATGGGTGAGTGAGTGGATGAGGGGGGTAATAGTAGGGCTTCAGGTCTGTTGCATAAGTACCGTCTTATTAACAAAAACACATCCAGCTATAAAATTTATAAAATACAGAGCTCTAACATTTGTTAAGTTTGCAGCTAACTAAATAATCAGCAGCCGCTGATGCATGTTAGATGCATTTTTTCCCTCTGTTAAAACATATGAATGTTATTTAGGTTACTATCTAGTGAATAGTCCTATTTTACAGGGAAACTTCCTTTGTAACTGGCTTCATAAGCTTTCATGTTTCAGTTTCTTGTTCTGCTTTTTAGTTCTTGCATCTTCTTTGTTTACACTTCAATATAGAGTGAATGGCTAAGAAATGTCTTCATGCAGGCCCACTGTCACATGATTTAGCTAATATACTCTGTGCCACTGCCATCCCTAAGATGGTGAAATGGGTCGACCAATGAGGTCTCGCCTTCCCCACAAACTGTATTTCTTGACCTTTTTCCATCATCTACCATCATTTTGTTGATGGTAAGCACTAAAACACACTGTCATTCTTCTTATCCCCCCGTCCTCCCTTTGCCTTCCTTCCCTCACCCCTCTCAGCCTCTCTTATTGTAGTTTTTGTGCAAGAAGGCAGAAAATCTGCTTACCCCCCACACACACAGGGACGTTTGCCAGTCTCACATTAAGTTCAAACTGCTTGGGAAAGCACAACTTTACCTGCACCATAAACAGTAAATGTGTGTGTGTGTTTGTGTGTGTGTGTGTACTGTCCTGCATACGTATTCTCCTCTGTGACCGTGTGTGTACAGTAAACAATACCTGTACTTATTTGTGTGTGGCTCTGCTTCACACAAATGGGTGTAGGTTTCACCTTTCATGAAGACACACACTTTAATGTGAGAAAATGGAAGTTGACTATTAATACCTTCTTTTTTTTCGTCCATTTTTACTTTGGGATGCTGCACAGAACATGTTGCATAAAGAGGTGTTGGGGCATTTTGCAGACTTTTTCCAAGTTACTCAGTGCTTGTTTGAAAAAAAAAACTGTTTAACAGTTTAATTTTCTGCAGCATGTTGTTATCAACATGGAAAAATACAGGAAAAGAAAAGTCATAATATATAAATAACAGTCAAATTTAATGCCAAGTTTCCTTTAAAAATCTTAGGGTGTAGACTAGCAAATCTCTCCGGGGTCAGGCTATATTCTGTCATTGTTAGGATTGGGAATCTTGGCAGTCTGCACATCGACAACAGTGAACACCCCCAGAACAGCTCCCACATCCCAGGTGGTCCCAGCATCAACACCATAACCAGCAGCTTTGACACAAAATGTTATAAATGATTTACCTGAGTTTAACAGAGGATTAACATGCTGCTACCTGTGACCACACTATGCCCATATTGTCTCTTTTTAAATGAATGTTCCTATTGCAGATTAAATTTCCTCATTTGCAGCTTTTTGTTTCAATCCTGATCTGCTGAACAACTTGTGCTTTACTAAAATGATCATTCAAACTGAAATTGCGACGTGAAAGCAGCTGGTAGGTGAGATGCAGCTATCTCCTCATGGATCTGTACTCAGGTAGCAAAACAGCAATTATGATCACACTGTACACTGTCCTAGTGGATACGAAGTGTTTGCTTGTGGGCGTTGGGAGTGGCGCTAAGCAGGAAGGGGAGAGAATTAGGCTACTTAATATAAGCTGCAGGGACAAGAATGAATAGAAATTTAATGTACTTCTCCCATGGTGAGTGATTGGACTTGTAGGAGGACATGTTAATATTTTGTGGTTGAGTTTAGCGACAAACCCACCAATGGTTAAATTCTGAAGGTGGAAAGTAAAATGTGGTTCCCTCGTCCTGACAGCAGCGAGGCAGGAGTAGCTTTGAATCCTGAAATACTAAATACCTGCAATACATCCTTTAATACATGTGCGGTTATGTAGGCTAATCCACAGCAGCACATTCCACTGTTAAAGAGTGAAATTCTGCTTAGCAGTATCCTGCTTCCTGCCGGGAGCAGATTAGACTATAGATCGTGCTGACATTATCATTCACAAGACTATTTCTGAGCAATGGAGGTTATATGTGTCTGTTTTGAGAGAGAGCACACACACACACACACACACCCCATCAGTCTTCAGTAACGGTTTGACACAAGGACTCTTGGCCAATTGCTATATTTTGCGTCACACACAAGGGCATTTGGGTCTCTTTTGGCCGGTTTTGGACAGTGTCGCATGACAGAAATATACACTCACACTTGGATGCATGTATCTCAATGTCATCTTTTAACGCCTGAAATAGAAATGTTGCAGAAGCAGCTGCTGACCAAGCATAACAACTTATAGAAACATACACCATGAGTAGACAAAAAAACATTACATTTGATCTCATGTTTTACCTTCACATTTATGATATTCCTTCTAGGCTTGCAACTACAAAATCTAGCAAATCTGAGAGCCTCTTCCACAGTTACAGAGATTAGGAATTTTTCCTACAATCCGTACATGTTTCAGCCTGCCACAACTTAAAAAGATTAAGCTGACAGCATTAAAATGAAGTGAGAACATTAAAACAAATAGGAAGGGAGTTCAAAAATGGTGACCAAGTGAAACTGTAACATCTTCAGGTCGTGTGCTACCTGCAAACCTGCACACCTCTTCATTCTCATTTCCGCCCTGATTGCTGGAGGTAGATGGAAAAAAAACAAATCATTCCACTGTGTGTGTGTCCGACAGTTGTTCCAGGCTCACTGCTCAGTGGACCAGTGGTTTGCTACGAGCACATCTATTTGTTTTCCTACTCCATTTCACCTTGACATGGACTGCAGGCCTGGGTTTATGACATTGTACGCATGTGTGTGTGTGTGCCTTTCAAAAGCCAGATTAGTGTGTTTCTCTTTCTCTTGCTTTCGCTCTCTCTCTCTCTCTCTCTCTCTCTCTCTCTCTCTCTCTCTCGTAGAAAGCAATCTCCCAGGTTGAGCTCATAAATCAAGGTGGGGGATGGGAATAAAGACTGTGTGTATGTGAGTGTTTGACTGTTTGACCAAGCTCATACTTGGTGTGCATTTTGTATTTGCTTTGCTTGACGCCAACATGGTGCCAGCCTTTTTGTTCATGACATGACCGATCTCTCTTAAGGGCTCCCATTTCCTTCTCACAGTGGATTAGACCAGAGACCACCCCACTGAAAATGAATAGCGATTTAGGAAGCTAATGAGTTGTAATGGACGATGTGCCCTCCCCTCCCAGGTGTGAGATAAGAGCGACCTGTGGTGCATGTGTGAGGCAGAGAGATTGTCGTCTGGTTTTGCTGATGGCATGCTCATTGAGGTGACCTGCCTGCCTCATCTTTTTTCACCTCTCTGTCTCTCTCAGTCCTTTTCTTATCCTGTTGACTTTGCAAAATTTCCCACTGGGGTCCCATTTGATCTCTGTGCACATTGAAGTGGGCACCACTGTCCATTTAACATCAAAACTGAGACTTCCTGAAAAGCATGAAAATTGGTGTAAGCACAGACTGACAGAAAAAACAATGCATTACTCTCACTCCAGTTATATTTAGCTAAATGTCAGTCTCACATCCCCAGACAACTGCCTAACTGCATGTCTATATTCAGACTACAAGGAAATCAGGATTGTTTCTGTAATCAGATCTTTAAGTCAGACTGTCTGTACTATTATTTGCAGTTGTTTAGATTGGATTTGCACTTCCAGACGTCAGTAATCTGACTTAATGTTGTAATAACGTAGGCGTCGGGTACTACTAAACAATGTGATGCAGCTTTCTTTTTGACTTCCCTTTGCAAAAGCCTCCTGGCACAGTGTCAACGGGTGCATGGGACTTGAAGAGTGAATGTAGTTACTTCCTGGTCCCTGTAGTCCTCTACTCATAATGATCATAGTAATGATCATTTTTACTCCTGATTGGAAGGGCTCTGCATTTTACCCATCTCTAGGTTTAACAGACAGCAGTGGGCTGCCACGTTCTGGCATCTGGGGAGCAGCCAAGGTTTTGTCAGCTGACATTAATTGTAATGAACTAAAACATTAATGTGAAAAAGACACTATACCTTCTTTTAAAGTCTTAAAATTAGGTAAATACAACTTCAGGTGAACAACAGTTCATGACATATTTTACTTTGTCATCATTTATTGAACATTAAACGTGGTCAAAATGATGAAGAAAGGAGTGAAAAACTAAGTAAACCCTATGATTCAGTAGCTTAAAAACTATTTCTAGTTGCAATAATTTTAAGTACAGTAATGGTTTTTGGTATGACGTAATCAGTCTGTCACAACATTGTGAGGGAAGTTTGATCCACCCGTTTTAATATTAGTGTGTTCATTGAGGTTTGCAGCATTTGTTTCTGGACCGCTCTCTTAAGGTCCCACTGAAGCATTTTTATCAGGTTGAGGTCTGGACTTTGCATCATTGCAACACTCTTATTTTCTTTTTCAGCCATCCTGTTGTAGATTTGCTGCTGTCTTTGGAATCATTTATGCAGCTTTATAAACCTAAACTGTGCTGCCATGTTCTTTTTAGAGAAAATATGTTTTCTACAACAGCCCTTCAAAACAAGCCATATTTGTTCGGTCTTTCATTAATTGCACTGTCGTGGCAAGTTTATTTCTAAAACACATTTCATGTACAAGACGATTCAAAGTGCTTTACATAAAACATTAAAAGCATTACAGCGGGGTGCAGGAAGCAATAAAAACTGCATTAAAAACAAACTTTTAAAACACATTAAAGAAATTAAATAAAAGCAGAAAATATAGATAAAATGCAAGAAATAAAGTTCCAGTGTGGGAAATTAACAGTTGCTTTGATAAAAGGCAGCAAAGAGAAAAGTTTTAACGCTAATTTAAAACTTCTCAGTTTCAGCAGACCTGCAGTTTTCTGGAAGTTTGTTCCACGTGTGAGGAGCATAAAACCTGAACGCTGCCTCTCCACGTTTAGCTCTGACCCTGGGAACAGAAAGTAGACCTGACTCTGATGACCTGAGGGATCTGGTTGGTTCATAATGAACCAGAAGATCCTGAATGTACTTTGGCCCTAAACCATTCAGGTCTTTGTAAACGAACAGCAGGATTTTGAAGTCAATTCTTTGACAGACAGGAAGTCAGTGTGAAGATCTGAGGACTGGAGTTCTAGGATCTACTTTCTTGGTCTTAGTGAGGACTGGAGTTCTAGGATCTACTTTCTTGGTCTTAGTGAGGACTCGAGTAGCAGCGTTCTGGACTAACTGCAGCTGTCTGATGGACTTTTTAGAGATACCTGTGAGGACAGCATTACAGTAGTCCAGTCTACTAAAGATAAATGCATGGACCAGTTTTTCTAAATCCTGCTGAGTCATCAGTCCTTTAATCCTCGATATGTTCTTTAAGTGATAACAGGCCGACTTCACAACCGTCTTAATATAAGTGCTAAAATTCAGGTCTGAGTCCATGACTGCTCTTAGATTTCTGGCTTGTGTTTTAGTTTTGAACTTAGCTGTTTGAAGCTGAGAAATGACTTTTAATCTTTCTTCTTGTCGTGAACTTTAACATTTAACATGCTAACTGGGGGCTATAGAGTCTGAGGTGTGTTTTTCTCTAAGTACTTCAAGGTATAAACCTAAGATTTTAGAAGATTGGGCGCTAAATTTTAAGACTCGGTTTTAAATGTTTGCATGTTTCATGTTTTTTGTTCCAATTTGAAGTGTTTTATAATATTTTTATTAAATAAGAATTATTAAACCTTCATGGGTTAGACGTGTCATACAGATGAACCACCACACAAACCCTTCCTGCATCCCTCCTGTTTTTTCAAACATGCCATTCATACAGCTCGAGCCAGGTTATAAAATCAGCAGGTACCCATAGTGCTAGCTGTTGTGACGCTTCCATATTTGTGCCTCGATTTGTCTACGGTGTCTCTAAATGGACAAACGACCATGTGTGAAGTGAGAACCCTCTGGGCTAAAACTGCAGTACCGGCTTTGTTTGATAGGTGCTAGGCCACCATTTAGGATAAGTCATGTCTTAAAAGGACCATTGGAGAAGACAGTATGTAATGTTGAAGTAGTTACCTGTAGTGCAGTCATTGCTGCACCTGAGGCCAGTGGATCCCCTCACAGATAAAAACATGTTTATGTCTGAAAGAATTATGGCCACTGATGGCCACCATCCATTCACAGCTGTGCTTGGTGTTTGAAGTCATTTTTATACCTATCTTAACCACTAGATGTCAGTAGTCAGTAATTCACACACACTGCACCTTTAATGTAATGTGTCTTGCCTCTGATAAGGGCTTTAATATCGTTTAAACATAACTTTAAAAGAATAAAAGACAAAGGCCAAAACCAGTTTTCATACGAAGCTGTTGCATTATTTATTTCTTCTAATTCTTTTTTCTTCTTTTTTTTATGAGTCTGACTGATAAAAATCAAGTATAGGAAGATTTTCTGTATTTTAGCGGAACAACGTCACAAACACCTCTTGATAATTTGTAATTTACACAAAATCCTCTTCCTGATTCCATCTTGAGTTCTTTCTGTAATTAACTTTTCTTGTTTTCACCTGGCTTGACTCTGATTGGTCCACACCTCGGTGAGCTTTTCTTCTCTCTGCTTAGCTTGAAGGATGCTTGTGTACGGTTTGTCTGGTTTAGTACAATGTAAGCTCTCCTGTCTCACTATTGTCAAGGAGTCTTAGGAGCGTTTCTTATCCAAATGCTACACCACTGAGCTGATTAGGGAGGAAGTCCTCGCGTGTGTGTCTAGTTTTTGTGAGGCTGTGCTTGTCAGCCTACCTTCACGCCATGTTTGCTTGGAGTGAGTTTTTGTGTGCACCATGCATCCTTTATCCAACAACTAGAAGACCTATGTTTCACTTTGTGTGTGTGCGTGTGTGTAAGTGTGCGTCTTTTGAGGTTTCTCAAAAGCAGCCTTTTCCCTCTCATGTGGCTTCTCTGGTATGTTTGGTATTTCAGAAAGCCTTAGATCCTCCTCTCTTCAACGACTGGGGGGGCAGGGGATTGGGGGGAGAGAGAAACATGCTGGCTAACACACACACACAGACATTGGTAGATCTGAAGTGTCATTTCTCTGCCTTGTACAGAGGGGGGTGGGGTTGTAAGGGAGTGTGCATGACACTGTGATTAAAACACACACACACACTGGTTCTGTCGCTCCAAGTTCCTTTCCTTGTTAGCGTGCATGGTAGGGATTTCTTGGTTGGCTGGAGAAGCAGCATTTGTGTGTTTATATGCACATATGCTTTGTGCATGTGTGTGTGAGTGTGTGTCTAAGGAGACTAGGATGTAATTAGACACAATGGCAGTAGCTAATGGAACAGCTGCCTCTTTGTAAATGTTGCTTGCCGTGCGGATGCACAAACGCTCGTGCACGCATGAGTATTGACCCACCAGTCGCTCAGGGCGCCTCACCGTCTTCTCTCTTTCTTTTATTTTTCCTCCTTTCTTCTTTTTTCCCCCCTTGATGTCACTGATCTCTCACCTCTACTTTTTCTTTCTTTCTTTTTTTGTTTTGCTTTTCTCCTACTTTAACTTTGCCTCTGCACTCTGATCTTCCACACAAAGACCTCCTCCTTTCAGTCTTCCAGTCTTTTTGTCCTCCTCTTTCTCTCCCTCTTTCCTTTGCCCTCTTTTTTTCCTCTGGCTGTCTCTGTCTTTCTTTGTGTCTGCTCTGTTCCTTTGTGTGGCACTATGTCTCTATCTCTTCTCTCTCGATTTTCTTTTTTCCCTCCCTCCCTCATTTTTTTCTTGGCCATCAAACCATTTTTCCAGCAATGAGACCCGTCACTCCTCCCCCTTTGTGTCCTCTCCCTCCACCCTCCTCCTCCTCCTCCTCTTGTGGCAGAGCTCCTATCAGAGAAATGATAACACTACGTCACTCTGTAATCTAGCAGAGGAGGGCTGCACCAGCACACACACACACACAGAGCTCTTTACTGTCTCCATCACTGCTGTACCACAGACCAAATCTGTCTTGTTTTCCATCTGTCACTCTCTCCCTCCTTTTTTTTTTTTTTTAGTTGCTGCTGTCGCACCCTCTTCCTGTCTTTTACTCTCTGAACAAGAGACCTTGATGTGTGCATCTGTGTCTCCTTCAAGATCATATGCCACCATAAAATCTCCACGGAGAAGTGACCTCCATCTCGCCCATGTTTCCATCTTTCTTCCCTCCATCTTTCCGTCTCCCTGTCTTCTGACAGGCAGCTGTCTGGTCCAATTGATAAGGAAGTAAATCTCCCTTTGACCTCGTCGTGGGCGGGCTCTGACGTTGCTCTGCCTTGGCGAGAGAGAAAGGAGATAACAGGGGTGGGGTTGTTGGTCTACACATAACAAAGATGTCACACATCCTCCCATCGTAATTTCACTGAATCTTCAATCATCTCTGCTATTTTACTACCTGGAATTCCACCCCCACCTCACCCCTCGCCTTAGGACAAGTGTGCTGAAAAATGGCTTTAATTGAGCAGCAGTTTGATCTTTATATCTTGGAAAAACTGATTGTTTAATGTCTTCTGCTGTCATGTCATCCCAGTCTGGAACAGTACAATCAGTTCCTGCTGAGACTGCAGAAAACTTGCCTTCCCTCCTCCGGTTATCTGCCTTCATCGCCATCTCTTTTTGTTACTTTCTTCTGTTCCCTCACTCACTGAATTAACCCCAACATCACTACTTCAATAAAAGTAACGATGCCTCAACCTGTATAGGCGGATTTATACTCGCGCAGCGTCTGCATGCGGTCAGCTACACCATAGCTGACGCTGGTGAGTTTGGGGTGCCATCGTTTTGGTGTCATGTTGCAGTATTTCCTCCTAATCTGAAGGTGGCAGCAGGGGTGGTATTGGCCACTAAACTCACCAGGTCGGAGTTCTTTTGATGGTTCACTTCGGTAGGTATTTTCTGTTTTAAAACAACAATGGCATCCAGTATGGTTCAGTGTCTTTATTAGCTTATGGAAGAAAATGAAGAAATAATTCGATCAGCCTCTCATCAACTTGATCGACTGGTTTGTTTGTTTTTTTTAAACGGTGGTTACTACACAAATTCAGCGGGAAGATCTAGATATCCGGCAACACATTATCCCAAACTGGCCAATCACAAGGGAGTACCTCAGTGTAACCGTCTGCGTTGCAGGGGTGCACGTCAGGTCTGGAAGAGGTGCGTGTCGAGCCTCTGCGGACCTACGTGGTGCCTATGGTGGTTACGCAGACGTCACGCAAGTATAAATCCGTCTTAAGTCATCTTAATCATTAATTTTTCAAATTTGTACATTCCACATTTAAGTGTTTTAGAGTTGTGGCTTTGTTTTCCTGGGAATGTCACCAGGATTACTGCTGGTGAATTAGAATAGTCTGAAGTTAAAGTTTTAAGAAAGCAACAACCACCCACAGCACTGTCTGGCCCCCATGCTGCTTTCCAGCCTCCATACACTATCAAACATAACTCAGCAGGGGGTCAAAGAACAGAAACGCAAACTTTACTGCCTTTTTAAACTGTTTACCTGATGAAAACAACAACATAATGCACTAATCATAGTGTATGAAGAGTAGATGAGAGATTTCTGAAGGATGAACACGTTTAGGTAATGTAGCTGAATTGTAAGAAGACTATGGATGGATGGATAGATAGATAGATAGATAGATAGAATGTTCCCCTTTGTTTAATTTGTTCTCTGCAAGATGGTTGTTGTTTCCCCAGTGTCATTTAAGGTTTCTTGTTTACTTTTGGTTTTCCAGCCTTGTTCATTTGTAGTATCTGTGCAACACCTTTAGCTATCTCCATTAAACAATTCATTCCCACATCTGTCTGCCTCCTGTCCCTCCTGTTCCTCATCCTCCACGCACCCTGACAAGAAGAAGAGCACACATCTTCAGTTTTGGAATGTGTTATCAGTGTTAATTTGCCATATATGTACACCAGGGCTACTCAGTTTGGTCCTACAAGGGCAGCCATCCTGCATGTTTTTTAGTTTATCCCAGCTCCAACACACCTGACTAAAATTAATGAGTCATTGTGCAGAATTGACTCATTAAAAACCTGAAGTACTTCGGCCCTCATAGGCCCTGATGTACGTGGACACGAAGATATTTAGCATAGCTTAGCATAAGGACTAAGATCAGGACACCTTTGGCTCACCTGGCTCCGTACAATATTTAGAAACATAGCTGTTCTTGATTGTTTGACAAACCATCTTGGCTCCAATTAGCTTTGGTTGATCCAGGCTTGTGACTAAGGTTTAATAATGTGGGCCAAGCTAGCCACAGCTACACCTGATGAGGTTTAGCCTGAGCACTCCTGAAACACGAGTTATACCAGAACTGAAGATGTTTTTGCTCTTAATCTTGCCAAGTTTTAACAGAACTTTGACTTACCAACCAGGCAGGTTGTTCATCCATTCGCCTGTCACCTTCTCACATTTTCCATTCCAAAATTCACAACCATTGTCTTATCTGTTTAATTCATGCAGATGCTCCATAAAAATATGATGAAACAACTGTCGGTAAAGGTAAACAACCTCCCGCTGAAACTGTGCATTGTTTCTTTATGCATATGAATCAAACAAATCAGACCGAGAAGCAGGATTATTCTTTTTTTTTTTTTTTTAAAAACAAGCGACTTTAGCACGACAGTCTCACAACTCAAACAAGTAATTACAAAAGAAATAAAAACAAGTAACATATCCTGTTAACAGAAGTGTGTCAGCTCATTTCAGACCACAAGTTCTGGCGGAAGCAGTGTTCAAGACTATCAGATGGTGGGTTATCTGGAAAGTTTGCCATCCCAGTGAACATGTGTGTGTACTAATTTGCAAGAATAAACACACGTACATGCAAATACTGTGACATATAAAGGTCAAGTTCAACACTCGTCACCACACCTGTAGCAGCTGTTTTGATATGAGCAAAAACCTGGTGGGTCACACTGGGTCACAAGCTGTGTGATCGCTCATGTGAAACCTGATTGGACGAGAACGAAGAATCGCTCGCATGTTGTTGCGAGAATCAACAAACTCTGTCAGAGCTGCACTGAGCTCATTTCTGTGTGCTCGTATGAGCCTGCAGGAGGATGTGGGGGTATGTTTTCATCCCTGTTACCTTGTCTGTTTTATCCTTGCCTCCCTCTCATCTTTCCTTTCTTTTTACTTCCAATAGCTGTTTCTATCCCAGCATTCTCCCTCCTCCCTTCGCTCTCCTCTCCCTCCCTCTGCGGAAGGTCAGGGATACGAGGACGTACAGAAAATCACATGATAGCTTTCACGACAGCTTCCACATTCACCAAAAAGTTAGCCATGAGAAACTTCATGTTGTTCATGTTTGTTTTCAACCAAGAGAATTAGTCTTCTGTTGTCTTCATGTTATGTTTTTGGTTTGAGTTTAGGGCCTGTAAAATGCACGGGATCATCATCATCTCTCTTTCACAGTCCCGATCACTCCCTCGCTCGCTCTGTCTTCCAACGCCAGCACTAGCAGGATGAGGAAACTGTATTATTCTTCTCTGGAATGTCGCACTAAGCTAAATTTAGAGCCTTCGTTTCTTTTCCTCCTTCTTCTCCTCCCCTGGTCCTTCTCTGCTTCCTTGCAGATTAGAAATAGACAGTGTCATGTCCTGAGACTAACCTGGACCCTAAAGCTCCCGCTGTATATAAAACTTTGCTGCCTTTACCGTTTTTTTTTCTTTCAATCTCCAAGTTAAATATTCAACTTTTATTTAACATTGATTAACAGTGACTTATGTTTCTATTAGTTTTTTGTGCTTGTATGTTGTGTGTAGGTAAGAGTTGATGGTTCATTTTGGTAGAAGAATTGATGCTCATGATTAGAAATGGAAATAACGTCTAAGTTCTAACACTGAACATATCGCATGTCTAATAAATAAACCAATCAACTAATACTTGCTAGCATAAAAAGGCAACAGTTGAAAATAGTTTTTGGAGATGGTTCCTAGTTTTGTAGTTTTGTTTCTCCATCAGACATACATCCAGTACTTGTATCATTTGGCTTACCTCAGCCTTTTTCTCAGGCTTCTTGACAGCCACCCTTCCATGGACACCATTTCTCATGAGGTCCAGATTCATTTCTCAGGTCCTGAACCAGGTCTTTCCTGCGTTAATTCCTATTGCTTAAGGACCCACTTTCAGTTCTCATTTATCTCCTGTACAGTGGATAGTTTTTTAATCCTGATACTTATTGTGTTGTCCTCAACTTGACCAGGGTCCTCAAATGTTGTAAGGACACACTGCACACCATGCTGACGGCAAGTTTTTAATCTGTTTGGAAATCAGCTCGTTTGTTAAAAAATGCCGTCTTATGCTGGTGAAACTGTATTATCCTGAACTTTTTTTTTTTTTTTGCAACTAAAGATATGGGAACAAATGACGTGTCTTAGTGACAGGCTACTGGTAACCATCTTCAATTAGGAGCTTTTTTTATGCTAAAATGATTTATAATTAATTGTTATGCAGTTTAACAAATGAAAACACACATTCCTTTGAAAATACTCAGTTTGAAAGACTGGATTGAAAATAGACCACTGTCTAAAGAAAAACTTATAAAGTCTGGAGAACTATTGTCCAAGATTTGTTTAAAAAGAAAAAAGAAAAAAAAAACAAGAAAGTTTGGTTGTTTGGAAGCTAAATATAAAGAAATGAGGAAGAGATGAAGATTTTGCACAGTACTGCATGCTGCTAGTGTCCTGGTTTACTGTATATAACAATGACTGAGATCACCGGAGGGTGAAGAGACTGTTCATATTCAGCTTGGTACATGAAAATGGAATGATAATGACTTAGTTATAGTCTCTATTTGAACAAACGGCACCCATGAGCTCTGTCCCATCAGCAAAAGCTGTTATATGGCCTTATTAACCCAAAGTTTATTGCAGGTGTGAATTAATGGCAGGCTTTTTGTTTTAAATATTAAATATACATTGAAGATTTTGAAATAATTAGACTATTTCATGCATTTTAATGTATTTAGTTGGAGAGGGTAATTGTAACATATTAAGACATTATTTCTAGTTCTCAGAGTTGCTTTTAAGTGGTGTGAAGATGAAATTCCCTTCAGTCTTTACTGCTCAGGTGCTCGGTTGTGTTACTGAAGGAAAATGTTTTAAGTTTCATACATGTGTTTTGCTCTGTATGCTACGTGTTTAAATATGCGTCGCAACTCATCGGTAGATCCATTACTCCGATTAATGCCTCGTTCCTAATGGTCAGATCATCAACGTTATTTAGACCACAGGCTGCTTGTGGATGTTAGTGCTTCTGTTTCATTCCCCCATGTTTGTCCATAGAAGAATGTTTGTGTGACTATTTTATGTATGTGTGTTTGTGTCTCTGACTGTCCTCGGGCTGCTCTAAGTATTGATCTCCATATGGTCAATGAGCAAGGCTAACAGCGCTACAATATTCCTCTCTCGCCCACCCCTAATCGATGTCGGCAGCCGCGGTGTAAATGGTCCTCTTTGGTCTGTGCAATGACCTGATGCATTAGCCCACCTCGCTAACGTTAACCAGGGCTACTGAGCACCTCTGGGTTTGAAAGAGTTAATTTAAATATCACGGTTGCAACCCTCTGTGTTATGGGGAGGTGGGGTGTTAGATGTGCAAATGTTCACTAACAAGCTAATATGAACATTTATAAACTTACACACACACATTCACACTAAAACACATGTTGCTAAGCACCCCATCATTGGATTTCTAAGATAGGAGGGCTGCGTTGTCATCGATTTCTCTGCAGCAGAAACTGGAGGCATAGCTTCAGTCTCCCAGGACAAATACGCACACCCGTGCACACAAAGAAATGTGAAACATATCAATGCATCGGGTCAATAATCTGGGATATCTCATCTGTTTAAGCAGCAGCTGTTTTTGGCACAAGATGGAAAAAATAGAATAGAAAGTTGGAGGCAAGGAGGAGAGAATTGAGTTGCAGGGATATCCCCTCTTCCTTCCACGTTGTGATCTTTTCTTCCTGCGCCTCTTTGAGCTCGGCAAGGAACAGCAAAGCAGGAACCAGGGCTGGTAGCATTACGTTCACTGTTGGTCCCTGCAGATTTCTCTACCACTCACTAACACCCGTACAGCACAGTTAAACACTTACATGCTCAGTGAGTCACTCACAGCACTCTTTTTCTCCCCCTCCCCCTTTCCATCTCTTTCTCTCTCCTCCTCTGACTGTTTGAGGTCTAAATCCCTCCATACTCAGCGACTTAACCCCTCTCTTTCATTTTGCCCCTTCACTTGTGCTTGCATCTACCAGTAACCATTAGCTGCAGTGTGCCTGTGTGTATGTGAGCAGTAAGCTAATGCTTTGTCGAGCACCACGCTCCCGGCACGTGGCAAACCTCACTTGCAAATGAACCTCTCAGCATTGGCTGAAAAACCTTCTTCCTCTTCCTCTGGCACAACCTGTAAACCCACAAGTAGTTTTCAGTATGTTTACAGTCACATAGGTTTGCTCTAGAGCTCCCTGGATTAAGTTACCAGGAACTGGGATCCAACACATGTTGAGGTATCTTGAGAATGTCGTCATACAGATTTCTTGAAAAATACAGTTATGTGGCTATTTGGACATGTGAAGGATATGTCCATCACATGGCCAAAATGTTACTGGAAAATAAACAAATGCTAATCTATAGACTCTAAATGACTCTGCAAACCAAAATGCAGGTGGCGAAACGCATCAGAGATGCAAAGTTGCATTGAAAGAGTTGTTTTGGAAATGGTTTATTAAAGAAAAAACATGTTTGTACAGTTCTAAGGAGCTTGAAAGTCAATATTTGGTAATGACCACCTTTATTCTTGAACTCAGTCTGAACCTTCATAAACAAACTTTCTTTAGTTTTCTAAACTAGTCTTCAGGAATAGTTCTCCTGGCTTCTTAAAGGACTTTCCAAAGCTCTTCTTTGGATGTTTCTGCCTTTTGTTCTGTTCTCTGTCCAGATGATCCCACATTGCTTCAATAATGTTGAGGTCTGGGCTCTGGGGAGGACAAACAAATATTTTTTTCTCAGATCTAATCCTTCTTGCTCTTTACTGGAAAAGAAGGTTTATTCATTGGAAATTATTCATTGGAGGAGAAGTTGAGACGCTGCCTACTGTAACAAAGACTAAAATCGCAAAGACTTGGCTACATTACATTAAAAAGAAATGATAGTGTGAGACAAAGACAAAACACTGGCATAATCAGAATTACACTGAATTTTCTTGCTTTACTAGTCCTTCCTATGTTGACGTACTTGGCACAAAGTCAGACTCGTTCCTGCTTTTTGCAGATGATGTGATTCTGTTGACTTCCTCAGACCAAAATCATCAGCACACACCGGTGTGGTTTCCAGTGGAAGGTGAAACAGTCAAGATGACAGTCTGTCCATCTAAGTCTAATGCTATGGTTCTCAATCAGAAAAGGAGTGCTCCCTCTGGGTTGGGAAGGAGTTTTTGTCACAAGTATCTCTGGATCTTGTTCGTGAGAGATGGACAGCTGAACCAGTTATTCGTTCACAGTAATGAGGATGCTTTGCTGGTCTCTTGTGGTGAAGAGAGAGCTGAGATGAAAAGTACAAGCTTTTGATTTACTGGTCCATCTATTCAAGCAGCTAAAATGAGCTTCTTTCGGAGTTGGCCAGGAACAGTCTGAGAGATCAGGTGAGGGGCTCACACATGCGGGGGGAGTTTGACGAAGAGCTGCTGCTCCTCAGTATGAAAAGAAGTCAACTGAGGTGGTTCATGCATCTGATTTGAAGGCCTCATGTTTTCCTCTTCTTCGAAGTTTCTTGGGCATGTCCTACTGGGAAGAGACCCCAGGGCAGATCCAGGAGGGATTATACAGTATATCCCTTCAGGCTTGGAAACACTTTGGGATCCCTCAGGGGGAGCCGGAGAGTGTTGTTTAGGGAAAAGAGTGTCTGGGTCTCCTTCTTGAACTTGTTGTCCTCATGACTCATCCTCGGATAAGCAAAAGAAAATTGATGGTTGGAAGGGTGTTTGTGGTCATATTAAGGCTTTTAAATATTATATATTATATATATAACTTTAGCTATTAACAGCTTATTAAATTATCCATCACGTGGCTTACAGGTTTCCATCTCCTGTTGATGCCTGCTTTCATTTGCAGTTTATAAAGCTGACACAGTATGTTGATACACTTTGAAGTACATAATAAACTGTAAACTGCATTTGAGTGGCTCCTTCTATTATTTTGATGCCATTTAAGATCATAATTAAGAAGAAGAACCCTAAACAAGAAGAGCACAACAAGAAACAAAAGAAGTCTTAGAAAATGGTCAGTTATGAGAGTTATCTAACACAGGTTGTACAAAAATAGAAAAAAGAGAGAGAAATCTGACGGAGTAAACACTGTGAATGATTTGGATGTGTTTTTTTTAAGCTTTTCTAGTGTACTTTCAATGACTCCTGCTTATTGACATGCAGTGTGTGCATAATCTGAGGCAGTAAAAGCCTAAATGAGGCTTTTTGATTGTTGGTTTATGTAAAAGCGGCTCAATGCACAAGTAAACAGACGTCACAGGTTTGTCCCCAGGGGTTCAGCTCACGCTTTCTTTTTCCCTCTCATTTAATGGAGTGGTTTCAGATAACTTCAGACCCACATCGCTACCACCTCCTCACCCTTCCCTCCTCTATTTTCTCTCTTCCGTCCACCTCTATCATCCCCTCCCTCCTGTCCGCCTCCTTTTTCCTTCCCTCCATCTTTCCTTTCTCGTCATCCCTCCTTCTCCTGCCCCCTCCTGCTCGGGCCATCAGTGTTGTGAGAATCCTTCGGTAAATGTCTGGTGCCTTGCAGAGTTGTCAGTAAAGCCAGAGCTAATTAGCAGAATCACAGAATAATTAGTTTTTCTCCTTGTCATTTAATTCCCACCACCCCGCATCACCCCATCCCTCTCCTCCCATCTTGTGTTAAATTTTCTGCTGTCATCTTTCAGCTCTGTGACTGAGCTACGGGAACTTTCTGCACTCATCGTTTCTATCATCCTCTAAACATTCAGCTTTGTCTCGATTTCCTCTTCTATCATTCATTGGCTTTTCTCTGCATCTCCCTGAATTTCTAGACATCCTCTTCCTTTTCTGTCTCTTTCTACATCTCACAGTGCCTGTTTCACTTCTACATCTGTCTGCTCTCTCCCCATGGAGTGTTTTCCCGCCCACACCTTTTTCTCTATTGAGGTTTCTCTTGCCGCTGTTGACTTAGACACATGGTCGAGCTTGTTTTCTCACTCCGTTCCTTCCTCCCACTCTGCTTCCATCTTCCCCTCCCTCCCCTGTCCCTCACTCTGGCTCAATCTTGTTTATCCGTACAGCCAGTGTTTGTTTACACATCTATTTCTTCCTCTAGGTTGGCCGACAGTCCGCTCCTTCAAAAACGATTTCCCCTCATATATTGTTCCTTTCTTCCCCCCTCCCTCCTCCTGCAGCTTCTCTTCATCTCCTCAGGGTACTTGTTTGCTCCCTTTCTTCATCAGTAGCTTTTCCTCCGTTCTTCCTCCTGTCATTCCTCCACCCACCTTTCTGTTGCTTCTCTTCCTCCCTCTTAAGCACTCCTCAATTGCTCTTGTTTTGTAGACACAAGGCGGTGAGAGGAGGCAGGGTCTCTGGTCACAGCCCTGATAATTGGCGCTGTGTTTGTGTGGAGAGTCCTGAGGTTAATCTGAGTTAGCAGCCTCTCTACCAGAACTCCATGATCTAGTGTTGGCATCCGTTCCTGTGCATGAGCTGCGGGCATGAAGAAGGAAATATATCCAGTTGAATGTCCACTTTTTTTTTTCTCTGACATATTTGGACAAGCAAACATTTGATCTTCATTTGTTATTATTCACATCCCAAAACACTCACAGGCGGCCCGGTGTTGTGCCAAAATAAGCACCCCTGCAAAGAAAGCAATATTAGATATTAATGTCTATGTAGACTGTAGACACAAAAATGTAAAAAGCTTAACATGTTGACCCAAAATAATTATGATTTTATCCTTAATCAAGCAGCCCTAATCAGCATCCTGTGCTGACAAATACCTGTACTTTTTAGGAGTTTTGGGTGTGGTAGCTTATTTTAAATGATTGTTTTACAGTCTGAAACATCACTCCATTGGTTCTCATCTCACCTTGTTCATTTCAGACTGTCTGCAGCTGCTTGCGGTAAACAAAAAATATGAAATACAAACTACCACAAAGTTAGCAAGCAGCCGGTGAACACTGTGGCACACACAGCTATGTCTCAGCAATTAGTGAACACCAAAAAACAGACTCAGAAATAGAGAGAATAATTAATCTTTCATTCAACGTGGCAGCTGGACTTTGCCCAAATAAATGCAGATGGTAAATGGTAAATGGTCTGTATTTATATAGCGCATTTCTGTACCTGGAAAGATACCCAAAGCGCTTTACGTCATACATCACATTCACCCATTCACACACACATTCACACACTGATGGCGGAAGCTGCTATGCAAGGCGCTCAACCACGAACCATCAGGAGCAATATGGTGTTTGGTGTCTTTCTCAGGGACACCTCGACATGAGCTCGACAGGCCGAGGATCGAACCGGCAACCCTCAGTCCTCAGACCGCTCTACCCACTGAGCCACATGTTTCTACGGATGTCAAAGAAAGAGACAGATTGTAAACATTTAGCTTATTTTACAACCCTTAAATAAAACCCACACATGATAAAATATTTAAATTATTCCATAGATGGTGATATGTGTTACACAAGCAACATTTCATTAAAAATTGGAGCAACCGTAGCACTTCCTTCATTCACCTAACTGGAAAGTATTTCATCACTGTTTTCACTGGAGGTCCATTTGGTGCAAAATTATCATTTTCAGCCGAATCAGATTTTCTGCCATTGGTCATGGGTCGTGTTTAAGTGTGTCAGGAAACTGAATGGGTTCAGGCATTATTTGCTTCCTAAGTCACAAAAAACTTTAGAGTTGGAAGTGTTTTGAGTGAAGACAAAGAGTGTAAATGTATTTCTTGTGTCCTTAATATTGCGCACATTTCAAAGCCAAAGTAGATTATCACACTAGTAGTCTAATGCTTATTTTAAGTGTTGCAGGAAAAGGCTAATACCCCAGGTGAGCTCTCACAACATGATGTTTAAAATCCAGACGAAGGCACATCTTCACCAAATACCCCTTTAGAAAAACCCCACCATACAAGTGTATTACAAAAAAAACACCATGGTTCAAAGCTTCAACCGTGTCATCTCCCAGCATGTTCGGTCCTCGCACATGCAATCATGATACTTTTGTTCTGTTTACTACAGTAAACCTTGGTCTGTCTGCCTCTCTGTCCATCTGCTTTGCTGATTTGGTGCGATCAGGAGAGGGTTCATACATCACCTCTCCACCTCTCATGGGACAGCGTGTGGAGGAGGGGAGAGAAGAACGAGGGAAGAGATCGGACCGTCTTTCTTGCTCTGTTTTACACATACACCCTCCACTCCACACGCACACACCACCAGCTGTTAAAAATGGCTGCAAAATATTTTCCCTGCACCTCTTTGTAGCACACTGCTGATTGCAAGGTCCTTTTTCTGTGTGCATGTGCCCCTGATCATGTCTGTGTGTGTCTGAGCTGGATTAACTTTTTAACTATATTTGGAAAAGACCAAAAAACAACAACTGGTCAAGGCCTAAACTTTGTTCGACCACAAGTCAGCTCATTGGGAGTCACACTGACCATGAGAGACGAAGACAAGAAAGGCAATGGATAGAAACACGCAGTGACAGAGGATGGGAGGAGTATCAGCAAGCAAACAAAATAAAAGAGACTAACACTTTGAAATAAAGAGAATTTGGGGAAAGACAAAGTGATGCACTGAGTGTAGGAAGGAGGGCTGCAGACAGAGATGAGTTGAATGCAGTAATGTGATAAAGCAGCTGAGGAATGGAGGTTTTTCTACACTCTGACGCTTTTAGTCCCATTTCTACTTTTTACAGCAGATTTCATCATATTACCAAAGGCCATTTTGGCTCTATTGTGGATAATAGGCTGCTGTGGAATTATTGGAGATGCTGGCTTGGATAATGGTCATTCTCTCTGTCTCTGTCTCCCCTGCATTCGAGGGGGGAGGAAAAGGCAGGGGAAATAAAGGAGGAGGAGGAGAGATTAATGGCATACAAAGATGGGCAGAGTTGAGGGCGATGAAGATAGCAGAAGGTGCATGGAAAGACAGCTTAATGTGGAAGACAAAAGGACACGAAGATGGTTTGTGTCCTGTGGATTGTTTTAGTCCCTGCTCAGACTGATTTGTGAGTGTTTGCTTGTAATACAATAAGTGCAGTAGAAAATTTGATTTGCTTCTCATTATATTCTTTCTCCAGAAAAAGCAAACCATCAGAACATTTTACAGTATGTTAAATATCTATTTTTATTTCTATTCTCAACTGGTCAAGGCAGATGGCTACCCTTCCTCAGTCTGGTTGTGCGGGAGGTTTTCTGTCCTGAAAAGGGGAGTGTTTTCCACTCCATTGTCACCCACCACTTTGCACATGCTCATTATGGGGATTGAATCGAAAAGAAAATTCAATGCAATGCCATTTGTTTCCTTAGCTAGGGTATTTTATTTTATTTTATGAATTGACTGATATAAACACAGTTGTTATAAATTAAAGTAATGTAGATCATATAATGGATTTCTTTTAATTGGATTAAATTTGGACTACACTGAATTTGATTGAAAAGGTGCCTTGAGATGACTGCCGTAAATCGGCTGAATTGAATAGTGCTGATGGATCTATGCATTATCTGTGGCTTTGTTTTAAAAGCAGGTATGTTTTTGCTTTTGTTTTTTTATTTTTTTTATTTTAAGATAAAGTCAGTTTTAGCTTTCTGCTGCCACTTCAGGGCCTCATTTAAAACGTGTGTAACTATACCCAGCTACAGAAAAATAAAATAGTAAGCCCTTAATAAACATTTAACCCTTAAAGATCTGCTTTGTAGTGAAGTAGGACTAAAGTGAAAGATTAAAGTACAAGATTAATTGTCCACAGCACCTAATATCTTTGTTTTTCATTAAGGCTATCACTTTATGTCAAACTTGAAATATTAGTAACAGGTTTTTAAAAAAAAAGTCTAAGTTCTTCAGACCAACAGCTGTATAGACAGATGCATGGACCATGAGAAGTAGTTTGCCTTGTGGACCAGCATCAGGCACTGTTTTAAAATTTTGAACTAATACACCCCTTTGTGGCTTCTTTATAAAGTAAACTAAAGGTATGGTTGCTATGTTGCTAAGAAAGAAGGAAAAAAGAAGAATTACAACCATCCTAAAATGACAATCACAACTCCAAATAATCTGAAAACCTGTACTTGAAAGTGTGTTTACATCACAAATGTTAAGGCGGATTGCATGCGGTCGGTGATGGCGTAGCTGACGCTGGTGAGTTTGCTCTCGCACTCGAGCGTAGGGAGTGCGCGTCGTTTTGGTGTGATGTCGCAGTTTCTCCTCCTAATCTGAAGATGGCAGCAGAGGTGGTTTCGACCGGTAAACTCACCAGGTCAGAGTTCTTTTAATGGTTCACTTCAGTTCCGGTACATATTTTCTGTTTTAATACAGCAGTGGTGGCCACCATAGTTCAGTGTCTTTTATTAGCTTTTGGATAAAAATGAAGAAATAATTTCATCAGCTTCTCATCAACCTGATCCATTGGGTCTTGTTTTTTAAAATGGCGGTTATTATACAAATTCAGCGAGAAAATCCAGAAATCCGGAAACTCGTAATCCCAAAATGACCAATCACAAGGGAGTACTTCCGTGTAACCGTTTGCATAGCTAGGGTACTTGTAACAGGTCTGGAAGAGGTGTGCGTCGCATTTCTGCAGAGCTACTCAGCACCTACGGCGGAGACGTAGATACCATCCGAGTATAAATCCGCCTTTTATAGATGACAGTGACAATAAATCCACAGACACATCCCCCAGCTTGCTACCCAAAATAAGGCAACACAAGGGCCAAATACAAATGAGTCAACATTGTGGATGCAGCACTGTTTGACTGCATACTGTTTGACACAGTCAGCTACAACAGGCTCCTTTACCAGAGGCTTGTGAATATACTATAACTGACAAGAGAGAAAAATTTATTATACAAAGCTGAATATTATTTCTAGAAGGTGTTTCAGGGTCTCATCACAAATGTTGCAGCTGTATGACATCAAATAGGAAAAAATTAAGACAATGCTAAAGACTAACAGCACTTAAAATACATTTAAAGAAGTAAAGACACGATAGTGGCATGGCAAGTGCATCAGTGCAAACACCCCCTCTGTGGCTAATTGTAGACTTAGCCGCTACAGGCTGCAAAACTCTAGTGTCTCTGTCAAGCAAAATATGGCACACAGACCACCGTTCTGTATGTTAGGATGTTGGACAGGTTAAAAAAAAAGAAAAATCCAGTGTCCTTAGCCTCTGGCTTTCAATGTGTCCCTGCTCCAAAACCACCTAACTCAAATTAGTGAGTAATTGTGCAAAACTTAATTGGCTGTTGGATCCATTTAATTTGAGTCAGGTGTGTTGAAGCAGGAAACATTGAAAACCTGCAGGACAGCAGCCCTCGAGGACCGACTTTGGACACCCCTGCTATAATGCTTTACTTAGGGTGTAAACAGATATATGTGTGCTACCATAAATCAAGCTTGCAGCAGAGGTGACGCAAGTCAGAAGTTTGGATACGTGTGGAAGGGAGAGACATGTTAGAATGCTGCACACTAGACAAAGACATTGTCGTGTTAAATGTCACTGCAGCAACATCAGTGAGGACTAACAAACATGCAAAATACATTTCCATCCTCCTCATAACCAATAAAGTATCTTCATTATATTTTTTTCCCATCACCTTCTAACTGTGAATCAGCTTGGAAACTGAAAGCAGAAAGGTTACCTTTATGTTGCTCTGTAGCACCTCAAATAGTCAGTTTCTTAATTAAATACCTTAAACTAAATACTTTGGATTTTTCAAGGCATCGTTGTGGAATCTGTGAAATCTGATTTCATTCTATTTTAGCTGACGAGATAATGGTGATAATAATAATGGGTATAGCCACCTCTCCACTATGGGAGAGCCTAACAGAATAAAATCTATAGGACAGCTAAAAAAGATTATCTCACTGGAATATGGTAGGACAGAACCAAAGGTGGGGGTAGTTAGATGGAGGGAGAGAAAGATGAAGAGGATGGAAGCAGATTGTCAGAGGATGTGAAGGCAGGCGGAGGGGGGAGCAAGGAGGAAAAGAGAGCGCCTAAAGAAACACAGGAAGGGAGAGATGGAGAGACTGAGGAGGAATGACAGAGGGATGGAGGGAAGGGATGGGGGACCTATTGCCCTGAGACTATTGCAGAGAGTGAAAAGAGAGGGATAGAGAAAAAGAGTGATAGCCTTACAACTGCACCTAATGGCTTCTCTGGAGAGGGGAAAGGAAAGAGATGGAGGAAAGGAGAGCAGAAGAGGAGAAGGCATAATGAGAGGGGTATGACACAGGCACATAGATTTAGAGAGGTAGATGGAGGGAGAGGCAAAGAGAGGTGGAGGTTGAAGATGGAGCATAAAAAAAACAGGAGGAGAGAGTGAAAAATAGTAGATGGTTAGAGGGAGGGCAATGATGGCCACTGAAGCAGGGAGCGGATGCAGACGTTAAAAAAGCAACCACGAGAATAAAGATGGATGAGCAGGGATGAAGAAAAACAAATGTGAAACGGGTAGAATAACAAATGAAAGCAGGAGAGGAGAGCTGATGAGCGAGTAAGGCAGCTGAGAACGGTGAACAAAGAGGAGAGGAACGAGGGGAAGATGGATGGAAGCTGAAGGGTGGATGGAGAACAAGGGAGGAAGGGCGACAAGGGGTGGAGAAGTAAAAGTGGGAGAGCAGTGGGAAAGCAATCAGGTGAGGAGGAGATTGAGAGGGAGGGTGGTGCGACAGCAAAGGAGGAAATTGAAGAGGAGGTTGCTGGATGGATAAAAGGGCAGTTTTCTGTAACATTGAGAGGGGAGAGGAGGAGAAGGGAGGGAGCAGAGATGAGAAGATGGACGGATGTGTGAAGTGTATCTTCATCTCCGTTAACAGCCGTGTAATAGCGCTGATTGCAGCTGTGAATAATTCAATGCCTCTAGTTGGGAAATTTCTCTGGGAAGAGACCAAATACTTGGCAAACCAATGTGATAACCTTACATACATAAACACACATGGATGCCCACACTCTCCACGCGGTGTATTCCCTCCTCCTTAATATTTATGTGCACAAACACACAACACCAGTGAAGGATGTTGTGAAATAAGGAGCACGAGACAAGGAAAGTTACAGAGAGAGGCAAGAAGAGAAAGAGCAGTCCACCTGCTGCTGCTGGAGGGTGTCGCTCTGATGTTCCACTCACAGCCGCCATGATTAGATTACACAAAAACACATCAGTCTCTCCCTTTCCTTATCATGCACACGCATTCCGATAAGTACACACATTTACGTCTCTCACTCATTTACACAGCTTCCCACCCTGTTGTTTCTTTAAGGTCTCCATGGCAACCGTTTCCAGGGTGATTTACAGTAGCACCTGGTCCCTCTCAGGGTGGTACGCTCGTCTGCTTGCCTCAATCGCTCCCTGGCCACCAGTGATCTCATCCCTTTGCTCTGCTCGTGCTTCGTCGTCGTCTTTAACCTCCCAGCTCGTTGTCATGACCACGGTTCTCTCCATCTTCTGTCTCCTCTCTGCTCATCATATTCAGTTACCGGTTATCCACCCCGCATCATGGATGGTGAAGACATGATTATGTCCTCACATAAGGAAACTCTTTAGCTTATGAAATATTTTACAAAATCCCGCCAATGCTGAAATGTGGTGCTGAAACAGACAATTAATTAATGAGATAATTAACAGAAAATGACTGGTTAAGTATTGAGTTAATTAATGAAGCAGAAATCCTCCGACTGCTGCTTCCCTCTTCTCATGGTAAGCTTTCACATCTTTAATCTGTTTGGTTTTGTAAATAAAATATTGGTGTAGCTGTGATAAAGATGTGTTTTGAATTTGTGTCACAGACTTACTGTTTTTTGGAGCCAAAAGAGACGATATTTGGCCAGTAGGGTGGAGCCCTAAGTTTTCAGTCACCACTACCAGTGGCTTGGTTAGCGGCTTGCATAAAAACATTCACTTTAAATATAAAGTGTTTAGATAGAGGACAAGTGGACCTTTTTTACTAGTTCTTAAAGAGGTTTGACCTCTTATCCAAAAGGCCTTTTAAGGTCTAACTTTGTAAAAAAAAGTTCATACACAGTTTGACACACGGTTTGTTGTTCATTTGTAAAAAAAAAAAAAAAAAACAGCAGCTGGTATACTTAAAACTCTCCACGAGTCTGAACTAATAAAGGATTTCAGATGAGAGGCAAAATATCTCCAAGAACCGAGAAAATCTCTATCACACTTAGACTAACACCAACATATACAACATACTTTGACATTTCCAGGAGAACTTATTGTAAAAATACTTAAATGTTTCAACTTAAAAAATAAAAATAAAGCTGCTATTTTAGTCATTTAGCAGACGCTTTTATCCAAAGCAACTTACATTGCTGCCATGTGATTGGCTTATTAGATATCTGTATTTACAAGCAGCTGAATAGGAGGCCGTCCTGAAAAAGTAGCTGATGAACATGTAGCCCAGAAAAAGAACACCACAATTGTCTGTGGACTGTCGTGAATCCAAACCAATATCATGTGACTTATATTTAGCTGTACAAGAATCTCATGTCTGATTTGCTTATCGATCACGCTTATTGGCTCACATGCATGTCAGTTCACGCTCACCAAAGATCACAATTATTCTCAGGAGAACCAGCACAAATTAGATGGACAGATGACATCAAATGACAACATAATGAGTTGTGGGAATTATATTAATATTAACTTATTTTATCATGAGTGAAGTGGATGTTTCTTGAATGGAACTCTTGGAGCCAAGTTACAGTATTAAAAAAAAAAAAAACAAACAATAAAAACACTGACACTATCAAGGGACAAGTGTTGAAAATAATTTTTAGCAATGAATAAATACATTTGTCTTAAGTGTGTATATTATGTGTGTGTGCATGTCACTTCTCACTGGCTGTAAAAATAAACATTAATCAATGTGATTGTTGTTGTGGAAATCATAGTTTAAAGAATTTCATGCTACATGATTGCAAACGAGCGTGAAGTGACATTCCAGGCTGTATGCTGTCTGTGGGTGGCATCCTCTGTCTGCAGAGAATCACTTTGTTAAGCCCAGTGCCTCCAAACAGTGTTCATGCTGCAGGGATTCATTTACTTAAACTGATCCACTCCTGCATGCCTACATGCATTTCACAGTGTCCCTGCACGGCATCATGTCTGTTCAGTTATGCTTTCAGGATGATCCCAAAAAACCCTGTTAGCCCAGCTCTTTGTTTTTCAGTCTGTGACGGGAGATTTTTGCAGTGAATTCCACTTTGACATTGCACCCTGAAATGTGTGTGTTTGCAGACTGAGGAGAAATAGGCCAGTTAGGGTTTAGAGCAGAGAGATGTTAGAGATTAAACAGACCTCTGTGGAGAGCAAGACTCCTCTCCTCCAGTTTAAATATAACTCTCCTGTGGGAGAAACGGAGTAAGTGTGTGTGAGTGTGTGTGTTTTAGAGAGTGAGGTCCAGGTAGTTAGATGTATTCGGACTTTTATTCACGAGAAAAGTAAATCTGAAGCTATAGACTAGTCTAAAGTGAACCATCTTGCTATGTGGTGTTGCCAGATGGTGGGGGTAGAGACGATGATGCTCGTTTATGTTAAATCCAAAGAACAAGGGTGTCAAACGTGTGGCCCATGGGCCAAAACTGGCCCGCCAAACGGTCCGATCTGGCCTGTGGAATAATTTGGCAAATGTGAAAATAATATAGAAGGCATTAACTGCAATTTCTAATATTCCCACAGGAGTTTGTATTTTTTTATATAATGCATTTTTAAGACAACTTCTAAAATCTTTTATCTGAAATCAGATGGGTAAAGGCTTGGTCACCATTGATCTGTGTGTTATTACTGTTAGTACTGTTAGTAATAAAGTCTTTCTTCTTGCTCCGGCTGGCCTTTATGCTGCTAAATGGTTGTGTTTTTGCATGTATTTTTACAATTAAAAAACAAACAAAAAAAAAACAGGTGGATCAAAAGTTACAACAAATGGCTTGAAGCTTTCAGGATAAAAATCTTTGGCATCTTGAGTATTATTCTACGGAAGCTGCGAGCAGCCATTATTGGCTATTATTGTTTTTTTTTTTTTATCATCTCAAGATAACGAGTTAGTTTTCTCATTATCTCGAGATAACAAGGACAGCTTTCTTGTGATAAGGGGATAATTTATCTCATTATCTCGAGAAAACAAAGTTAGTTTTTTCTCCATAAGGAGATGATTATGGTGTGCTCAAAAGTAAGTGTGTGACACCTGATTTCAATGATCAAATCAGGTCTCATCACAGCTGATTGGAGGAACTACATCATGGTGTAATTATGTAAATGAGTGATCGGTAAAACTTAGACACGTTGCAATTTCAGCCTTTGTCAGACTTGATAGAAGAAAAATCAGATGTATTGATCAGTGACGGAGGTTGCTCGATCTGACGTCAGCTTGCGTCCATTGCAGTACTAAGGCATCCCAGTACAGAGCAGCTTTGTACTGGGATGCCTCTTGGATCCATCAGTTGAGGAGTTGGGAGAGAAGATAATGGCTAAGCTCTTATCCCCACCGCTCTCATCTCCCCATCCCCATGCGAACACTGACAGTCCTGCAGAGCTCCTTCAGAGCCAGACTGCTGCATCCAAAGCATGAAAGAGCGCTTGGATGAGGTCTGAGAGTCTCCCAGTAGACCACAAACACACTTAATAAAATCCAATAGAATTTATTCATGTACATACTGTACTTAATATAACTTTTTTTTATTCTTGTATATTAACAACCAGTAGGTTTCTGGGAGGGAACATGTGTGGAGTTTGCATGTTCTCCTCTTGTATGCATGGGTTCTCTCTCGGCTTCCTCTCAGTCCAAAGACAAGCATGTTGGCTGATTTGAGTCTCTAAATTCAGGCTACCAGAGACTGTGAGTCTGATTGAATGTTTGTCTCTCTGTGATGGACAAGGAACAGCTCCGGCCCCTCGCAACTCTGCATTTGAATAATCCATTATCTCAAGAAAACAAAGTTTGTTTTTTCGAGATAAATTATCCCGTTACCACAGTCTTAAAAAAAAAAACATGCTTTCATCGCTCTCAGCTTCCGCACTATTCTACTCATAATGTCAAATGCTGTATTTTTCCAATTCCAAGTAACTGAATAAAAGTATTGTCAATTTGTAGATTCATTGTGATCTGTAAATTGTAATAAACATAAAATGATAAATGTAAATGACAAAATGAAGCTAAATATAGTTGAAATTGCACTTGTGGATTCTTCATATGTTTTGTAAATTGAAGGAAGGAGAAATCTGGAGTTTTTTTGTAATTTATATGCTGTTATTTTATTGGTCTGGCCAACTTAAGATTAAATTGCAACCCCTACCACAGAAGAAGTGGAAATTTGACCTCTTATTCCAAAGAGGAAAAAAAAAGAAAGTCTGGACATCCTCAAGAGAAAATTTGAGGAATAGCACAAATTTAATTTTTATTTTTCTGCATCAAGTCTTTGTTAAAACAGGACAAACGCCACCATCATACATCAGCAAAAGATTGTTTTAAAATTATTTGTTTACTGTTTACATTCAGATTTTTAATACACTTTGTTTAAACACAAAAAAACTGCAATAGAAAGCCAGCTATTGTCTGCATATGTGCGTTTCCTTGTGTGTTGCTGAATGTGTTTTCACGGTCACTTTGTGGAAGTCCTCTTCACTTTTTAATGACATAAAAGGAAGCCAATGTTATGTAACCAGTTATACTTTAGGATGAGGGCATGTTTTAACCTCATGAGACTTACCATCCTCATATTTACTTGTCTGCACCACAATACTAAATACTGAACTTACACTACCATTTGGTGGTGTCAGAAGAGATGTTTTTTTCTTTTTAAAATTATATTTATATCTTCATCATGTATAATAAAATATGTATAATTATTAAAATATGTGTAATAATATGTTTATTGGTTCCTTCTAACCAAAAATAGCAACTCAAACTAGAGCTCGGGTCACACTAGGTTAAAGTTATATTTGGGGCAGGTCTGTGGAAAATACCGGTAACATAATATAAAAACCCTCTGATGTGATAAAAACACAACTTTGTGTGTGTGTGTGTGTGTGAGTGTCAGAGTGATGTCTTTTTTACCTTTGGCGCAGTGGGGATGCTTTAATTCTGTGAGGTCTGGCTATGCCATCTGCTTGGGGTTAGTGCATTTGTGTGTTTTCATATGTGCATGCGACTTCATAAATCCGTCAGCAGGTGCATAACATGCGTAATGCTAATGTTTTATCCATGAGCTCCAATATGCTACATGGTTTTTTTTTCCTTGTTTTTATGAAATGTGTTATTTATGTATCAAGTCGCTCATTTAGTCTTTGACTTCCCTTCCTCACATTAAACACATTTAAACATGCACTGGAAGTTGTTCTGTTCTCCCAGGTGAAAACATACCTGCATGATGAATCCTAATAAGCGGCGCATATTTACTGTTATCCTTTCAGGAGAAGATCAGCACATATCTTACATAGCAAAGCTGCATGATTATTTGTGTGCAATCTAATTTCTTGTATCATATTTTTATATTTATAGTTTGAATTTCCATGTATTTCTTAGCACTAATCCCATTTATAATAGGTGGTTCTATGTGAGATGAAGCAGTTGTGTCCCTGGAAAGTTGTTAATCAAATTAAGCTATGGCGACATTTTGTTTTTTGTTTTTTTTTTCTGTCTAGAACGCACTTAACTAAAATATTAAACTCTTGTATTTCCAAGTCTGCCCTCACAATCAAAAAGTCCCTGCTTAGACTAAAAATCTGCTCTACTTCACCTCAGACTATTCAGATACTGTACAAATGGTAAATGGTCCGTATTTATATAGCGCTTTACTGTACCATCACATTTACCCATTCACACACACATTCACGCACTGATGGCGGAAGATGCCATGCAAGGCGCTCAACCACGACCCATCAGGAGCAATTAGGGGTTCGGTGTCTTGCCTAAGGACACCTCGACATGAGCTCGACTTGGTCACCGAACCGGCAACCCTCGAGTTACAAGACAACCGCTCTACCTTGCTGAGCCATGCTGCCCCATATAAATATCCAACTCTCTCATTTGATCCCTTCTCCTTGCACTTAGGATTCATCTGTGCAAAACTTCTGCCCTTCAGTTGTAACCTTTTGGTCTTAATTGCAGTAAAACAAAAGTCCCAGCCAACAGTGCCAGATATGATGCATACAAAACCATTTCACTGTGTGTGCATGTGAAATTGTGTTTGCATGTCTCTGTATTTTTTAAAGGTTATGAGCCTGTTGCTAATGTTGCTTTAACTGAGTAAACAATTACGGAAAAATATTCATCAGTCATAATTATTTAAAAAAATGTAGTTGACTTCATATCTTAAAAGATCATTACACATTTCCTAGATTTGAAGAGATAATTAGTTTTTTCTGGTAATTACATATGCATTGATATGTGTTGTCTGCGTTAGAGTTGAACATCCCTCCAGCGAAAACGCACTCGGTACAGAAGCCGGTCACATTTTCCTGCCATTGTGATGGATTAGCATACTTCTGCAGATCTCAGATATTACCAGAGAGGTCAGAGTGTAAGTTGTGAGCTTGAAGGACATTGAAGCATTGATGAGCTTTGGCTGTGAAAGAGATGTGTGACCTTCAGCTGGCCACAGTAACCAGAGACACGGCTTCAGCATGCTCCATGCACCCACAGCAGAAACCCATCAGCAGCTGCATGTCAGCTGCAGCTCTCCTGCCAGTCTGGATACAGACTTAAAACATGATGTCGGCAGATGCACTTCCTGTTCGCTGTCTCAGTCTGATTACAGCCGTAGTCTTTGTGAGAGCATCCTCATCCATCCAACCTCACTCTGCATCTCTTCTCTCCTCTTCACACCCTCCCCTTCCTTTCTCTTCTCTCACACAAGTGGGTGACAGATGTGAGTTACTCAGGAGAGCACACACACCCAAAGCTCTGCTGCCAGCCGCCGCCGCTCCTACAGGCTCTGTGTGCATTCATGTTTCTTTATTCGCAAATTGTAAGGCGTCATGTTGTGCTGTTGTCGTCTGTGTTTGTCTTTGTGGCTGCCTGTATTTAGGTGTGTTTAAATTCTTAGTAAGTGCAACCTTTAATCTCACTCCTGTGGGGATTCATCTCAGCTGCAGAGGGGATGATCATACCTCTGTGTGTTGATGTATCTTTAAACATACAGTTAACACAGTGGACGAGTATTTCTGTGATAGGGCGCATGGGCAGTTTCTCTCACATGCACACACAATGATTTCCGCTCACTGCAAGCGTAATGTAATCACCTGGGTGCTCCATGCCCCCTAACCCAATAAAGCTGACAGGCTCCAACAAACACGCGGACACACACACAAACAAACACACATCCTCCAGGAGTGACCTGTAATACATTAAACTCTCCTTTCATTTTATCCTCCCTTCATCTTGTCCTACCTCAAACCTACCAAAAAGTACCCTGCAGAAGCTTGAACTGATATATGGTGCCAGAATGAAGAGTCTCAGGGGTGGGCACTGAAACTGAGACCAAGAGTTGAATAGACAGGGATGGAAAAATACACTTTGGATGTTCTTTAATACATTAATAAACTACAATACTGTGCAAAAGCCATGAGCCACTCCTCATCTCTTCAAATGTTTTCAGGAAAAACAAGAAATATGTGCTGTGTTATACTGAAACACATCCAAATGTGAATTTTAATGCAGTAAATAAGTCAAAAACAGAGTTTGTATAATTCTAACAAGCTATTCTAATTGGTCTGAGCAGCTTTTTCCTTCAACAATGTTTGCATCCTCCTAGACAAGCATTCTGTCATTGCTTTAATTAGTCTTCAAAAATACTTCTCCAGACTTCGTAAAGGACTTTCCAAAGCTCTTCTTTGGCTGCCTTTTGTTCTGTTCTCTGTCCAGATGATCCCACACTGCTTCAGTGATGTTGAGGTCCAGTCTCCGGGGAGGATTCATCCCTCCATCAGACCAGTTGCCACTGATTTTCAGTCCAGTTCTTGTGTCACATACCTCAGCCTTTTTCCCCCTGTATCCCTTCCTTAAGACAGCTACCCTTCCATGTAGACCATTTCTGATGGGGTTTCAGCCAACAGTAGATGGATCAACTGATAATCCAAATGCATCTCTCTGATCCCGTGTCAGGTCTTTGTTGGATTTGTTCCTATTTCTTTAGGATATCCCTTTTAGATCTTGGTCATCTGCTGTAGATAGTTTTATTTAGCCCCAACACTTCTTGTTTTCTCCTTCACTTGTCCTGTTCTCAAATGCTTTAAGGACTCACTGGACACCATGCTGAGAACTGCCAGGTTTTAAACCAATCACCTTGTTGCTTCAAAAATTCTGTTTGCTGTCTGTGAAACAATGTTTGGTGTTTTTCATATATGCAGCAAAAGAAATGGGAACAGATTATTTGTCTTTGTGTCAGGCAGCTACTCAGTACCTAAAGATATTTAAAACTGGCTCCTTGGTAAATCTTATCTTGTGTGTTGACTCAAAACTGGTTGATCGCTTGACTTATGGACTTTTTATGTTGCAGTGATTCATACCTCAGTATTAAGTGGCGTTAACAAAAAAAAAAGAAAATGTATATCTGGAAATGGTCTGACAAGATTTGGACTGAAAATGAGTGAAAGCACCAATGTCCAAAGAAAATCATTAAGACTTTCAGAAAGCCTGGAGAACTATCAGAAGGGAGTCTTAATTGCTTTGAAGAAAAGGGAAGAATTTTTTACTGTATATTTGTGAATAAAGACAAAGAGATTGGATGAACATCTGATAAACAGAGAGGAAAAAAAGTTGTGTTATTGCTGGATAACTTGGTGTGTTTGTAAGCTGTATTTGTGATTTGTTTTGGGTCTGCCCAACGCTTTGGAGGGTGACCAGGCGCGGCGGCCATCACTGCCTCTCCAAGCGCCATCTGCTCCTCCCTGCAGCAACTGTTGCCAGGGTACCTGCTCTCCTCCCCTCCATGGCTCATCACCTCCTAGCTTCTTCTTGGTTTTTCTCCCAAAAACAAGATCAACTCTCAAATTTGCCTCTTGCATCTCTTACGCTCCTCTCCTCCCTCATCTCTCTACCCACACATGCTTCCTCTTCACTTCGGTTGGTCTAATTGCTTTTTCACTCTGAAGAGGATACCTGCTTCCTATTCAATAAGTATTATTGGCGTAACATTCAATTCACTGTATATTAGCAATGCTTCAGCAAAGAGCTGCTAATGCTGAGATAACACTAATACTGCCACCAGTCTTTTTACTTTTTCCTCTCTATCTTAAACTACCTTTCTGCTCTGCATGACTTCATTTGATTAAGTACGGCGTGTATCTGTTGAAGTTTTTGTTTCTACAGCTAACCAACAACACACGTAAACCACCTCCACCAAAATCTGCTTTTTTCCTGAGACTTCTCTCCTTTTTCCTGCCTAATCCATCTATCCTCTGTTCATTTGCAGTTGTGTGGACATAACTCAGAGCCACCTTTTTCTACAGATGGAGAGAACCAAAGAAAGAGGAGAGAAAGGAGTTTGTGGGGGGTGTGTGTTTAGAGGGAAGAAAAGAAAAGAGGAAGAGCGAGTGGGGGAGAGGTAGAGAACGTAGATCAGAACCGTCATGATTGAGCCATCTGCTGAGAGGAGGCAGATTCGTACACCAGTTTGAAGATCACCACTGCCACCCATTGGTTGTTTCCTCACACTACAACATCTCCCTCTTCTCTCCTCTCTTGCATCGTCTGGCTGCTCTGCTGTCATCCAGGCAGGAACATGCCAACCAGAGATGAGACACGTATCTCTGAACATCGATCAGTCTGGTCTGGCTGTCTGGTAAACCAGTCTTAAATGGCCGATGCTGATTGCTCTACGGGGTGTTTTTGTGCTAATATATGAGGTTTATCTCCACCATAACTCCCTTCTAAGAGGAGCAGAGTCTCAACACGGATTATGAGGCTTTGATGTGGTCAACACCATGATCTGGTTCTCTAATCCTGCTTTTGCTGTTTTATTCCTCCCTTCAGTTAAATGTGATTTCTTGGACACTGTCAGTCCTTCTGTGTGGTTGTGTGTTGTTGTATTTTTTGTGTGCAAACACTCTTTATTGGCCTGAATAGATTCTTTCTGTCTTTCCACTCAGGTTTTCCTTTTTCTCTTGCTGGTGGGCCTGAACGAGGTCCACACTCGTTCAGCTGCCTAACCTTTAACAGATCCGTAAATGCACCGTTCCCATTGGTCAGAGCAGGCCATTTCATCCTATTAGAGATTAGCATACGGCTGAGTGGAGAGGGAAGTGCTCTTTATATGCTAATGAAGAGATAATATATGCAGCGAGGACAAACCAGTGCCCCACTGGGAGGACATAGGGTGGCCGACTTGCTGATTCTTGAGGCAGTCCTGCCTTTCTTTACTGTGGACCATCTTTGTGAACTGGAAAACCACATACTGACTGTGTAAAGCTATGACTGCATATACCTACAACTCTGAGAAAATATTGTATGTGCTTTCCTTCTGCACCTGCATCTTAATGTGTGGCATTCTCTTGCAATAAAGAGAAGCGACAAGGGCGCTGAAGAGGCGGTTTTCCAAGTCTGAAATTAATTTGTGAAATGATCAGAAGCTAATTTAGCTTTTTGTTGCTTGCTTTTTATTTATTTATTTTTGCCCGTTGCCTTTGAGTGTACAAATATGAATAAGATGGGTTTTAACCCTTAAAACGCTACTAAATGGCTGGCACCCCAAAGTATCATCGCTTATATTGTCAACAATTTCTCAGGAACGGTATTGTGTGGGATGAATTGTGATCAATACCTTACCCTTTAGGTGATCTATGGAAGTTTTTCAGGTATTTATATCCCATCCAGGAGGTTTATAAATTGGTGTTTATTCAGATACTATATGGAAACTGACTGGGTCATGATAACACCATTTATTCATCACATTTTAATTTAAAAAAAAGAAACATCATTATCACTACTGACCCCGGAAAACATGATGGAGCCACTTCCTGTCAAACCTTTGACCAATCAGAGAGCTTAAATTGACAGTAGTGTCTGATCAGGAGCAGCCAATGATCAACACGTGACAAGAAAGTTCTATGTCTGTCTCAAAAGAACAAAAATAATAGTCTGCTATGGCTGGAATAAAGTGAAGAAGGCATTTTTCACACACTGTGGTGCCAAAACAAGCCATTTTAGAATTGGTTTTGTGAACATAGTAAGTAAATAGTACCATAAATAACTGTGTGTTTGTTTCAATGCCAATATTTTTTCTCCTCAAAGCCAAAGCTTGAGAGAATGATGTGCAGACGGGTTCTCTATGGCTGGAATAAAGCCAAGATTATGTTTTTGATGGAGTCTGTTGCACAGGAATCTGTAGCACTCAGCCCTACGATAAAAATGATCTCTGTTGTTGGAGAATTCTTGTTTGAAACTCAGATGAACTATATAGCTTCAGGGATATTGTCACAGACTGCATCACTGTCCTAGTATCAACTAACATACTGAAGTGTAACACATAATGTATGGTACTTACCTTTGTGGATGTAAGTGGAAACATAAAGTTTGCCTAAATCCTAAAATGACATGGTGGAAAATGACGAAGCCATCTACAGGCCAACACAGGTTGCACCGGCTGGCTGTTTGTAGACTGAGAAAGATTTTACTGTCAGCTCCCCATTCAAGCTGGTTTATAACAGTAAAAAGCATTCATGCTGGTTTATGTAGGGCTCTGCCAAAGCAGAGAAAGGAGATGTGAGATTTAAACTAGGTTAGAAGCTGTAGAGACAAGTTGACCACAGGTCTCCAACAAACCAACAAAACCTTGCCCATGTGCGATGATGCTACGCAAAGGTCAAATACTAATTGCTTAAAATAATTTTTCTATTGTTTGTTTCACAGGGAATAAAATGGCTTCTGCATGGCTCGGTCAGACTGAACCAGACATTATCAGTACTACTGATAAAAATAATAACAAATTACAGTGCACATCTAAGTTGACACTCTTCCTTTTATTGCATTTTTTATACAGTTGTTCAAGAAAAGGCTGGCTTTAATAAGATTTAAAATTATCATGACATGCAGCTGTGGTAAGAGGGGAAAAGTTTTGTGCCCTGACTTCTGTCTTGTCTCATAGCATTTGCCAGGAAACAAGACTCCAGGGACAGTGATATATGGATGGTAAAGAGCTCTCAGGCAGCCGTAGGGCAGTTTTTATGTTGCAGTAGACAGAGAAAAGTTTCTAGTTTTAAATGCTGACTTTTGCATCATATTAAGTGGGTTCTGCATGTGACATGTGACAGAGGTAAAGTATGATATGACTAATTGTCTGCTGCCTCCTCTTCTCTTTGTGTCCAGGAACAAGGCATGGTGGGAATGTCACGACCACCTGGTGCCATACCACCTCCTCACCCTGCTGGGGGTGTATCCTCTGGTGTGGGGCCCAACCAGGGGTCAGGTCCACCTCCAGGCTACGTGGGCAACCAACAGCAGGCGGCCCTGATGAAGCAGATGATGGCGATGGAGCAGGAGAAGAGGGTGCAGATGCAGATGATGGAGCAGCAGAAACAGCAGCTTTTTAGAGAGCAGAGACAACAGCAGCAGCAGCAACTACTGGCAAAACAGGTGAGTTTATGCTCAGTTTACACACAGCGTTAGCTTCACATTAATGTGGCGATAAAAAGAAGAAGGCCTGTGTGATCCAGTTGTTATGCATTTATTTCTAATGTGTGGGTGTGCCTTGTTTATTTGTGCGTGAATGTATATCTGTGTGTGTCTGCAGCTCAGATGAGCAGCTAATCCTTCTTCCTTACTGTTGTCTGGTTGCACATATAATTACCCACAACCAGCCCCCTCTTCGCCGTTCCCTTTTCGTTTCTGTAATGTGTGTGTTTGTACATCTATGTGTGTGTTTGTGGCACATGCCACCTGCTGTGATAATGTGATGTTTCCTTCTTATTTTTCTCTCTGTGAGGGAATCAAGTGTTAAAGAGTTTTGAACTCTGAAGTCAAATCCCACTATGTTGCTTTTAATTGGATCTGCGAAAACATTCAAATATAGGTGTGTGAAATTAAACCCACCCTGTGTAGTTCTAGTGTATGTTCTTTCCTGGCTAATGTAATCTCATTTAAACCCTTACCTTTTTCTGGGGATACACAATGAAATCGGCTCTACCTCGGTACTGGTTGGCAAAGGCTTTATTACTGACTATCAGCAGCAACCTTTTTCTGTATTAAAGTTCTTTTTATGACAAAGTATCAGTTATTTTTTCTATTATTGTGTTCATTTCTTTTAAAAGCAAACTCCATTTTCTAAAATGCATTAAGAGCGTAACTTTATTTAACAAGTACAAATGCAAAGTAATTAACTGCATCTTCACTGACCAACTTCATTGTAGTTCAGTATCTTATATTCACGTGTAAATGGGTAATTTGACTATTTTAAATGCCAGATAAGGTTGTTTTTATTTTTAATGAAGACTTTTGTTCATGTGTTGACAGATTAACCATCATCTTTGACTTGTGCCAGATTGTGTGCTGGCTTCTGTAGCTGTTTACATGTAATGCAATACTAATTCAGAAAGCATACATCTGTCTCACTTATACTGTACCAGCCACACCAACATCTGTCTGCACTACACATTTAACCAAATCAGTACAAGTTGTGTGTCTTCTATGTTCAACATCTGCGTAAATCCAACAGAAACATCAGTTTTTATATTTTAAAAAATCTGTCTAATCTTCCCAACATCTGCTAAATACTGCCCCAAATATGTCTAATCCTTTCAGTACCAACATCTGTCTTTGCTGTATTAAACATCTGTGTAGCCTCAACACTACCAACATCTGCTGTGCCAAACATCTGTCTTACTTAATCTGAACCAAAGCCCTGCTCACTTAAACTTTACCAACATCTACTGTTTCTTAACATCTGCTTAACCTCCACAGTACCAAAATCTGTTGTTCACACTTCTGTCTTGACTTTCCCAACAATAAACACAGTTTTATTGGTGTATACTGAGACCATTCCCACCTTAACAAAGTCAGCTGTTTTGTATATCAACATAAAGGTCATTAATTATTTACATTAGTTGTCCTGTACACGTTGTGCCAGATAAGAATATCTTAAAATGTTTAATATTTTATGATCTGCGACTCAGAAATATATTTAAATCCAATTATGAAATGTCTGACTCTGATAAATAGAAAAATGGGAATGTAGGATCCTTTCTGCTTCTGGAAATTTATTTTCCAATGATAATTAAGTCCCTTTAAAAAGCTTTTGTGAAATTAATTCTCTTTAATTAATACAATCAATTCAACTGTGTCCCATTTTATGATGACAGCAAATCCTAAATTGATGAGGACATGTAACACAGTTACAACAATTACAACATAAAGTCCCACTCCAGATGTTATTAATCCCTATAAATTAATCTGTGCTTGTCAAAATTGTGCATTTAGATATTTTTGTCGGCTTCACCTCACTTTATAATTTAAGAGTAGGTATGACTAGCTGTTTCTGGCTCTAATTTTTAATTATTATTTGGAATATTTGCTATATTTTAAAAAGAAATCATCTGAATCCACTTCAGTTGTGGTTTAGCATGTTTAGATATGACATGGGCACTCACAAACTCTTTGTTCTAACACAACCCTAAACTATACATTTCAGGTCAGCTATCTTTAATAAAATAACATATACACACCTGGTAGCTTCTCCACCTTTTTTCTACTGTATATCTGTAAACTTTCACCCCACATGTATTCAGGATTAGGTTCTCCAATGTCCTGCGTAGAAAATGAAGGCTTGCCCTACCTTTCTAAGACTAATTGTTGTTCTGCAGATTCAAAGCAGAAACCACAAGCATAACATTCATGGTTCATATTGATGGTACTGCATGGCTCAGTGGGTAGAGTGGTCGTCCTACAGCCCAAGGATTGCCAGTTCGAGCCCAACCCAGAGAGCTCATGTCGAGGTGTCCCTGAGCAAGACACCGAACCCCTAATTGCTCCTGATGGGTCATGGTTGAGCGCCTTGCATGGGAGCTTCCGCCATCAGTGTGTGAATGTGTGTGTGAATGGGTGAATGTGACGTACATGTAAAGTGCTTTGGATAAAAGCGCTATATAAGTACAGGCCATTTACCATATTGATCATACTTCTTGTAGCATATAAAAAGAAACCAAAAACATTTTTGATCTGATGGTTGTGTATGTCTCTGTTTTAGCTCCAGCAGCAGCAGCAGCAGCAGCATCTTCCCAGACAGATGGGCCAAGGCCAGAGGAACCCGTATCCACAAGTCACTCAATACCAAGGTAAGACACACAAACACATGCATCTGTGGATATAATATTGGATGTATGGTAAACATAGTCAAGATTTTAATGCTTGTATCTGAATGTTGCATTTCACTCTGGGCCACATTTCAGCAGGCACCTACCAAACATCACTCTGAGGCTGAGTCTCATCCAAACTGTCTCAGTCAGATACATATCAGTCACCACTTAGATGCTTTTAGCCTCTTTCTCATCTTTTCTTCCTCACTCTCTCCCTGAAAAAAAAAGAAGAATATTCCTACTTTGCCTGTTACCACGGCAACGTGTCTGTCCTGGATCCCCCAGAGTTCCGGTGAAGTCAGTGAGATGGATGAGAGAAGGGAAATGGTGGAGGGGGGACTGGTAGCAGGATGAAGAAGTAGATGGTCTTGTAGGTAGAGCATGAGGTCGGGAATATAGAAAGAGAGAAATGAGTGGGTGAGAGGAAGATGAAGAAAGTACAGAGGCGGAGGAAGGGAGTCAAGTCGAAAGCCATTTATAGCCATCAGTCAATCTGAAAGTCTACGAGATAAAGAGGAAGAGGAGGCATCGGCATGAAAGTCTGTGGAAAAAAAACGTACCCGTAAGCTCCGCTGTCCTGCGGTGTGTGAGTGTATCACTGCATTTTCTAACAGGTAGAATGTGTTTCACAGTTGTGCAGCGCTGCATTACCTCCAACTCTGCTCACTTTCTCCCACTTATGAGTCTGGAGTGAATGATTCACTTCGTTCTCACTCATTCGTTGCATTTCCAGTCAAAGCTGTAAGGTGAGGGATTAGTGGAATGATGTCAGAAGTGGGTTTATTAGAGGATTTAGAGCCATTTCCACACTTGCAGACCTCCTCAGCTCTGATACTACACAGAATCTAATAGGAAAAATTGTGGAAATGAGATTTCGGTGCTCCAGTGTGTTCAGCTGTATTTTGTTATGGGGAACGAAATTAGGTGGGAAAACCTTAAGTTCTGGAGTAAACAGTTAGTCTTGGGACATAAATTTGTGCCTCACCACTAATTTATTAAATCTGATTTATGAGTTGTTTTATGATGTGAATGGATTAAAGAAGCACTACTGAACTTGGACAGATTTTCTCAGTGAGGTGCCCCTAATGACGGCTAATTCGGCATCCATCTTGCATCCAACCTGTTCTCAGAGCTCTCTCAGAATCTACTTTATGGTCATTGCACAGGGTACAGTGAAATTGGGGTAACAGCTCTCATGTATAGATAGACTACTGATAAAATAATGATGAAATGCATTTAACATTGCACGGACGGCAAAAATTATTGCACAAGAATTACCCAGAGCTTGATGGAAGCAGAGTTCAGGGACGTAACAGTAAAACTCCTATGTTTTATTTCTTGCTCTCTCCCTTTCTCTCTTTCTTTTCCTTTCTTCCTCAGATAATGTCCTCTTGTGTTTCCTTGATAAAGCAGCCAGGGTGTGCATTCATAACAGCCGGAGTGTTGACATCCAGTTGCTAGCATGTGATGCAAAACACAAACAAAACTCAGCTGTAAGCTGATGCAGCGTCCCAGAAGTAAAAGTTGGGAAGTGTGGGTTCTCAGCCTGATGCTGCGGGACAACGATGGCTCTGGGAATGTACATAATAAAAGTCACTGTGCTAACAAAACAAATCTGAAACATACTTTTAAGGTCAGAAGGTTATGTAGTGATTCTTTAAGTTATATAATAGAACTTGAGAGTTCAGCTTCTTGGTGATTTCTCTCTTTAGATGCTTTTTATTGTTTCCTTGTTTTAACTCTTTGCAATTTCCATTCATAGGTCCTCCCCAGGATATCCCATCCAGGAGCCAACCTCTCCAAAGCATTCGGGCCACCCGTCTCCTACAGCAACAGCAGCACAGTCAGCAGCAAATGGTCCAGATGAGTTCTGTTCAGGGCCAGGGAGGCTCTGTTGGACCTCAACCCGATATGGGACTACCATATGGCACACAGGGGTCCAATCAGAGTTCCCTGTATGGGCTTAACCCCTCCATGAGCCAAATGATCCACCAGCAGCAGCACCAGAGCCAAAGCGTTCAAGCATCCATGGGTCTTCCACCACAGCACAATCCTGCCGGAGGTCCGCCTCGGCAGGCAGGTGCAGGTCCAGGGGTTGGAGGCATGCCTGGAGGCCCTGGGGGTGGTGGAGCTGGAGGGTATGGAGGACAAGGAATGTTAATGAACTCCATGACCCAACAGACCCTCAAAGGCCCACCAAATGCCAAAGTCCAAGCTCAGAGACTGCAAAACATGCTGGGAGCCGGAGGAGGTGGAGGGGGTATGGCAGCTGGCGGCTGGCCGCAGCAGCAAGGACAGAGTCTGCAGGCCATGGGGGGAGGAGTCGGAAGGACTACAGGAGGAGGGGGTGGAGACATGGTGGGGTTCAGTTCTGCCCAGGGCTACGGGATGCAGCCGGGTCAGCCTCCACGCATGGCCAAGCAACACTTTCCAGGCCCAGGACAGGCAATGAGCCAGGGGATGGACCCCAGGGTGGGCAACCCTGCTGCAGGTATGGGTGGCCCAATGATGGGCCCTCACATGGGTGGTCAGCCCAGGACCAACCAGCCCCGACCCATGGTCATGAACCAGGGTATGAACCAGGGGGTGATGGGCCAGGGCATGTCTGGAATGGGAGGGTTTGGACCAGGTCCTGGAGGGCCAGGAATTGGGGCAGGTGGAGGAGGAGGTGGACCCTATGGACCAGGGGTTGGAGGTCAGTCACAGGGCTACCAGAGGACAGCCAATCAGGACATGTCATCCTATGGATATGGGGGCGGGCCCTCAGGTGGGGGAGCCTTTGGTTTGGGTGATGGCTCAGGTCCAGAGCTGGACTCAAGTGATGGTTGGATGGAAGAATTTTTCCCAAGCCAATAGCCGATGGGGAATATTTTTTCGAAAGGAACCAAACATTGCAGAAGGGCAAATGTTAAATCCTGAGAAAGTAAAACAGAGAAGATGACACCATGTGGACTGGCATGTTTTCATTTTTAAAACATGACAAAGGTTACAAATGACTTATTGTGTTGTTTTATGTGTATGTATGTGTGTGTGTGTGTGTGTGTGTGTGTGTGTGTGTGTGTGTGTGTGTGTGTGTGTGTGTGTGTGTGTGGTATGTGTGTGTGTATTTGAGATGGAAAGAGCTCTCATATGTCTTGTGCATATTAATGAAAAACCAATATAGAGATTAAAAGGTATGTTTCATTAGTTTCACTTGTTTCTCCAGGGGATGAATTTTTCTCGTGTTCTAGTGTTTTTAAAAGCGAGCCCATTTACACCGCAGCGTTTTGAGCTTGAGCTTCAGACGGGGCTGATTGAAAACCACAGACTGATGAAGAGGAAGGAAGACTTGTTCTCAAGACAGCAATTTATTTGTTGTGTGTTTGTGCCACCCAGCTCAGCGCTTCAGATCTCTTAGCTATGTGAGGAGCTAGAAGGGAGCAGAAAGCACTCTTGATGCTCCCATTTCCTGTCTCAGATTTGTGCTCGCCATATATAAACAACACACACACACACACAAATCTCTCTCTATCTTGATCTCTCTCAAAGAGATCCCATCCTCCTGTCTCATCCTCCCTCCGGAGACTCATTCATTGCTCTCAACACTTCTTTTCTCTGTTTAGATTGTGCACATCACCATAGAACAAATGATTTTCCTCTATTGTGCAACACAAGTGCACTCTACTGTCTCGTGTGTTTGCTAGGCGACCAACCTGGGTTGGCATTTTTGGGAGGTGTTCGCGTGAAGGGGTTAATTTGCATTTTTGCATCACTCTGGCTGATAGGTGTGCATGTAGAGGAAGACAAAGGGAATGAAAAGCAGGAAGATGGGGGACAGTATAGGCAGCTAAAGCAAGCACTTGAACTAGAAACAGAAAAAAATGGGAAAAAAAGCACCAACCAGAGAAGGTGTGCAGATGTGTGTGAGGCAGCTAACGGGGCTAATATGACATGAAACCTTCTGTCTGACACAAGCCACATCACATGCTTCAGAGTGACACCAAGCAAAGCGATCGCTGGGCACTGAATGTATTCAAGCACCACAAGTGACTTCTTCTTTTTAAGGAAATTAATTGAAAGCCCAACTACTTTGTTTTTTTTTGTTGCTTCTTTTATCTCAAGAATAATGCTGGTTGTGTCTTTGTCCATTAATGGAGAAATAAAGGAAAAAAAAACAACTTTAAATTAGCCTTTGATTGGATTGTGTTGTCTTATGAAAGTCTTGTTTGTCCTCCTGTGGCAGCACAGCCTTCCCATCCATTGATGGCTTCTCTTCTACCACAGCTCGCTCCAAACTGCAACTGTGCTATACTGTAACACTACTGTGAAGAAATACAAGTCGCCCCCCTCTTCCAGTGCTTTACTAGAAAAATAAATCATTGCTAAGCCTTGAATTTGTAGAAAAGCTTAAAACAGCTGATTTGGCTTAATGGGTGACGATAATAGTGCTTCCACTGAAGTCAGCGTCTCCCCTGTATGAAACTAGGCTTCATGCGTTATGTCTTTCATTCATCTCTCTTTTACCCTGATGTTTGAGTGATTAATGTGTCAAAAGAGTTTTAAATACAGTCGATCTTGTTGACATCTTACATCTTGAACTGTTTTATAATCTTGGGTCAAAGATGGATGACAGAGTGTCTGTATTACTTTGTATTTAGCTCATCGGAGTGAGAGTTTTCGAGACGATGATGTAATCAACAAAACCAAAAAGCCTTCTTCTCTTCAGACTAACTCCTCATCATCATCTGCTGTCGGTGTTGTGTAATCCAGCCCTTTAAATAGAACTTTTTTACCACCACACGCGTCGTCCTGTAAGCTTTGCTGCAATTTTAGCAGCACCTGCACAACAGGCTGTGTATTTTTGCTTTTTGTCCGGTTTTCGGGAGGTTCTCTCACTGTGTAAAGTCTGAACATCAAGGCCGAACATGTGTGTAGCTGCCCCGAGTTTTGTTTCTTTTTTTTAATCAAGGAAAGGTGGTCAAATCATTTATACCCTGCATTGCTGGATAAATCCTTGATCTGTTGAGTCTGATCTGCCCTCTGCAGAGAAAAACCTCCTCTGTTCACAGTCCCAGAGCTTCGGTGTAGTACCAGTGAAATGGAGGCTGTACGTGGGAGAACACCTGAGGGGTTTACCACCCCCAAAAGTGGAGGCAAGAAGGTGTCGAAACACCTTTATGTCCATCTGTCTTTTATAAACGTGAAGGTTTGAAATCTCTTCAGGCAGAGAAAGAAAGCTTCCTCCAAATATCATGTATTGGGACCAAGTCTGTAGACATTTTAACAACAATTGTTATTGATGTTCTTTGTTTTATTTCTTTTATTTTTTTTAACTGGTGCTGACATATATGTGATTATGAGAAAAAGTATATAAAAGATAATGGCTATTTGTAAATATGTTTTTACAGGTTTAAATACATCAGAAAATACAGTCTCTACTCTGTAAAGAATTTACTGTTTGTTGGAAAATAGAGATGTATTTTTATTTTGAAGTTTTTTGGTTTCACTTTTAACCCATCTGAGCTATGCCATTGCACTTCAGACAATGTCTTACTACTAATTTGTATCGTAAACCTCCAATCTGTTCTTGGGATTTTTTTTGTTTTTCCTAATTTGAGATTTGACTCAGTTCTTAAGCAGTGCTTATTTCTTTTTATCCTGTACAGAATACTGAAATGTTAACAAAAGAGAAATACAAGACTTTTTTTTCTTTGTTTGTTTTTCAAAAAGATACAATAAAGAGAGATTGTTCTCGCTGATCATATGAAACGTTTTTGTTGTTCATTGGATTCATTTGCATCATCAAAATCCCCCAAAACAGTAAACATGTTTGCATCAACATATAAATGACAAAACCAAATGTTAACTTAATAAACTCGACCATGATTTCAGTAAATGTTTTGAGTGTTATTCTCTTTGACATGCATCACTTTGCAAATGTTTTGGTCACAAAACAAGCTGTAGTGTTTTCAGTACAATAAACAGACTGAAACCTGGATGAATCTGCACTTCGCTGTTGAGATAAGGAGTCTTTGATGCAAATATATCAAATAAAAATAATGAAAATGAAATGTTTATCATCTTTTACTTAAGTTTTGGACTTCTCAACAGTTCAGCATCTCGTTTTGTTTGTATTATGCATGAATTTTTTTCAGTTAATGGCAGGTCAGCTTAGTAGATTTTATTTAGGGGCCATGTTGTTCATACATTATCCTCTGAATAATGCATCTTCTGGATGGTTCTCTTCATGGTCATCTTATCACAGATGTGCAGGCTCCTTGTGCCTTCTTCACAAAAGCACACCCATCACAGCTGGCATTCTGTACTAATTACAAGTTTAATGATTTTTTTTTTTTTTTTTAACAGAAGGATGCAAAAACTATGATTCGCAAAAAATATATTCAGAATTTGGATTCCTGAGACCTCAGGATGGTTTACTCTTCAGCTCAGTTCTTTTTAATGAGTTCGACCTCAGAGGCAGCAGCTCTCTGGATCTTTCATTCATCTATGCTTTAACTTTCTGGTTGTTTAAACTTTAATTTGTGTTTGCAGTGACATTATGTTCACTGGCAATAGTTTTTAGACGTGATCCTGAGTTCACGCAGTGATTTCCACCACAGAACTGTCTATTGTTAATGCAGCGTAGCCCGATGGTCCCAATTTAACAGACAACCAGTATTGTACTTAGGCATTGTGAGAGAAAGTCTTCTGGACTCTTTGATCATTTTGAATATAATTTTTGATGAAAACTTTCTGTAACTTGGAAACTACAAAATGATAAAGTCCTCCCCCCCATCCTTCTGAACAACCTCTCCTCGATGTGCTTTGTGCATTACCTGGAAGAACAAAATCTAAGTAGGTTTAAGTAGGAAAGTGATCAGGTTTGCTTCATTTGGTTAGGTTTAGGTTCAGCAAGGTTATCAGAAGACATTAGGATAAGCTGATGCCTAAATATAATAAATAACTCTGTTTTTCCAACCATAAAATGATACTTTATTTTTTATTTTGTTTTGATTTTTTTTTGGGGGGGGGGCTTTTTTTATTTGTTTGTTTTGTTGTTTTGTTTTTGTTTGTTTTTTTTTGTTATTGTTTTGGTATATTCCCACCATGATGGACAGTACAGGCCTCAAGCTGTGAAACAGTGATTTTGGGATCATGAGACATTATTTTACTAGACTGAACTGGAAACCACAGACTCCAAACTTTAATCCTATTGAGAATCTTTGGGATGTGCTGTTGAAAACTACACATCAGTCCATCTTCCCCACACATATATGTAAGATCTCAGTGATAAATAATATAACTCTGAAATGAATATTGTGACTTTACATAATCTCACCAAAACAGCGCCATAGCGAATATGTGCCAAAAACAAAGTTCAATGTTTTCAACAAAATGTAAAGAGGGATGTAAATAAAGCAAAATGAATTAATTTATTGTCATTGAAAAAAAATTGTAAAACAAAACTTGCTAAGCATCCCCAGTATACATAAATACACACTTACTTACACACATTTTTATTTTTTCAATCTTACCAAGATATTAAGAGCATCAATATATAACATATTGTACACACACTCAATGACCGTTTTTTTCAGGCCCACCTTACTAGTACCAGGTTGGACCCTTTTGTCCTCCTGAACTGCTTTAATTCTTGGTGTCATAGATTCAGCAATATGTAGGAAACATTCCTCTTAGATTTTGTTCCGTATTGACATGACAGCATCACACAGTTGCTGCAGGTTTGTCGGCTGCATCCATGATAAGGATCTCCCGTTCAACCACATCCCAAAGCTGCTCTACTGGACTGAGATCTGGTGACTGTGGAGGCCGTTGGAGTCCAGTGAACTCATTGTCATGTTCTGGAAAGCAGGTGGAAATGATGTGAGCTTTGTGACATGGTGCATTATCCTGCTGGAAGTAGCCATCAGAAGATGCTACACTGTGGTCATAAAGGGATGGACATGGTCAGCAACAATACTCAGGTAGGTGTGGTGGTTAAACCAGGCCATGTGGATACTAAGGGACCCAAAGTGTGTCAAGAAACTATCCTTCACACCATTACACCAGCAGTTGCCTGAAGCATTGAACCAACAAAGGATGGATCCATGCTATCATGTTTCCACCAAATTCTGACCCTACCACCTGGATGTGAAGCTGAAATTCCCAGTAAATACTCAGACCAACAACCATGCCACGTTCAAAGTCACTTCAATTCCCTTTTATTTCCCAATCTAATCTAATAACATTTTATGTAAACAAGTAATTAAAGCAGTATACCTAATAAAGTGGTTGATTAGTGTATGTCTCAGGGTTACAACTGATACTCATATATTCAGACTGTGAACACAGAAACTATTAATACTTACTGTGTTAGTAGATACTAAGATTTCAAGGCTGATGGAGAGACAAGTACACACAACCATGAAGCACTTAAAACCAGACTGACTAACTCCTCCAGTAATGATTTGTCTAACAGATCTGATTTGCATAATTAGACTTGCATATGCTGAAGAACAGAGCCTTAATTCTGTCTGGCAGTAATGGAGACAATGAATCACTGGCTCCCTGTTGGTGTCAGCAGACAGACAGACACACGGGCCACATGCAGGGCTGAGACCTTTCTGTTCAATTCATCTTCCACACAATCCACCTTCTCTTCATCCTCCATCAGCCACACCTCTTTTCTTCATCCTTTTGCATCATCATGGCCCCCTTCCTCTACCTCTTCTTCTCCTATTTCTGCTCCAACTCTCCTTTCTCTTTTCTGTAGCTGCCTTGTTTTTCTTCTCCTCTCGATCCCCCACCCACCATCACCACACACACACTCACACGCACACACACATATCCAACACACTTCTGCTCTCCCATTTGACATTGATAAATGGAGACTTACGGAAATGACAGCATCATTACTCATGCTCAGTAGCGACACCACCTAGGACAGAAAAAAATGAGAGTAAAGGGGGAGGATGAAGGACAGGACAGGAGGAAGATGGGAGGGATGAGGGGAGGCGGAGAGCAGCATCAGTTGGAGGTGTTTGCAACAATTTTAAGTGCACACTCCTACATCTTCTGGAAAGTGATGTGAAGATGTTCATTACTGGTGTGAAAATGCAGAGCAACTGTTGACTGCAGCTGCAGCATGGAAGCTTTAAACACAAATCCAGTCAAACCAGCAAAACGAGAATAGTCTTTATAAATGGAAATGTTGCTTCGTTCAGTTCATCACTTTAAGTAATATAAATGTGAAACTTAATGCCATGTGCCAATAAACTATAAATATTATATATATATATATATATATATATATATATATATATATATATATATATAATGCATATATTTTCATTTTTACATTATGAGTAAAACAGGAATTCAAGCAAACTCCTTAAAAATGTTACAGGATATTTTTCCAGTTTCTGTGGTTTTCTGTTTGCAGATTATGGATAGGTTTGGGGCCAGTCTGGACCATGACTACATGCTGCAAATATTCTTTTAACTTTGTTTTTGTATTACAGAATACAATGCAAAAAAATGCTACAAAAAGCCTCCAGCTGATCCAAAATGCTGCAGCGAGAACTAGAAGGAAAGATTATATTACTCCAGTTTTGTCTTCACTTCATCGGCTTGCTGTTGAATCCAGAATAGAATTTAAAATTCTTCTCCTCACATATAAAGCTCTAAGTGACCAGTTTTTATTGTGTATCAAATATATCATAGTTCCATATATTCCCAACACAGCACTTTGCTTTCAGACTGCAGTTTTACTTGTGGCTCCCAGAGTCTCTAAGAGTGAAATGGGAGGCAGTACCTTCAGCTATCAGGCCCCTCTCTTTTGGAACCATCTCCCAGTTTGAGTTCAGGAAGCAGACGCTCTCTAGATTAGGCCTTAAACCTTCCCTGGGGGACGTCCCATGATGCACTGAACACTTCCTTCCTTTTTGTCTCTCTGCTCTTTATTTCAATGTATAAACTTATGACGTTATTGGCATCCTTAACTTGTATTTATCTTCTCTCTCTCTCAACAGGTTGCTCTGGCTAAAAGCTGCGAAGCTTGTTAATCTCTCTTTCCTGTCCTCTCCACCCTGACCAGTCAAAGCGGATGGCCGCCCTCCCTGAACCAGGCCTTTCCTTCATGTTTAGGGGGAGTTTTCCCTTCTTCACTGTCACCTCCCACCTTCTGCATGCTCAAGATGTAGGCCGAAGCAAAGTCAAGATTTGATGCAATTCATTGGCTTTCCTTAGCTAGGTCATTATTTTTTATAAATTAGCTTTAATGAAAACAGTTATCTCCTCCCTGAGCCGCCATCTTATCGTGGTGAAGGAGTTTGCATGTCCTGATGATCCTAGTGGCTATGTTGTCAGGGGCATTATGCCCCTGGTAGGGTCACCCATGGCAAACAGGTATCTAGGGGAGGGACCAGAAGAAGCATGGCTCAAAACACCCCTATGATGACGACAAATCATGGACCCAGGTTTCCCTTGCCCGGACGTAGGTCACCGCGGCCCCCCTCTAGAGCCAGGCCTGGAGGTGGGGCACGGAGGCGAGCGCTTGGTGGCCGGGCCTTTGCCCATGGGGCTCGGTTGGGCTCAGCCCGAGAAGATGACATGGGTCCCCCCTCCCGTGGGCTCACCACCTGCAGGAGGGGCCATAGGGGTTGGGTGCAGTGTGAGATGAGCAGCTGCCAGAGGCAGGGACCCTGGCAGTCTGATCCTCGGCTGCAGAAGCTAGCTCTAGGGACGTGGAATGTCACCTCTCTGGCGGGGAAGGAGCCTGAGCTGTTGCGCGAGGTTGAGCGGTTCTGGCTAGATTTAGTTGGACTCACCTCGACACACGTCTTGGGCCAACTCACCTGATAGTGGGTTGGCTCAGATGGTGGGGGAGGATGCCAGTCAGGCCTGGCAGACCTAAACATGTTGTGAGGGTCTGCTGGGAACGTCTGGCGAAGTAGGGTTAGGAAAAAGTCAGAAAAAGTTTCAACACTTATCTCTGGCAGAGCATCAACCATGTCACAGGTGAGGCAGGGGACATTGACTCCGAGTGGGCTGTGTTCCGTGCCTCTATTGTTGAGGCAGCCAGCCGCAGCTGTGGCCGTAAGGTCATCGGTGCCTGTCGTGGCGGTAACTCCCAAACTTGTTGGTGGACACCGCCAGTAAGAGATTTCGTCAAGCTGAAGAAGAAGTCCTATCGGGCCTTTTTGGCCTGTGGGACTCCAGAGGCAGCTGATGGGTATCGGCTGGCTAAGCAGAGCGTAGCTTTGGAGGTCGCTAAAGGAAAAACTGGAGGAGTTTGGAGAGGCCAGGGAGAATGACTTCCGGACGGCTTCGAGGAGATTCTGGTCCACCATCCGGTGGCTCAGGAGGGGAAAGCAGTGCTCCATCAACACTGTGTACAGTGGGGATGGGGGGCTGCTGACCTCAACTCGGGAGGTTGTGAGGTGGTGGAGTGAATACTTCGAAGACCTTCTCAATCCCACCAACACATCTTCCGATAAGCAAGCAGAGTCTGGGGACCCTGGTGTTGGCTCTCCCATTTCTGGGGCTGGGGTCGCTGAGGTGGTTAAAATTATTTAAATTTAAATATTTAAATATTTATCTATATCTAGATGCCCAACATTCAGTTTTGTTTTTCCAAGAATCCTGCAGGGTCAATTGATCACCATGAAGGCGATCATGATGAATCTGGTCAATCCAGATATCTCAAGATTAAGACTAAACTTTCCTCAAATTAGAGGGTTCAGAATCATTTATGCAAAGAGCTAAAACAACTGTCATCAGAAAAACTATGTTAACATTTTGGAGACATGAATCCCACCATGAGTCTGTGGGAGTGAAATACAAAAATCAAAAGAACATTTTCAGTCTTAAAGACCTGAAAGAGGAGCACTACATCTCAGTGGATACCTGCTCAAAGCCTGTTTTAAAAATAAAATGATAGTATAGAAAAAAAATGAGTGAATGAGTGAGTAAAACAGCAGCCAATGTGCAAAGAGAAACTTTAAAAGAAAACCTGGACATCTAATATTAAAGACCACTTTAAAATATTGAGAGAAAGTCTGGGTCATTGGAAGCAAAACATTAAAATATCATCAATGAAAATTAAATATAGTCTGTTGTTCTGCCAATGACTGGGGAATTGTTGAGGCTTGTAGTGGAAATGTCACACACACTTTGCCACAAACTAAAGCAATGAATTCACTCAAATACAGAACAGATGATTGTGCTCGATTAAACCAGAAGGGATATCTGAAGTTCGTGAGAGGAACAGAAATCAGAAGCAGATTTTGGTGTATTGGAATTTGTGTTCCATTTATAATCGATCTTTTTTATACAGTTAAAGTTGTGTGGCTGTTATCTTGATCAGGCCTCCCTTGTAAAAGAGATTTTAAATCTCAATCTGACTTTGTGGTTGAATAAAAGATCGAGTTATCCCCTAAAATATCATTGGTCACCCCTGTGGCCACCCCAATTCTGATTGGTAGTTTATCAAGTTTATTGACATAGGAACCAATGCCTTCTTGCTTTTATTATTATCAAGTTTTCATCTTAATTTTTTAAATTTTTTTAATTTTAATTATTTTAACTCCTAAATGCCTAAAAAAAATCCATAATGTTAGCACGATGAAGGCATCTTCTTGTTCTCTTGATCTGTTACGTACATCCCTATTCAGAGATGTCTTCCAGTCTATTGATCAATGTGTGCTCACAATTATTAATTCTTCCCTGATGTCTGGTCAAGTCCCTGATCATTTCAAGAATGCTGTCATCCATCCACTCATAAAAAATCCCAAGTTTGATCCTTCCCTTTTTAGCAGCTACCGACCCAATTCAGTCTTGGCATTTTTTAAAATAAATATTAATTTAATTCATAACAAGAAAAAAAACACAAAAAAAAAAACAAAAACAAAACAATCAAAACAACAAAATATCTATACCTGAATGAAATGGAGCAGAAAGAAGAAAATCTTATATTATCTGCCCCTTTCTCACAAATAATTAAACCAATAATAAGACACTTTTATGCAACATAAATTATAATAAAACAATGATAAAAAAAAATTTAACCAAAAACAGCTGCAGGCCAACATGCCGCTGAGTTCTAATCACATAGAAGACTTAGAAGATTTTTAGAAAAAAAAAGCTGCAACGTACAGCTGCTTTTAATAAACACAGTGTCTTTGACCCGCGCGATTTCCAGTGGAATTGCTCTGTCTTCTGCGTCAAACGACGGATAGCTAAGCTCCCTGAAAACGCAAAGCGTAACGGACGCAGAGGACGGACGAAACTGTCCGTCCATTTGTGTATCCATCATCTGCGTTGAGCCTTAAAGGCAGTACCAGGGCGTGTTGGGTAGTTGGACACTATTTTATAGGGATGCATTACTGCTGCCGAACGGTGTCTACAACTAACGTCGGTTCTCAGGAGTGAACTTTGAACTTAACAACCATGGCAACGCAAAACACGCATGGAAGAATGAAGACGGCCACGTATGACAACGTTTGAAATGGATTTACTTACGTAAGGGAGCATAAATGAACCTTCAGTCTGCCCAAGGGCAGCTGTCTTCTACACATTTAGCTTTCCATCCGGCCTTGCATGGCAGCTTCTGCCGTCAGTGTGTGAATGTGTGTGTGAATGGGTGAATGTGGTGTATGATGTAAAGCGCTTTGGGTATTGTTTCAGATATAGTAAAGCGCTATATGAATACAGACCATTTACCATTTTCCATCACTAAGAATGAATGAAATCTGGAAACAGTGTAAAGTGTTTTGGTTGATGGACTCAGACATTAACTTTGAAAAACACATTAAGAGAATCACAAAGTCATACTATCATCTTAAGAATATATCAAGGGAAAAAGATCTGATGCCTCAGCAAGACCTGGAAAAACTAGTCCATCCTTTCATCTTTAGTTGCCTTGATTATTTTAACAGTGTTTTTACAGGTTCTTCCTAAAAAATCAATTAGACACCTGCAGCTGATTCAGAACTCTGCTGCTCGAGTCCTCACTAAGATCAATAAAGTGGATCACATCAGTCCAGCTCTGAGGTCTTTACACTGGCTGTCTGTTCGCAAGAGAATAGACTTTAAAGTTCTGCTGCTGGTCTATAAAGCTCTGAATGGTTTAGGACCAAAATACATCAGTGACCTCTTGACCCAGAATGAACCTGCCAGAACCCTCAGGTCATCTGAATCCAGTTTCTGTTCAGTTCCCAGAGTCAGAACCAGACATGGAGAAGCTGCATTCAGCTTCTATGCTCCACATGTCTGGAACAAACTCCCAGAAATCCTCAGATCAGCTGAAACACTCATTTATTTAAATCCAAATTAAAGACCCACCTGTTCTCTGCTGCATTGCAATAGTTTTCTTTTAAGCTTAAAAATTTTAAACTAGAATGTTTGAATACCATTTTTCCCCACACTGGAACTTTATTTCTTGCATTTTAACGATTGTAATTTTAGCTTTTTCTTTCTGTTTTTATTTAAATTATTTAATTTCTTTTAATGTTTGTTTTATTGTATTTGTTCCTGCATACTGCTGTAATGTTTTTAATGTTTTATGTAAAGCACTTTGAATTGTCTTGTACATTAAATATGCAAAAAAACTAAATTTGCCTTGCCCCTGACATGTGCTATATAAATCTATAGCATTATTATAAAATTGAATAATTAGATGAAAGGAAATAAAATAAAAAGAGTGAAGTAACACACTTCAGTCAGGAGATTGCAGGAGCTACAAAAACAGCTTAACTTATGTTAAGTGGTTGATCAATGGTATGTGTATTTACTCTGCAATATAAGATTTTAAGCCTTTATGTTGTGCTTTCAAATGTCAGATCTTCTAAAATCTTTAAACTCTGTAAGTCGACTTTTGTTATTAACATTTGCAAGAGATTAAAGCAGTTTTAAGGGTTTCCAGACACACAAGAGCCACCATATTTCATACTCTAATCCTAACCAGAATTAACAACGATCCTAGCTACATGCTAACAGAGACACACCACCAATCTTGTGCACACTTCTCAGGGACTGCCATGGGCTCCAGTCAGAGCAACAAATGATGTGTCACAAAAAGAAGATTTCTTAAAAGAATCATTCACCCTCCACTTTGTGGAGAGTAATAATAAGAAGAAATGTAGCTGCAGAAATGTGGAGAGGGAGAGACATATGGAGTGGAGAGAGTGGGAACAGAGGATGAGGTGGTGGGGGAGAGAAAGAGAAAAACGTGCGCATGTGGTGTCAACTTGATAAATGTGGTGCAGGAGCCATTGTGGTGGTGGAGGAGTTGGAGGCCACCAGATAACAGTAGAGCAAGGCCTAAGCTGTGTCACTCACACACACGCACACACACATACACACATAGATATTTAATTACCTTTGGATGACTTTATCTTGTGAGTCTCTGAGCTATTTAAATGTAAAGTATCAGACAGACATCAGTGCTTCATATGCTGTCCCATCTTCTTCAATATGCACATATATATGCAGAGCAAACATATACAAAGTTAATCACCTTCTGGGAGGACTGTCTGTCCTCTCAACATTAAAGTAATACAGGAGCCGTTTACTTGTTGGCAAATGAGCTACAAATTGTCTGCTTGTGAGCAGTGATATGGTTTCACCCCTTTTGTATCTTTATGGCGCCCTCCAATGGCTGAAATATGAAGTACTTCTCAACATGTTTTACATTTAGTCTATGTCAGAAATAAATTACTTGATAGCCAGATCCAATGTTAGATTGTCCACAGGTTTCATACTGGTCCAGTGATAGCTGCCCCTGCTGGTGATGCTCAGGTACAGAACAGAGATACTGGATGGACAAAAGCCCAACATGGTGATCTTATCTGGGCTTAACCTCATGGTCAAATCCAGATGAGCATTAATACAAACAGCCATCACTGGCTGTACTTCCTAAGGAGTTACAGTTCTATTCTACAGTCATTTAGCAGACACTTTTCTCCAAAACAACTGAAGATGGTTAGGCAGTAGCATTGAGGGCCGTGCAGGTGGAACCTACTGGAAGGTGTTAATATTTGTCCCCTGTGGGACTCAAACTAGTGTCTCCCAGACAGATGCCCTGTCAACTGCGCTATCCGGCCGCTACAAGTTTTTAATTGTGGACATGAAAACTTTTTTTTTCCAAATTCTGTTGTCAAATTGGTTAACATTTTCCATTATTTTCCACATAATGGAAATGTTGGAAGATTCTGTTAAGTTAAACAGGACGGTGAAGGAGGCCAGTAAAATAATAAGCCTCACACAGATGTTCCTCCCTTCAGCAAGTAGTGAGGAAAGCCAGAGCCATCATGGGAAACCACAACCATCTTCTACATGTTGAATTTATGTATGTAGAGTATATACATGTAGAGTTACAGAAACATAAGAGTAAAGAGTAGGAGAATAGAAGAAAGTCCTGTGTTCCTCATGAAATAGCATTTTTAAACAGAAACATGCTAAAAATTTTTGTGTGTGTGGTTTTATTGAACAATCATATTTTAAGTAGTTTTTATTCAATTTTAGTGTTTTTGTTTGGGGCAGTTTTTTTGAATGACATAATTTTCAACTATTTTTGTGTGTTTTCATTTTTATTTTAGTCATTTTTATTTTATATTTTAGTATTTTTTATTAGGCAATTTTATTGGAAGTCCTGTTTGGTGTATGTGAGTGGAGATTTTATTGTTTGATATTGTAATGTTTTCCCATGAGGACCTGTCTGTAAACCAAATTTCCCTTCAGGGACAATAAATGAATTACTTGACTTGAAGGATCAAGATGGGCAAGACAAATGAGACCTATTTAGGTTTAACAAATGAATCAGTGAACACATATGGGACTCTGGTAGAACACACTTCAATCCTGAAAATAAAACCCAAATGTGCAATTAACTCTGGTCATAGTAGACTTGTGGACAGGCATATTGAGAGATGCTAATGATTTTTATTGTATATTGTTTTGTCCCATAAAGAGCAACATTATGGTAACATGTTAAATATATGTATATATATATATGGCATATATTTCAACATGTTTTCATCTCAGTTGTTTGTTGTGTTTTTTACTATTATTATTTTTATCTTTCTGAAGAACTTTATGAATAGAAATAAATTTACTTTGTTACTTATTAACATCTGACCCTCCATCTGTATTTCCATGCATGTAACCCTAAATAGTCAAATTGGGTTTCTTTTTTAGGAACAAACTGTGCTTTAAGTTTCAGCGCTGGCTATGAAAATAGCACATGTGACCACCCGCCAGTGTACACAGGCTTTGGCATTGGCTGATTTTTATATATTAAACTTTTCTTGGCTTAGCTCCTCAATATCTTTCTATCTACATGTCTAAAAACCAGAATTAATAAGGCCTTCACTTTCATTCTGTTGTACAGATGTTGGCCCTGCAAGTGAGAACAGAATTTGGAAAAAAGCTTTTAAAAATGTTGCTTGTTCCACTTCTAATGATTTACAGACTGATTAGAAATTAACAAAATTAATCTCTCTGGAGTAGTTTAAGTTGATTATAAAGGCTTAAGAGGAAAACTAACTTGGTCAATATGACTCCTAAACTTTTCTGCATGATTATTGTAATCATATATTACATAAAGCTTACTAAATGATGGCTGTTATATTTACTAACGTTTGTTTTGCTGCCTTCTCAGCCAGATCAGGTTTTATTTGGTTAAAAGATAAATTAAATTAAATTAAATAAACATCACTGACTGCAAAGTTGTTTTCAGGCAACATAGGATTGGGACTCTTAACACCCAATGTAGGGTAATGCCATCTTTTACCTCTTCCCACCAAATAATAGTTTTTGGAGTTTTGAACATGACGTCAATTTACAACTTATGATCCTATGAAACGTGTGAAACTTTAGCATCTTTTGCTGGGAACCAGCATAACTGTTTAACATCTTGGTTAAAACTACATTGTCCACGTTCTTTCCTTTAAGTCCTTTAATCTTAAGCTGGTTTTTTTTCCCGTCCTTTTCCACCCACCAGAGGTCTCCAGAGTCTCTTCTATCTCTAGCTTGCTACTAATCAAACCTACCGATCACACAATCTGAAATGCTTTGTATGAGCTGATTATCACATTCAGATGCCAACATGCTAATTTTTAAAAAGGCTGACAGTCCATGCTTTCCATCAGTTAGTAATGCAAGTATTGTAGCTTTGTTCATTTTCTTAAATATAAGATTCTAACCACACAAGTGCATGTTGCAATGTAATGAATTAGAGAGTAAGTACATGTCCCAAAACTTTCCTTCAAGATACTTTTAATGCAGTCTCACATTAAATCGTGTAAAAGCAACATTTTTTCTTGTTCAAAAAGTTGTAAAATTGTGAGATGGTTAAGTACTTTTGTTACCCATCTCAAACAAGTCAATAATAATAATAATAATAATAATAATAATAATAATAATAATAATAATGTGACCAATGTGAACTTCATGGGTATTTGTATCCGTAGATGTTAAGCAGACTTGATATCAGTTTTGGATGCAGATGGATGTGACCTTCCTCTGTCTTTGTCATCCTCTGGTTTCCCCCTCTCATTTTCTCATTCAGAGAGTCTAAAACAAGCTGGAGCTGAAACTGAACTGGTGCTACCGTAGTGGAGGCTACAGTTTCATGAAGAAGGCCACATCTATTTCACTTGTCTTTTCCTTTCACTCATGTTTATACTAGTTCTTGCAAAGCAACTTCCTCTGATTTTTCCTGGACTCACATTAGGGATGGGTGTGTTGATACTCTGGAGATGATACTTCAGTATCAGCCAGTCAAAATATCTGATTTAATACTTTTTTTAAATATCGAGACACCACTCTTCTAAACTAATATATATATAATTATTATTATTATTATTATTTTTAGTTCCATATTATATGAACTTCGTTTCACCACTGCAATGAAAAACAGCTCTAACGTACAAACTGATATTTATTATTGTTGGATTATTTTAGCACAAAGAAACCACTTTCAACGCCATTTTGAAAGGTATCTGCGCTTCCGTCAGCATGTGAGGAGGAAGTGTCTGAGGAGAGAAAACGGAGCAATCGAGCGGAGCGGCTGAGGCAGGCGTACCAAGGCCACCATCACTCAACTCGTCTGGACTACCCGGGCTAACTTTAGCTACATGTGCTGAGGTCGAGAGGGAAGCTGATCCCAACTGCAACGATGCCCACGGTTACTTTACCGCCGAAAGAGAACGCTCTCTTCAAGAGGATTTTGGTGAGTTGGTCGTTAAAGAGCTGCACAACGACAGCTGCCCACTTTAAAGTTCCACCAACGGACCCCTTATAGTCAGTGAAGCTGTCCGGTTGTTATCATTAGCCTTAGTATGCTAGCAAAAATGGCATCATTGAATGGGTTAGCTAACTCGGCCCAGATATGCGCTGTCATTGTAATGCCAAAACAGTAATCGTCACCCTGTTGATATCCTATAAAGTGTTCTCATAATTAATCACTTCTCTTGATTAAAAGTACTGTGGTGTCGGTTTAAATGATCAGAGTTGTCAAGCAGTTAGCGACAGGCCCCATACAAACAGCAAGTTATCGCGAGCCTCCATGGTAGCTAACTTGCTGCACACCCGACTGTTACGTAGCTAACAGTCGGTTGTGCTCGTGGGTTTCTATGTACTTTTCAGGCTTCACAAGTTGCCTTGGTAAAAGTTGTGATAGTTGGTTGCTCATTAGCGAAACGGATGCGACGTCCAGAGTGTTTGTTTTGTATCAGAACGGAGGTGTGCTAACGCTTTCTGGACAATTCATGCTTCTTAATCGGCTAACGCTAGCCAACCAAGTTAGCTTGGTAAATGTCAGTTTAAGTCTGTGTTGCATACATCCACCTACACACGTTACCGTTACTAGTCCAGGATTGATTTGGTCAACCTAGCTGTGTGTCTATATTACTACGCGAGGGAGCAAGGGAGGGACCTCTGTGACTGTATCAGCAAATCTGTAGCTGATTCAGGCCTTTTGTGCTTTTGCAGCTACACAGCCATATATCTTTCCGTTCTATGCTTGAATCTTTCTATAGACTCTGTTTATTTGCAGCCTGAACTAAGCTGTATGTAATTAAAAAGGGGTTGTGGAATTTAGTTGCATTTTCACGGACATGACAGTAAGTGAGCTCCATTAGCTCACAGCTTGTCAGCTAAGTCCTTTCTACCTCTGCCATGCTCATTGGTTGAATATGGTTCAACGTCACAGCTGGCACATCTAGTAACATACTTTCCAGGAACCAGTGTGGGCAATGACCACCTATAAGTCATTAGTAGGTTCAAATAAACATCATTGTTTTGGAAAGGAAAGGCAAGGTCTCTTTTGGTAGTAGGAAGATGTTAATCTGAATATTGGCAGAGCCCTGGCATTCAGTCACAACGTGTGACCTGCACCTGATCTTTAAAAGTATTTGCTACACTCCACATTGGGGTATTGTTTTCTCTTAAACAGCTTAAGACCACACTCACGAACAAAATAACATGCAAGCTTAGATTTTACCTATAAAACACTTAATAATTTCTTTTGGAACATTGTGAGCTATTATGGTTTATATTTAGATTAGCTCACGATTACTACACAATTGTTTGATGGCATCTTGAACATATAATTTGACACAATTGGTATATTGTATACAATCACTTGAATAAAAATAACAAAAACATTATATTTAAGTTTAAGTAAAATAATGTCTACATTATTTTACACTATTTGTGTCTTCTTCCTTTTCTATGGCTTAATTGTCTAAGTTGTTTAGTTTGAGATTAGACTGCATTTTGATGAGCACCATCATCCATTTAGTTGCAGTCCAGTAAAGAGTACAAGACAGCAATGGGACAGTAGTTGAAGACACTAATGCTCCTAATCGAAAACTAATAGCGGCATAAACTTAACAAACTTCCCCCAAAACAAATTATCCACAGCAGTTATTGGCATGGTATTTAATCTATTTAAGTTTAAGTATTGCAAAAGTTTTTAAGTTTGAGTTTATCACATTGCATTAAGATGTTAACACCTAGTCGAACATGAATGGTCAAAGCTATCACTTGGTATTTTAAAGTTCAGCTTCAAAATCGCACTATGTTAAAGAATCGCATTGGCAGGACTAATAAAGCTGGGCATATAAAACAAACTGCTTAAACTCACACAGTCAGTATTGAATGTTTTGTTAATGTTTCAGCTTGGATCTTGGATTTTGATATTGTAAAACTATGGAACTCACATTTTCGTTGACTTTTTTTTTTTTTTTTTTTTGGACTGTTGTGGCCCCAGGCCTTAGCCTTGGTTTTGTATGTAAGTTTCTGTGTTCGTGAGCATGTTAGCAGAGGTGGGAGAGAGTCAGTCCAACTATGGTAAAATGCTGCACAGTAATCCTGTTATTCTTAGCTGTCTGGAGAAAGTTTTTAAAACTAAGAGGTGAAAAATGAAGCAGCTGTTGGTGGCGGTCTTTAATTCAATCACCATATAATCATGTCAGCACAAAATTTATCCATAGAGCATCCACTGACCATACAGTTGTTAAGACATTAGTACAATAGACTATCAGTAGGTATATCACCCTTTAACCTCTTGGTGTAATTTTAGCTTTTTTAAAAAATTTATCCATTGAGTTTTACTTCAGTGAAACCCATGCAAGAACTTGGCCCTTCAATCTACTAAGAGTAAATCAGATTCTCTGAATTTGTTGTAACTCCACTAAAAGTTGAGATGGCACCTCTCAGTTTTATTCTTCACTAGCAGACCAAATTCTGCCAATTCTGGCTTGCAGGGGAGATTCATTACCCCGCTAAAGGCAGGACAGTTAGCTAGCTAGTTGTCAGATAGATAAATGGCACAGTTTGTGTTGTATTACAGTAGATCTGTTTCTTAAGTTTTAGGGGCAGTGTCAGTTGTTGCTTCTCCACTTCATTGTGGAGTCTAGATTTATTTCAGGTCTTTTTTACCTGTTAGGAACTTTGCCATCATTTGGTGGATTTAGCTGTTTTCTGATTAAGCTGACTGGCAACAGAATTACTGTTATCTCACTGCTTTGAAGCAACATTTGAGACTTTTTTTCTCTGGCTCTGGTCAGCTATGGAGGCAAGGAACTCTTCTCTTCACGCCTCCTTAAAAGTTGGACTGCACTATTAATGTCAAATTGTCATTTTTATATGTGCTTACTAACAGCTTTTCTGCGGGAAGTTAGTTCTTCCTTTAACTGGATCAATTCATGAGTAGACTGAATTTGTAGTTTTTGGGGGTAAACATAAACACAGCTCTGACCAACCAGATAACATACAAGCATGCATGCTTGTATGAACAACTTTCCAACAACTTAAATGTTAACTTTTTCTGGAGTATAAGCTGCTCTGTGGGTGTTATGATAAGCCAGCAAAGAGATGGATTGAAGTCTTCAAACTTAACTTGCAGATATTTAATATTTTACTTCACCTGTAGCAACATGCCCACATCGCTGGGGAGCTCTTTGTGTTGTACTTACAAATCTGCTTGGGTGGAACAGTTTATGTAAAGTTCAACACCCACTTGAAGTATTTCAATTCCCAAGCTTATGAGCAGTATTTATTATGTAGGAAAAATACATAATAAAAGAGCCCATTAAGGTGTACGATGTGTTGTTTCAGTGTGGATGTAAATGTGCACATTTGAAATAGTCACATAACAGGATGCACAATGTAGCTCAGCCCAAACTTGTTTCGATGCAACTTTTTCACTGTTTGACACGAAAAGAAAACTCAAGAGGTTTCTCATTTTTCATTTTTAATCAGTCTATAAATTCTGTGATATATTTTCTTGACTTTTAAAGTTCAGTTTTATTTATTTGTAAAACAGATTCTTGGTAATTGTTAACAAACATGAGCAAAAAACTTAAAATTGTTGCATGAGTAAATGAGCTCCACAAAGCTCTGTATAACATGAAAGCCTGATTGCATTGCCAGGCCAAGAAATACTAGTGACAACAAGTTGCTGCAGCCATGAGTTCAAATAGTTACGGCATTGCCTATTTTCTTTGTAATGCAATATGTTTTATATTGGACATTTTTCTCCTCCAGTTTCCTGACAGTTCAGATGTTTATGATTAGAATATGGGCAGAAGAAATGCCTGAAGTTAGCTGAGATCCATTTAAACTGTGCAATCGTTGTAAATTTATTAACTGAATTCACTCCCAGCACGCAGTGAAAAGACTTCACAAATATGAGCATTTTTGACTTGTAACTAAAAATTCTTCCCGATGCCGCTTTCTTCTCGCCACAGTGCAAATGCAGCGTTGATGTTTGAAACAAGGTTTCAAATGTTTTATCAGAATCAGACGTTGGCACACTCGGCTCCTTGTTGAGAGCCCTGCAGCCTTGAGCCACATGCTCCAACAGATTCTCTCTGAGACTTGGTGGGTTGAGTTATTTTGGTAAAGAACGTGCTGGGTAAGCACAGCTGGTGATCTTAATGTTACTAAATTTACATTAAATGCACAGATGCTTTTAGAATGTCTGACATCTTGTTGTAAACATTGTCATTTTGTCATATTCCCTGAGCTAAATCATTAATATCTCTGGTTTAAAGCTTTTGAGAAGCTAAGGATTTCAGAAAACTAACATCATTAAAATAATGAGGATTGTAGGCTGCATGGTGGAAGCTTCAGATGCAACTCATCTGTGTTTGAATGCTTTTGATTTTGCTGGTGGTTATGTTCTGCTCTGTGTTTTATACCCACTTCAGTTTGGAGGAAGGTTGACGCGTTCTTCATATAATTTCTCTAAATTCATACCATCTTCTCCAAACTCTGTGGCTCATGTTTCATTCCATCTTTTTATGGTTGGATTTCTAGTGAAGATCAAGCACAAATTGGATCCAGATGCTCTTTAAAGCGAGTATTAGGATTTTGTGTCCAAAGCAGGAACTTATGTATCTGTACTTTTTGCACCAGCATGCACAAACTTTTCTTTTTTTTTTTTTTCTTTTATAGTCCAATTAGAGTTCAGGTAGAACTTTTAATCTTTTCCTTATGTGCTGATCCCCATTTCTCATCTGCTGGAATAACCTTCTGCCTGTGGTGATGGTGCATTTATAAAATCCATCACCAGTCTTAGCACCCTTATGAAGTCGACCCCCCCCCCCGTCATTTTTAGAGAAGTGGTTGGTGGGGTAACAAAATGCTATCTGCCAGCTTAGCACTTCCTCTCTCACAAAGACATACAGTGACAGTCTTGCCTAACGAATTTTATTCAGCTTAATAACAGAGGTGGTGCACTATTTGTGCAACTGTGTCCTAAATTAAAACTTTGGGGCTAACAGCTTGTTATTTGAAATGGTCTTTGTGTCTGTAAATGGACTGCTTCAACATCAGGCGCAGCTTGTTTTTTCTTGTTGTAGAGGAAATCTGATCTTTGTCAATATTTTTAGTAATTACAGAAGATGTTGTTTATATGCACAACATGATATGATCATGTTGTTTTCAACCACCTTGAATTAGCTGTTTCTTGTTGCATATGAGCATAGCACAAGTGAAAACAGATTTTTGCTGTCATATAGAAATATTGTCTTTACATCAAGCGGATCCTGTTTAGTTGAACTAGGATGAACCAGGATGAGTGCTTATCTTCTATCTGAATATCACTTTTGTCCAATTAGCCTAATGTAATCTCCCTCTTTCCTTTAACAGCGATGTTACGAGCACAAACAATACAGAAATGGGCTCAAATTCTGCAAACAAATCCTGTCAAACCCCAAGTTTGCAGAACATGGAGGTAAGCAGCAAAAAGTGTTGATGGATGGAAAATATATCCTCTCTCTCTCTGAGTTTGTTCTTTACTGTCTACCATATTATTTTCTTGCTGCAGAGACGTTGGCAATGAAGGGCTTGACCCTGAACTGTCTAGGGAAGAAGGAGGAGGCCTACGAACTGGTGAGGAGAGGCTTGCGCAACGACCTTAGGAGCCACGTCTGTATCCTTCCACATTGCACTGCAAAAAGATGTACTCCATGTTGTTTGTTTTTTTTTTTAGCTAAAAAGCTTGTGTGATGCCTCGAGAGGGCTTATTGTAGCTGTGAAGCATACATTCAATACGTCTGTCTTTCTCAGATTCAGAGTGAAATCTGTGCACATATGTAGCAGATAAGTGATATCGCAGTGTCAGCCCTTCTAAAGTATCACATGCGATCTCTGAGCAGACACGTGGCTACTGTATCTTTTAAGCTGTTTCAGTATTTATCTCTTGATGTCTGCTTCTAGCAGAAGCTGGGAAACTATCATTTTGAATTTCCACTGTAATCTATTGCTGAAATGATTGTTGATAAATTGATTTAGATTTTTTTACGTACCTGTAAAAGGTAGTGGACAGTCCAGTTCTGAGTACATCATTGGTTTTAATCTACTCTTTCTCATAATATGAAATCTGGTTTACTTTTTCTTTTCTTTTTTTTTTTTTTTTTACCAAAATTCACTATTTTCTGTTTTGTTTTCTCCCTCCGAATTCTTCGTTTTACTAGGTAAGCTTATTTTTTCTGTGGGGAATGTGTGTAATCATGTGTTGGATGTATAAAATTTAAATAGTTCAGTAGGAAAATAAGGTATTATTAATTTGGCTCAAGGGGCCTTTATGACATTGTTGTCGAACAAGAAAGAGACGGAGGGAAGGTGGTCTGCACCAAAGGGCTCCAGGCCGGGAATTGAACCTGTACCAGCTGCATGGAGGCGCTGTCGTGTCTGCATATCTACATTATTATTTTTAATATACGACAGTCTCTCCTGTGCTTAGTTTTGTCGACAGATCTTTTTCCCACTGATCTTCTTCAGGATAGCTTTTAGCTGTAGCTCAAACACTCTGGGGGGGAGTGAGTCTGATAAAGGATGCTCTGGTTTTCACTCCTCATTTGTAATGCTTCACCAAAAGCGTTACAAACAAGGTAAAATAATTTAATTTTAAATATAAAATTCCGCAATTCTGCCCACGTTTTCTGCGTAGCAGGAATCATAGTCCTGTAAATGTAACACTGTGTCATTGGAAGCCTTTACCATCTACATGCTTCCACAAGTTTGAACTGTTCCTAAAGCGTTTCACTTTCAGTAGTTTCTCTTTCTAAATGGCAGTTTAGTGGCGATTGTTTGCTCAACTAACACAGGTTGTCACTACTGTAATCAAGTCATATCTGTTATCACAAGAAGGATGTTTGGACATGTAATGTCACTTTAAGTTTCATTGTGTGTACTAATATCTGTCTGATGGTTTCCAACCAGAGGGGTGAAGAGTGTGTTCCTTAACCGCCCCTCTGTCCCAGGCTGGCATGTTTACGGCTTACTGCAGCGCTCGGACAAGAAGTACGATGAGGCCATCAAGTGTTACCGCAACGCTCTGAAGTGGGACAAAGACAACCTCCAGATCCTCAGAGACCTGTCGCTGCTGCAGATCCAGATGAGAGATTTGGAGGGATACAGGGTGAGGACTGACTGAGGGACTTGGGGTCTGTGGGTTGATTTAAAAACCTGGTGGTTGTGGTAAAGGATTAGCCACATATAACCTGAAGCAGATTTTAGAGATACATGAACTTAAACACAAGGGGAACAAAGACTTGGAAAAAAAACTTTCCTGATTGCACACACTCCTACCAGTCACCTGCTTTTCTCCAGCCCTGATCGGGAGAAGACTGTGAAAATCAGATATCAAGTTGCAGTTTGTCCCTTCAAAATTTAGAGCAGCTCTCTTGGGACATAGCCCGGGATTCAGATTGAGGGAGACGTATGAAATGTTGAGATGAATGGATTAAAAATATGGATGAGAGGAAAGGGAAGATCTCTGAAGCAAAGTGTATTAGGTTTTCCTTTTAGCTCTGTTTGTTCCAGCTAGCAGGATCCTGTCAGTAAAATGTTATTTCTCCTGCAGGAGACACGGTACCAGCTGCTACAGCTGCGTCCAGCCCAGCGGGCATCCTGGATTGGCTACGCCATCGCCTATCACCTACTGGAAGACTATGAAATGGCAGCAAAGATCATTGAAGAGTTCAGGAAAACACAGCAGGTCAGACCCGATGACAGGCTCTGTATTTTTCTTACACTATGACTATCACAGTCTGGGTGAAGACATTATTACACTGCCCATTCAAAGAAAAAGAAGTCACCACATGGATTTAAAGCTAATGGGTAAGAACTTCCCATTGGATAATTATCACATTGATGAGTATGTTTCTGCTGCAGCAAGTTATTTAACCATAACTCATTCCTTAAACAGCTATGTTAGAAGACACATCCTGTAGTTGTTTTTTTAAGCATCAAATTATTGGCATCAAGCAAAGAAAAATCTAAGAAGATGCTAAAACTACTAAAATTTAGTTAAGAACTGTTCAACACGTAATCACATAATCATTTTACCAGTAAAATCAAAACATTAAAACAGCAATAATAGAATTCAGGGATAAGTTTAATAGTGAAATAATTTCACACGCACAATGTGGGGGAAAAGCTGATTATCAGTTTTTAAATTTGTTTTTCTTTTAGTGCATTGTGATGTACTGAATGACCAAGTTATTCCGTCAGTGGATTTTTTCTTTCCTGATGGCATGAGCACAGTTCAAGATGACAGTGCCAGGATCCATTGGGCTCAGATTGTGAGAGAGTGGTTCAGGGAGCATGAGTCAAGACCTGAACCCCACTGAGGAAGTTTGGGATGAGCTGGAGAAGTCTTTCACAGGGGTCCAACAAAGAGCCCAGGATAAGAAGCCAGTAGTTTGCTGTGTTGTAACATGAATAACAAAGTTATGGCTTCTTGTTTCTGATCTGCAAATTGATGAATTTAATTCAGTTCTGAGCCTGGCTTTTCATCTGTTCTTCTCAAGTGTTTTAAATATGAGTGTTGTTCACAGTAGTATAGCTCACCAGCTTTGTCTCTGGCTTGCTCCAGATAAGATCAGTCTGCTTCCTCCTTTTGTGCCATCTGTGTAAGACAAGCTCATATACACAAAGACTAATTTAGAGTTTCCTGAACACCACAAATCCAACCCAGCCCAGAGCAAGCCGGCAGAGCAGAATTCATCAGTCTAATAACTAACGTCGCTTCTGATTGTCAGCTGATCCTGCAACGCTGGTTTGGTGTGTTTAACCCCAAACTGACACTGTGCTGGTTTTCAATCCTCTGCTGAATCTTTGATAAATCACACATGCCAGAGGGTTAACCTCTTAAGCACATCTGGTTTCACAGAGTGTCACGTCAGGTCTGTTATATAAATATAGACGTGTGGTATCCACAGAAAGTCCAGAACCTCAGCTAAGAGCTCATTAAAACCACTTCCATCATTCCTCATCCGATGACGAGGACGTCATTCAGTGCCAAACTGAACACTGCCTAGCTATCTCTATACTACTGTAACACCTCTGTAACTCGGCTCCTTTTCGCTTCAGCAGCATAATTCTTTGCATGTCCATGAATTGTAATTTCAGGGTTATCTTAAGTTTTTTTTTTTTGCAAACTGCAGCAAATGTTTAAGCAGGCCGTCGTTTAATTTTATTCTATAAAATGCAAAAAAAAAACAAAAACAAAAAAAAAACGTAGGCGAAGAGAAAATTGCTCCATCGTTATTTACTTTTGATAAAAACTCACAGGTGTTCCTTTTGTTTTTATACCAAGATTACGTACATAGATTTGGTAATTGCAGAGAAATTCTTTTTGAGTCATCTTCATCTTAAACATCAAGAGACTCCTGGGGCTTAAGATTCTAAAGACAATGTCTTTCTTCCACTGATGTGTGAAAAGGGCTGTGGATGCGAGTGTAGTTTTTAATGTTAGTGAAACTCACACATGGTTGTTCGTTGTGCCTTCTGTCCAGACATCTCCCGACAAGGTGGACTATGAGTACAGCGAGCTGCTGCTGTACCAGAATCAGGTGCTGAGAGAAGCAGGTCTGAACAAGGAAGCCCTTGAGCATCTATCGAACTATGAGAAGCAGATCTGTGATAAACTGGCAGTGGAGGAGACACGAGGTGGGTCATTTCTGAGCCAGTTTTTACACCTTTGAGTCCTCTGTCAATTCATTTACCATAGTTTTTCCTCCTTTTGATGTAAGTAGCGGAGGTGAGGAAGAGGCATGAAAAGAGGAGCTTCACACATATCATAAACAAAGACCAAACCTTGTTTTGATTTTATACAAAATGATCCAGATCTGCACCTCTCCACAAAATCTCATGAAAATTGTGTTCGTAATTTCTCCATAACTTTGCGAGAGAGATGACATTTAAAACATACCAAAGCCTTGGTGGAGAAGCTGCATATATCCATTTATTACTGTAGACGGATTTTTTTCCCCTCATCTTTGATGGCAAAAAGATTTGTGATTATTAAATGTAAGTTGATGTGTCAACATTTAAGAAACGCCCTTCATGTTATAAATATGCAACTGGGCCATAATGCACAGTTCTGATTTACATTTTTACACGAAGCTGTTTCACATTGTTGTGTAATTTTAGATTAATGGTTTGAGTCTGTGCTCTCACATCTCTGCAGGAGAGTTGCTGCTGAAGCTGGAGCGTCTCGATGAAGCAACAGAAGTCTACCGACGCCTGCAGGAGAGAAACCCCGAGAACTGGTCCTACTACCACGGTCTGGAGAAAGCCCTAAAACCAAGTATAACTCTTAGCTGTTTCTTTTTAAAACACTTGCCTTTTCATCAGTGACCACAATGGTTACAGAAAGTGCAACTTCATTTTTGTTGTTACAGGCAGTGTAGAGGAGAGACACAAGATCTACGAAGAAGCCTGGGAGAAGTTTCCCAAAGGACTAGTTCCTCGCAGGCTGCCCCTTAACTTTCTGTCCGGTATATCCAATTATCCTTTCACAAAAATGTCCACTTTACATTTATTTTGAAAGCTTTTTGTAGTTGTATTCCAGCTTTTCTGCCCCTTAGTTTGTATGAAAGTTGTGGAGTAATTGTTTATGATATGTTCAGGTGAAAAGTTCAGAGAGTGCCTGGACAGGTATCTGAGGATGAACTTCAGTAAAGGCTGCCCGCCCGTCTTCACTACACTCAGATCACTGTACAACGACAAAGAAAAGGTGAGGCTGCTGAGCGTAGAGATTTCTGATGCTGCAGTCTCTCAGAAAATGCTGCAAAGGGAATAATTCTGCTGTATTTTATCGCACTGCAGCTCAGATCATACACTTACTGTCTCTTTGCCATTGCAGGTGGCAATAATAGAGGAACATGTGGTCGGCTATGAAACCTCCTTAAAAAGCTGCCGAATGTTCAGCCAGAATGGTGAGATGATTTGATAGTGATGACTTTGATGTAGTTATCTGCTGCTTTGAACGCTGAGGAAAGATTTTGCTTTCACTCTTGCAGATGACGGCAAAGAAGAGCCTCCGACCACATTGCTCTGGGTGCAGTACTTCCTTGCACAGCACTACGACATGATTGGCCAGCAGACGCTTGCTCTAGAATATATCAATGCCGCCATTGAGAGCACGCCCACACTCATCGAACTCTTCCTTATCAAAGCCAAGATTTACAAGGTAACACGCTGTACACTGCATATTTGAAGACTTGTTTATAATTTTCAGTGGAGCACTGCTGCCGTACTGCTTCCTCGGGTATTGACCTTTTCCTCTCCTGCAGCATGCTGGGAATATCAGAGAGGCTGCCCAGTGGATGGATGAGGCTCAGGCTCTGGACACTGCCGACAGATTCATCAACTCCAAGTGTGCCAAGTACATGCTGAAGGCAGGCATGGTCAAAGAGGCAGAGGAGATGTGCTCCAAGTTCACACGGGTGAGAAAAACTGTTTGCATGCTGATTGCTGACCTAAATGTCAGGAACAAAACGTAGGATTTTAAATCTCTTAACAAAGGATTGATTCAGTTGGAAGCTGACTTATAAATTTTCTTAGCAAATTATCCGCTTATTGTAGATTTAAATAAGATTAAATGTTTATTATAAATATTAATATGGAGTGTTTGCAGTGTTAAAATTTACAAGACAAAGTATTGAGTATTATTTCTCCATCACTGAAGATGTGATAAATATCTTGTTGCAGTTCCAAGGGGCCAAGACATTCAGTATACAAATGTTTGGGTTTATCATGTTGAAGTTCTCTCCAACACAATAGATTTAATGGAGGAGAAAAAAATATTATGCTACTTTATTTATTTACAGGTTTAATTTTTTTTAACTTCACATTAGTGAATATGTTCTAAATAAACACTACTAAGTTTTTTTAAGGCACTTTGTAATTTCAAATCTTTGACCAAAGGCCTAGATTTTTCTTTGATTTAAACACTGGCTAAAAGGTGAATTTTATCAACCCTACCCTTAAATGCAGTGATTAAATAAAATTAGTTAATTCACCAAAGAAAAAGAAAACAAATTAACATTCATCTTTAGTGACACAAAGTTCTGCATAACATATTGCATATGTAATACATATGTTGTTTGTCACAATTTTATGTTTAAAAAAAGTTACTGAAAAGAAGCAGGATACTTCCTCAATGTTTTTGTATTACATGATGCAAATGTACGCTAGATTTTAAATAAAAAAATGTGAACCTGAATGAAATGCATGTTCTGTGGTCCACCTCTTGCTGGTTGAGCTTCCACGTTTTACGTAGAGACCCAACGTCGACCTTTAAGCAGCACATGGAGGCAAATTGGTAAAGTTGTGTTTTAAAAGAGAAGATTAACAATTCATTTTATTGCAGAGTTTCAGGTATGCAGAAGTATAGAACTTTGTAGTAGTTTAACAACACTGACATCTTGATGCTGTTGGTGGAACAAGAAAAAACAAGTGAACACACAGTGTCTAAGGAGCTGTGGTCAGCATAGTCTGTTTAATTCAGACCTGGAATAGTAACATATCGAGTTCGTATGACAGCAGAGCACATCCCTGCGCTCACATGCAGCTTGTGTGTTCTCAGGAGGGCGCATCAGCGGTGGAGAACTTGAACGAGATGCAGTGCATGTGGTTCCAGACTGAATGTGCGCTCGCATACAAAGCCATGAACAAGTTTGGAGAAGCCCTCAAGAAGTGCCACGAGATTGAAAGGGTGTGTTTTGTATCAGGACCTTTTCTCATCATTATAAGTTTGAATGAGACTCTTCTCTTGCATGCATGAAGCCTGTTGTAATTGTCTATCGTTCATAATGTAACTCAGCATTTTGTGGAGATCACGGACGACCAGTTTGACTTCCACACCTACTGCATGAGGAAGATGACACTACGCTCCTACGTGGACCTCCTGAAGCTGGAGGATGTTCTCCGGATGCATCCCTTCTACTACAAAGCAGCCACTACTGCGATCCAGATCTACCTGAGCCTCCATGACAATCCTCTGACTGATGACAGCAAAGAGCTGCAGGCTGACACCGGTCAGAGGCATTTCCTGTTTGTCCTACTCCGTTAGCATCACATCTGGTCCGCATTTAACGCCTCCTTTGGCCTCTTTTCTGCAGCAAATCTCTCAGACAAAGAACTGAAGAAGCTGAGGAACAAACAACGGAGAGCCCAAAAGAAGGCCCAGCTAGAGGAGGAGAAGAAGAATGCAGAGAAGGAAAAACAGCTGAAGAACCAAAAGAAGAAGAAAGAGGATGATGATGAGGAAATAGGAGGGCCTAAAGAGGAGCTCATCCCCGACAAACTGGTGAAGGTTAGAGAGGGAAACAGGAAGCGAGCAAATCAGCTGGGCCTGATTGATGTGATGCCTGAATTTTTTTTTTTTTTTTTCTCTGTCTCTTTTTCTCGGGTGTATCTTCCTGTTGCATGTTTACAGGTAGAAAATCCACTGGAAGAAGCCATCAAGTTCCTGATGCCGCTCAAACAGCTGGTCAAAGACAAAATCGACACGCATCTTATGGCCTTTGAGATCTACTTTAGGAAAGGTTGGCATTCAGGAGCTCATTGAAATCATGCTTTACTTTTTTTCTGTTGCTACATTTCCAATCTTTATTCTCCTCTCAGAAAAATACTTGTTGATGCTCCAGTCAGTGAAGAGGGCGTTGGCCATTGACCCAGACAACCCGTGGCTGCACCAGTGTCTCGTGCGCTTCTTTAAAGGAGGCAAGTACACGGTCCAGCATCTCTTCTCCTACATCCTTCCCTTCATCTCATTTGACGTGCTCCTCTTCCTTCTTTTTCCTGTTCTACATTTTAGTCTCTGAGAGCAAGGAGCTGCCGGAGGTGGTCAGGACAGTTCTGAAGCAGGAGATCACCCGGCTGTTTGGAGACAGCAACGCTAAGAGCTTCAACCAGGCCTACCTCAGCAAGCACTCCAACTCCATACCACACCGACTGGCCGGTAAACATCTTTATTCACGTGCACCTGCACTCACTAAGCTCAAGCATGATACACATGTGCTCTGAAACTCTCTACCAAGCCAGACAGACATGATGAAATTAGTCATGTAAAAATTAGTGTTGGGGTAATAATGATCAGATGCATTAAGATGGAGCTGTTGAAGATTTTCTGAGGTGGTTTTCTGATGTCATGATTATCGATTATTTTTGTCAGAGAAATAATCACAATTTTACAAATATCATGATTATTATGCATTACGCTTTACTTTTTTCAAGTTCTTGATGCAAACACAATATAACCTCACCCTCTGTTTGGGCCTTCCCTGACTTCTACCGTGTCCCAGTTAACTTAATCTGTAACTCATGTCCCATCTTTAACCTTAAATTTTAAGCTGTAAATACTTGTCCTCTATAATGTCTTCATCACAGACACTTAATTAGCTCCTAAACTTTCCTCAGACTCATCCTCTGTTTTCTTCATGCAGCTGCTAAGATGATGGCGTACCTGGACTCGTCAACAGAAACGAAAGCAGCGGAACTGGCCACTGACCTGGACGAGTCGCTGGACAACAGAACCGTACAGGTCTGTGTTCACTGTTGGACCTGTGCTGTTCCTGGAGTGAACAAAATAGTTTTTATACTGTTAAAATGTTGTGAAAATATAATGGTAGAAAGAAAAGAAAACAGGCTAAAGTGAGTACTTTTCGATAATTATAAAATGTTGTGGATGATAAAAGGGTGAGACAAATATTGGTATGATATTAAAGTTTTAGACAATCCAACAGTAGCAACTGCTGAATTTTTCACTTTTTACTGTAACAAACTTTAACGTCCTGTCGGAAATGCTGTTAAATTAACAAGGCTTGTTTTTTATTTCATTTCCTCCCCTCTCATCACGGACAGATCTGCACCGAGGTCCTGGAGTGTCTCCGGAGCGGCGTCCTGGGCGACTGTAAGGAACGAGCGGAGACATATCGCACCGAGTGTCACAAGCTTTACCCCTACACACTAGCTTTCATGCCCCCCGGCTACGAGGAGAACACCAAGATCGCAAACGGAGACGTTTCCACAGAAACGGAGGAGCTAGCCAACGAGATGTGAGCGCGACCGAACAACAGCGGATGCGATAAAGGAATTGGGCCAAGCACAGAGCCTTGTGGTACGCCTGGCAGCCATTTTGAAGAGCCAGACACAGGAAGCAAAAATGGGTGTCTCGTCGTTAGGGCTCGATTTAAATCGGGTCTGACCTGGCATGGCTTGGCTCTCTCCCTCATGGGTGAAATTCAGGACTGCGTGTGTGTGTGTTGAGTGCGTGTGTGAGCATTTGTGGGTAACTGGGGGGAAAAAGAGGAAGATGACAGTTTTACTTTTTTAACAGAGTCTACAACCATGCTGAACATGAAATTAAAAAGGTTAAAACGGGAGAAAACTGATGCAGTCTGCTGGTTTCCTCTCCGATGATCGATCAACAGTGACGGCAGCCGCTGGAGCCGACTGTGCTGCTCTAAGTCACCTGTCACACACTGTGTTCCCTTGTTTTAAATCTAATTTAACTGAAAATAGGACACAGCTGTCACATGGGGACTGAGTGGATCTGATCTCTGATCTGTAGGAAGCTGAGTGGGACGAGGTGCTGAGGACATCCAGCGACCACAGGTGAATCTGCTGTAAAACTCACTCCAGTAAACTACTGATCTTCGGTGGACTGCGTGAGAAAGGCCTGATCCCTGCAAGGACGCGGCTCGCCTCAAACGTGAACAGTTTTTGATCAGAATGTGCTTCCCTCACAGCTCCGGGTTCAACTTGGGAATATGTAATCCTCTCTGGTCTTATGGAGCACTTTGTAGCACAGAATAAAAGCTGTAAAGATTGTGTGTTGCGCTCCTTTTCCAATACACTGCTACTCTTTATTCATTTTTACATACAGTAATTCTGTCAAATGGGTAAACCTGAGCAATACCATAGTCACCTCCCTGTCCGTAATGGATCGGTGTAACTGTTATTGATGATTATCATTTCTTGATGTGATTTAAAAATGGTAACCTTGAGCCTGAAGGCAGAGACGTGTATTTGTTGCTGTTGTTGGAAATGGTTTTATCTGCATGTACAAAGTGCAAATGAGCCTTTAGCACTTCCATCAGAGGGATCTCCTCTGATGGAAGTGGCTCCTGTATTGGTGATAAATCAGCATCAAAACCTGTTTCTAATGTGACGTACATTAAACGTTACAAGGTGAGAAGATGTAGAAACACCTGGAAATAACATTACAACTTGTGTTCCTCTCATTTTCAGTGATCTCTTCCCCTTTTTCCTCTAATTTGGGTTCTAATGTGAAAGGTGAAATCTGAGATGGTGATGTATGATATCTGGATTTTTTTTTTTTTTTTTTTTATTAAAAAGGAAGAAAATGGTTGCTTTTTTTTGTGTATTTTCGCATGTTTTCTTGGACGAGCTGCTGCGGGTTAAGAAGTCTAGCCCAGATGTGTCACGCTGTGATAGTTTCCATATTTTCCACTCTACAGTAGTTTACGTTGCCAAGTTGGCATCACCTGAACAGTAAGTTAAAAGATATCTTGACATCCTGCTTATTAAAACAGTTTGTATTCTTCCTGCCAGTATGTGTCTGACTGGGTCTGAGGACAAAGTTCTAGTGTCCGTGAATCCTAATTTAAAATTAAAACCATACATTTATGAGCTGCATGAGAAGCAATAGCTCTAACTCGGACACTTCCATGATCACCGTCTGAGCTCTTCTCAAGATACCAAAAACTGCAGTGCAATAAAGTTTCTCCAGTCCCAGCAGTCGAGCTGGAGTAGTTTGATTCTCGGGTTCAGCCTTTGGGAGTGTTACATGTCATTGTCACTGCTTTTCATCTTCAAGCTATTCTAAACATTCAAAATGATTTTTAGAGAACCAATAAATTTGAAACCAACAATGAGGAGGAGACTGTTCATTCAGCTGCTCTACAACTTCAATTCTAAAAGCGTTGTGACGCTGTGTAAATTAAAAACTGCGATTTGCAAATCTCAGCTCATATTTTATTGCTACTAGAACATAATGTATCAGAAGTTGAAACAGACATTTTACCATTTCATCGAAAATATGAGATAATTTAGAATCTTATGACAGCAACACGTCCGTATAAAGTAGTTCCAGGGCGATGTTCAGCATGGTGTAAAAAGTAGTTCCAGGGTGATGTTCAGCATGGTGTATAAAGTAGTTCCAGGGCGATGTTCAGCATGGTGTAAAAAGTAGTTCCAGGGCGATGTTCAGCATGGTGTAAAAAGTAGTTCCAGGGCGATGTTCAGCATGGTGTAAAAAGTAGTTCCAGGGCGATGTTCAGCATGGTGTAAAAAGTAGTTCCAGGGAGATGTTCAGCATGGTGTAAAAAGTAGTTCCAGGGCGATGTTCAGCATGGTGTAAAAAGTAGTTCCAGGGCGATGTTCAGCATGGTGTATAAAGTAGTTCCAGGGCGATGTTCAGCATGGTGTAAAAAGTAGTTCCAGGGCGATGTTCAGCATGGTGTATAAAGTAGTTCCAGGGCGATGTTCAGCATGGTGTAAAAAGTAGTTCCAGGGTGATGTTCAGCATGGTGTAGCATCCCCTCTTCTTTTAACAACTGTCTGGGAAGTGAGGAGACCAGTTGCTGGAATTTTGGAGAGGAATGTTGTCCTATTCTGGTCTGATGCAGGATTCTAGCTGCTCTACAGTCCTGGACCTGGGTTGCTGAATTTCTGCTTTCATGATGCTCCAGATGTTTAGTATTGGTAAAAGGTCTGGACTGCAGGTAGGCCAGTTCAGCAGCCGGACTCTTCTCCTCTGAAGCCATGCTGCTGTGGTGGATGCAGGATGTGGTTCAGCATCGTCTTGCTGAAATCTGCAAGACCGTCCCTGAAAGAGGCATCTGGATGGGAGCAGATGTTGCTCCATGTACTTTTCAGCATTGATGGAGCTTCACAGATGTGGAAGCTGCCCACGCCATAAGCACTAATGCAGCCCCATCCCATCAGAGATGCAGCTTTTCACCGGTCCACTGATTACAAGCTGGATGCTCCCTCTCCTCGTTAGTCTCCCTATAACCTTGTTTTTTTTTGTTTGTTTGTTTTTTATTTTATTATTATTATTTAGGTGTTAGCAATTTTTACTGTTTGTTTTCAGGAAGTAAATCTAATTTCCATCAACTTATTTCTTACATTTCAGTTACGAACATTGATTTCTGCTTTTTTGTTTGTTTTGTTTTGTTTTTCCATTTAATTTGTTGTGCATTTTTCTTTCTTCGGCCACATTACTTTGAGTTTTTTGTCCTGATGCTGTGACATTTCTACCTTCTCATCTAAAACTTTGTTGTTTCCCTTTTTGTTTGTACTTGCTTTAGATCTTGCTTCAAAACTTTTTGAAGTTTATTTCTGATCTTTTTTGTTGTTTCAGTGGCAGCTTTTCCCATCGGAGCCATGTTTTCTGCTGATCAGCAGGTGCACCAGCTTTTGAAACTCTGCAAGCTCTCATTTTAAATGCAGATTCATTTAGACTTTAGACTTGTCCACATATTTGTTTCGGAAATTAAAATTACAAGATTATTTTTTAAAAATCCATCAGTAACAATAGTTTTATTTAATTCCGAACTTTTACAAAGCCAGGGTGTTTTTCTGTTAAATCATCCTTATCATATCTGACCTTTTCTGACTTAATAAAACAGCTAAATGAACATCCTTCAAGAATTTTCAGTCCATTTATTTACTTATTTGAGGGGTGTTTGACTTGAGACTGTGAAACTACACATGTAGAAAATCATCGTGTTGAAGAACCAGACTGCAGGCACATTTGGGACTAATCTGGGCTACTTAGGGCCACAGATTCCAGCAGTTTCCTTGTGGACTACTTGTATTTGTTATGTGGCTATGGGCCAAACCAAACTGCAGATGTAGGCCATGTTTGGGCCAAACATTTCTTGGTGTCTGGGGAGAGTCTGCAGTAAGCAGTCAGAAATGTGACAACAGTGAGGATCCACCAGCAGGGAGCAGCAGCGCGGGGGTCTCAGACAGGTGTTACACCAAAATGTACGCTATCGCCCCCTGCGGTCACAGATTCTGATGGGTTACAGATTTTAGTGTAACATTTGTAAAAGGAAGGGTTGGAGGAGGAGAGCGAGGGCTGTTGTTTCCATGAGTGAGCTGATAACTTTTTACCATCTTGACAAACTTTTTTGTTTTTCCTACTGCTTACAAACGTCGCTGTGTTGCAGCTTCCGCTTTGACAAGGGTTTGTATTATTTAACAGCAGGGAAGTTTGTAACCAAACATTTTAGTGGAAAATCAATCAGTCTTATCTGCCTTGAAAGAAACTTGCTCTATGAACTCTCCACCCTGAAGCTCCACTCATCACCATACTGTCAGATAAACAGTCTGCAAAACGAGACGGCCCCCATCTCCTCCTTGTACACCCACGCAGGTCATCACCACCGTGGATCGTTTCTTAAGAGCTTTTGTTTGGTGTGACAAACTCTAAAAAGAAGCAGTAACGCCGGGCAGATGGAGTCTTCTTTGGAGTTTTCCGGCTCTCTGGGGAGTGTTTCGTCTCTTTTAACCCGTTGCCGGACTTTCAAAGTGCTTGTGATCGGAGACTCCGGGGTGGGAAAAACCTGCCTTACGCACCGACTGTGCGCAGGAGAGTTCCCCATCAGAGTGGAGGCCACCATCGGGGTTGACTTCCGCGAGCGAGTGCTTGATGTTGATGGAGATAGAATTAAGGTAAGAGGTAAACTCTCGTATCACCTACAACTAAACAGAATGAACTCAGTTTGTGCTCAAAAAGAAACCAAAGTCCATTTTTACGCAGAGCTGTGAGTTTTTTCTGTTACCTTTAGATATGTCAGGGTCTTGTGCTCGCTCTGCAAAGAGGCTTTGTTAAATTTACACAGGATCGTTTGTCTCTGAGCGTCAGAAAATTCTCAGGATGGCAGAAAATCAGCAGAACTGCATGTGTTTGCAACCTGGAAATCACATAAGAGTTTCTGCGCCATGTTTTCTGTGAGCTTCAACGCATCTTAAATCTGATGAGACTTTTTCAAGGTGCAGCTATGAGAGAAAATCTACTGTTTTTATTAGAGTAACTCAATTCTTTAAGGGGGGAAGAAATTGTTAGGAGTGGGTGTGTTTTTAGTGTTTTGAAACATCCACATGACAGAGGAAGTGTCTGCAAGATGAGAACAAGGGTTTGTTTATGAACTCAGTTTTTTTTGCTGAGTTTCATGTTGTGTGGTTTTAGAAAGAAAATCAGAGATTGACAATGAGAGAATTAGCCAATGGATTGTATCAACCCAGACTTCTGAAGAAGTGTATTAAAATGTCTGCAGCATGTAAAGCAAAGAGCATCATTGTACCCATTATTTTAAAACCGAGTTAAATAGAGACCAACCAGACAAAAACCTGATCTGATGAAATTAAGACTGAACTATTCCCAGCAGTGTGTGGAAGAAATCCAACACCTAACGCCTCAAAAACACTATTATTGTAAAACTTGGTGATGGCAGCTCATTATATGGAGATCTTTCCAGTGAAGTGCTGTGAGTTGGGAGACCTGTCAGGATAGAGGAAAGATTGATAAGGTTCCCAGTAGACCCGAAATCTGGACCAGAACCCTGTAAAGCTTTTCTGCTGAGAGCCTAACATGGCTGTGCACTGGTTTTCCCCATCCAGTCCAGCTGAGCTACAACATTTCTGCCACAAAGAATGGATTAAACCTAAAGATGTGACAAGCTTGTAGGATAATTCACAATTAGGTTTGAGGCAATTAAAGCTACTTTTAAAATGTCAGGGGTCTGGATACTTATCTAAAGTAGGTCATTTCAACCTGTTTTAGGCTTTTTATATATTTATAAGATGGGCCAAAATTCTTGGAGAATGTTTTGGAAACGTTTATACCAGCAATTCACAACAGGGAATCAATGCCAGAGGTGTGCATGTTAAAAATACAGGAGAGAACACACGGTGTAAACTCTGCTCTGTTGACGTCAGTGTTTTCTTTTACAGTAAGGGTAAAGATAAGAGAAATGAGTCTGTTTTTCTGTTGATGGCGAGGGAGTAGCCATTTAACCATCTACAGAGACCCAAGCTGAAACACTATATGAACACCACTCATTGACCCTTAAAAGAAAAGTAGTAAAATGGGGTTGGACCAAATGGTGAAGTCATGGGTAGGAATAAGGATTGGACCCAAATGTTGCAAGCACATGCAGCCTCCTTAAAATGAAAATAAAGAACATTTAAAATATATTTAATTAAGTTGTAAAGTCTGTTAACAAGTCTTAATCTTCCAAGTCTCTGCAAACCCAGTCTATAACCAGCCATGTCTCAGTTTGATGCATCTCAGCTTCTGATTATTAGACTCTGAGATGTGGTTGGGCTTTCTAGAATGGTTTTAGAGTGGTTCTCTTCAGACCTCTCTGGCCAAAGTTTTAGAGTTTTTATTTATTAGTCTAAGTCTGAATCGACACAGTTTACCTGTAGGGAAACTCAGGGTTCTGTCTTGTAACAATACTTGTCGTTGTTACTCTGTTGAGCACACCTATTTAAAGCATGTTTTCTCGTTTATGCATGGGGGTGGATGGCATATTTGCAAATTAGCCACTTCATTGGACATTAGTGAGTCATCCAAGACACCACCACTTACTGTAGAATAAATAAATAGGTGATTAAATTATTTGTCTGTCTGTCTTACAACATACATTCATTGTATTTGTCAAGTTTGACTCTGTGATAAACAGGACATGATACAGCCATATTTTTATAGAATATTTATATGAATATGATAACATTATTTTATAATTGTGTTTATAGAATAGATTGAAATAAACTAAATAAAAAGTAAAATAATCTTAAAATAAAGAAAAGCATAACTGTACATGTCTGTAGAAGTAAAATATTGTATGTGGGGAAAAAATGTGGCACTGATTCACCAGAGGGTTAATGGTGTTTTAAACTTGTGCTTAAAATATTTTTATTTCTGTATATTCTGTAGTTTTATTTGTGTTGTTCTATGAAGCACTTTGTGACTCTATATCTGTGAAAGTTTTATTAATATTATTATTATTGTTGTTACTGTTTGTGTTATTATTTCTACTACTTCTACTAAAAAGTCAGAAATTTTTGGGTTCCTTAAGCAAGCCTGTCACACAAATGATAATAATTTAAATAATTTAATTGAATTAGAACTTAAAGATTTTTCTTACCAAGCTACATTTAGGACGTTTTTAGAGCCATAATAACGTTATTTGAAAGCACTGACCTCACTGAAACTCAGGGAGGCTATTATTCACTCCAATGTCATATTTATCACATTTAAACAGTCTCTTCACCAAACATGTATGACGCTTCTCTCTGCCGACGTGTGACGCCTCCACCATGTTTGTTTTCTTTCAAGAAATTATGACTTAATGAAGAAAAGAATTCAGACCTTCTAACAACAAAAATGTTGTGATTATTCGTGTGTTTCCTCTTAGAGATGACTCACTCTGTCCACATGTTTGCGTGCTTCTGCTTGGTTTGAGGTATTTCAACACAGGGACTTTCTTTCCTCCGTGCGCCTTCGCTCATTTCCTCTTTTTTGTGTTGGTCTGCCACCTTCCTCTGCCATCATATTCTCTTACTTTCTGCTTTAAATTTCCCCTCATCCACATCAGCTCCAGCTGTGGGACACGGCGGGACAGGAGCGCTTTCGGAAGTCCATGGTCCAACACTATTACCGTAACGTCCACGCGGTGCTCTTTGTTTATGACGTCACCTGTCCGGCGAGTTTTAATGGGCTGACTGCTTGGATAGAGGAGTGCCGGCAAAACTCAGTGGGTCATGAAATACCCAGGTGAGTGCATCATCTGTTTTTACTTAAAGAACATGAGTGATGTTTCTCTCATGTTGCACCTCTTTGTCTTCCATCTAGATTCCTGATTGGAAACAAGAGTGACCTCCGTAATCCCAGCAGGACTGAGCGACAGGTGAGCCAGGAGCAGGCAATGAGCTTCGCCAAAAGTCATGGCATGATCTTCTATGAGACATCTGCCAAGAATCCACAAAAGAAGAGGATGAACCGGGGAGGTGGCGACAAGGAGGTGGTTTATCAGCAGGATGAGGTGGAGGACATTGTCACTGCTGTTGGCATCACTCTGAAGAGACATAAACTTTCAGCAGTGAATTCCCTGACATACAGTGGCTCCTTTAGAATCGTTAACAAGAAAAGACCAGAGAAAGAGATCTGGAGCTGCTGCTGAGTGACAGACGACTGTTGAATTTTCCTGACTGAAGACTTTTTTTTTTCCTTTTTTTTAAGCTTTTTCTTTTAGTTTGTACAAATGTGAATGTCTGTAAAAATTAAAATAAATTTTTGACCAGTTTTCTTTTGTCAAACCTTCCCCTACCACAGACAAGGTTCAAATTTATAGTCTTAAATATGTGTGTATTTGAAATTTTGTGTTTATTAGTGATCATCTTGTTTAAAAATAGCTGCACAATAAAATACTGTGAGTATAAAGATTCAAGTGACCTTTTAAGATGAGATAAGCTTTATTCATTCCCTAAAGGGAAAATTTCTTTGCCACCAAACATCTCATATATTCACAATGAGAAAAAACATGATAAAAAACCTTAATTATATAAATATACAAAAAACATTGTTAAAAAAAACTACAGGTGTTCATTAAAAAATCTGACAGCTGCAGGAACAAAAGACCTTCTGAAGCGTTCAGTAGAACACTGAGGCAGGAAAAGACGTTCACTCAAAGAGCTTTTAAGACTATTAAAAACATCATGTAGAGGATGGTTTTCAAGGAATAGAATTGTTCTCAGTTTGGACCTCCTTTTTGCCAGAGTGAAGTCCAGAAACTTGGGTGATGCCAATCACAGCCCCAGCTTCTTTAATCAACTTGTTATTGTTTTGTCATCCACACAAATGCAGCTCCTCCAGCACAGCATAGAAAAAAACACTGGCTAAAATTCTCTGATAAAACACATAAAGAAGGTTTCTGCTCACATTAAAAGATCTGAGTTTCCTCGGAAAGAAGAGCCTTGTCTGAGCCTTCTTGAAGACCACTTCCATATTCTTTTTAAAATTTAATTTATCATCCAGAACAACACCAGGGTACGTGTAGGATTGAACCACCTCAATTTGATGACCCTTTATAAAAGTTAATGAGGGGTCCTCTTTTGTCCTCCTAAAACCAATAATAAGCTCTTTTGTCTTCTCAACATTAAATTTAAAAATGATTGCACCACACCAGCCGACAAATGCTTCCACATCTCCTCTGTAGGCGTGGTCATCGTCTCGGGTCAGCAGACCTATAAGTCCCATATGATCTGAGTACTTTAGCAGCACCGACTGACCCTGTAGTCAGCTGTGTGAAGAGAGAATAAAAAAGGGGATAAAACTGTTGCCTGTGGAGCTCCTGTATTTGTTAAAGTAGTATCAGACTGCTTACTACCAAGTTTGACATACTGAGGATGGGACAGAAGATAATTTAAAATCCGAGCTATAGTTTTGTTATTCATTCATTCTCTGTACCGCTCAGTTCATTACGGGTGGCGGGTAAGCTGGAGCCTATCCCAGCATTAACAGGTGAGAGGCAGGTACACCCTGGACAGGTCACCAGTCCACCGCAGGACCAACACACAGGGACAAACAACCATTCACACTCGCACACACTCCTAGGGAGAATTTAGAGTCATCAATTAACCTAACATGCATGTCTTTAGAGTTTAGTTTTGTTATGGAGTTTTAAATTAATTAAATTATTGTCTAAAATATGTGGCTGAATGGTATTAAAAGTGCTGGAGAAATCATAAAACAGAGTCCTCACTGAGCTAGCGATGGTTTCCAGATGCTTGTAGATGCTGTGAAGCATATATAGCAATGCATCATCCACTCCTGCCCCTTTCCTAAAGGCAAACTGGAAGGGATCTAGAAAAGCTGAGACATGACTACTCAGATGACCCAGATCAAGCCTTTCTAAGCATTTCATAATGTATGAGGTCAGAGCTACGGGTCTAAGGTTAGACAGAGAGCTTCTCATATTGGTTGTTTTGGGAATGGGAATTATACAGGATGTTTTCCATGCTGCTGGAATTTTAGATGTAGACATGGACATAGAAAAGATATTTTCACAAGCTCACAGGGGATGACAGACTCAACGCAGAAATGTATGTAGCAGGTGACTATGTCAGTGATACTGATAATATAATTACTGCCATTTAAAAGTTCAGTCCAGTCAGTACAATCAAAGCAGCCTCTTAAAGTTTCACATGCGTTGTCCAGTGGTGGTGTTTTATTTCAGTGGTCTCACTGAGAACTGACTGGTGCTGTGCTTGTGATATTTCAGGGGGTGATGCCACTCAGATTCCTGGCTTTTGTTTTCTGCAGCACAAAAAGTCACCTGACTGAGTTTCCTCACAGCAGCTACACTCACTGGCCACTTTATTAGGGACTCATGTTTAATTGTTTAACACATATCTAATCAGCCAATCACATGGCAGCGACTCAATACGTCTAGTCATGTAGACGTGGTGATGGCGACTTGCTGAAGTTCAAACTGAGCATCAGAATGGGGATTTATGTGACTTTGGACATGGCATGGTTGTTGGTCTGAGTATCTACTGGGATTTTCACACACAACCATCTCTAGGGTTTCCAGAGAATGGTCTGGAAAAAGAAAAAATTTCCACTGAGCAGCAGTTGTCTGGACCTGAATGTCTTGCTGTCAGAGGTCAGAGGAGAATGGACCGAATGGACCCTCCAAGATGATAGGAAGGCAACAGGAGCTCGATTGATTGGTTTATGAGATTTACAAATTATTGCATTTAGTTTGTTTTTTTTTATTTTGTAACGAGTCTCGTTTATTTTTCATTTGTAATGTTTTCTGCTTAACACACTGAAAACACATTTAAAACAGTTTTATGGTAAATTATGAAAGTGGCATGGTCTCTCCTCTTTGAGGTCGCAGTGAGACATCTGCTGTCTGGCTGGTGAATGTTGCACTAATGTGACACTTGAATGCTCTCTTTCACACACACATTCAGCTTTGTATATCTGTGGGGATGTAGCATGATCTGCAGCGAACAGTCCTGTTCATCATGTGACAACCTCTGAATCATCGATTACACACAGAGTCACAGAATCACATGCGATGCACTTTTCCATTGCCCACATTCTCATGCACGAGATTGATGCATGACTCCTGTGAAGTTTGTCCTTCATGATGTAGTTCTGAGGAGGGAAACTGTTATCAATCAGGAGGGCATTATACACCACAGAACCTAAATATAATATAGGTACTTAGAATAGTTTATTTTTAAATAAGAGTAAATGAGCAATAGTTTTTCCATGTTTTTCTCTCTTCTATAAAAAAAATGGTAAAATTTACTGTGTATGAAGTCTTAGGGTTAGTGTATGCCACATATATGACTGATGATCTCACAAAATATTAAGAACCCAATCTGCAACTGTGAGATACAGTATTTCACAAAAGTGAGTACACCCCTCACATTTCTGCAAATATTTAATTAAATCTTTTCATGGGACAACGCTGCAGAAATGACACTTTGATACAGTGTAAAGTAGTCTGTGTACAGCTTGTTTAATAGTGTAAATCTACACTCCCCTCAAAATAACTCAACACACAGCCATTAATGTCTAAACTGCTGGCAACAAAAGTGAGTACACCCCTAAGTTAAATGTCCAAATTGGGCAAATTGTGTTGTTATTTTGAGGGGAAAGTAGATTTACTCTATTAAACAAGATGTACACAGACTACTGTACATTGTATCAAAGTGTTGTTTTTGCAGTGTCGTCCCATGAAAAGATATAATTAAATATTTGCAGAAATGTGAGGGGTGTACTCACTTTTGTGAGATATTGTAAATGGCTTGCTTAAATGTATCTAATCAGATGTGATTTAGGTTTACAGTATGTGAGCTTGAGGTGTGAGCTGGTAAAAACTTCCACAAACTGCTTATTGGTTCATTTTCAGCCAGAAAGTCAACCAATGACTGCAGCTCAACAGGCTGCAGCTGTGCAATGTTTGCAAAGCCTGCATGATTACACTCATTTCACTCTATTTTTCTATTAAAAACATCCAGATGATTTTTTTTTGATTAAAATGTTTGTGGTGGATTAGTTACTTTCTTCTGTTAAGTTTTAGTTCTGTCAACCGGTCAAATAATGAGAAGTTTCTTCTGTAAATGCCAAAACAAACTGAAGTCAAACATGTAGCATGCAAAACTTACAAGTCAGAATTTCTGTGAACTAAGTTGAGAATGAGCTGAACTTCAGAAGGCATCAAATTAAAGATTAAATGTTTTATCAACATGTTAGAAATAAATCTAAACCATCCATCCATCCATCCATCCATCCATCCATCCATCCATCCATCCATCCATCCATCCATCCATCCATCCATCCATCCATCCATCCATCCATCCATCCATTTTCTTCCGCTCATCTGGAGTTGGGTCGTGGGGGCAGCTGCCTAAACGGGGAAGCCCAGACTTCCCTCTCTCCAACCACATTCTCCAGTTCCTCTGGGGGGGATCCTGAGGTGCTCCCAGGCCAGCCGAGAAATGTAGTCCATCCAGCGTGTCCTGGGTCTTAGGGAGGCGTCCATAAGGCATCCTGACCAGATGCCTGAGCCTCATCTGGAACCTCATTTAGCTCCTCTCGTGGAGGAGCAGTGGCTTTACTCTGAGCCCCTCCCAAATGAGTAAATCTAAACCTAAAATATTTAAAGCAAAATTAGTGTTTCGTATCAGTTTTGTAGAATTAAGCTTAAAAGCACCATGTGAAATTTGGAAAAAAAAAAAAAAAAAAATCTGATTTTTGTATTTCAAGGACTCAAACATAAAAGAAGAAAAATCATTGTTTAGTACTAATGCAGCTTGATCCTTTAAACTTGGGTTTTTGCAAGTAACATAAGAAACATTTCAATGGTAAAGAAAAGCATAGATACAAAGAAATACCTGCAAACACGTGAAACAAACATTGCTTATTTATTAAACAAATAAAGAAAAAGATAAGATGGCTGCTTCATAAGCATCTTTATACTAAATACATCTTAGTCCCGACCCATGAAAAAATGGTTAGAAAAGTCAAATTTTTTTAATATCAAGTCTTTATTTAGCCCTTTAACAAAATGTAACAAAAAAATTAACATTTACAATTAACAATTACCATTTATCACCATATGATATATTAAAAATATAATGTGTTTTCTGCTTCTGGGTATCTATTAGGGGACAGAAGACAAGTATCAATTTGTGTTTAACAGGATTTTGAGCATTTATACCATAAATTGAAGCAACATGTCTCAGAAACTGTATGTAACATATACGTCACGCTGTGCTCTTATGGGTTAAAATCCATATTTGTCTTGTTAAAAAACCTGAAGATGGACCGATATGTCATGCAAAATCTAAACAGCACAGCTCAGTAATCTCACAGAACTAGAAATAATTTTTAAATAGAAAAAAACAAAAACAAAAACTGAAAGAATCTTACAGAATATGGATAATTTCTTTTTTGACGTAAATGAGATGTGATCCATTTTTATTCATTTATTTGCATGTTCATTCATTTTCCCCAGTTGATTATGATAATTCCTAATTCCCAGCTGCCCCTGAATGCAACATTAGTTTAGCTGTAGGGCACTGCTTGGGTTATAAACAGGGGATGTGAAAGAAGGGTTTATAAGGCAGGAAGAGACTCATTAAAGGACATGTTAAAGTTGCTCCACAAGACATGAAGGACAAATTCTTATTATTACTTGACCAACTATAGAGTTTATCATGCATAGTTTGCTTTTTCTGTTTGTATGCTTCATCATTATCATCACAAAAAATGAACAAAAAAACAGCAAGTAAATACATCATATACTTGCAGAATTTCTGTAAAATAAAAAAATAGTCTTAAAAAGTCTCAAATAACATTTGGAGGAACCCCAAACTGTCTCCACATGAAAGTGAGACAACTTACTGTTGCAGAAACTGAAAATCAGTGTGAAATCACTGATTGGCCTTTAATTTGTGCAGCTCTTACACCAGATCTAATGATTTGTTAAACCTCATAGTCATGTTCTAAAAGTGCTTTAAAATGTGCGAAAATGCCAAATAATGCAGTATGTCTCCACAGAAGCGGTGGAGAAAGGCATCTATCTGCTATCTGCATAAAGAATATTATTGTACATAAAACATTTAAGTGCTAAGTGCCATTTAATGACCTGATAGTTGTAGGATAAAAGCTGCTTTCCAGTCTCTGTCCTTGCTTTCATGCTCCTGCATCTCCTCCCTGATGCAGTAGTTGGAACGAGTTGTGGCCAAAGCGTGAAGAGTCTACCAAAATGTTTCTGGCTTTCGTGAATCATCTCAGTCCATCTTATATAAATGAAGAGTCAATAAAAGTTTCAGGTTCTTTTCTTTGCACTTTCTTTGTAATACTTTGTATCATTTATGACAAAATGACTAAATTCTTCACAATTTTAGCCAGAAAACTTTTTTTTTTGTTAGGCTGTCTGTTTAAATAAACATAGGTAAAGTGTTAAACAGCTGCCTTCCTGATCTCTGCTGTTAATTTGCTGTTAATCTGAGAAGTTATACAATATGTAAAAGTTCATCTTTTTTTTACTGGATTTTTTCTTTGTACATTTCATTTTAGGGTCCTTACTTTTTATGCTCTATGTACTGTGAATGATAAATTATTTGTTTTATTTCCTAATTTGACTTTCAGATAGCTGGTTTACTTGTGGTTCCTACAGTTTCTAAAAGCAGTTTTCGCTGTGTAGAACTAGCTCCCAGTTTGGGTTTGGAGAGCAGAAAAACTCTTTAGTATTTGGGCTTAAACTTTTCTTTTTCATAAAGCTTAAAGTGAGAGCTTGCTGTCTTCTGCAGAGCTGAGTTGCTGGGGGACCTCTTATAATGCACTGAGCCCCTCTCACTTTGCTCTCTATAGTATTACTATGTTCCTTTTTTCTTTCTTTTTATAGCCGGCATCCCTGCTCTGATGTTTTTGTGTTTATTTGTGACTAATCTCTTCTGACCCTAACGCTCCCACCAACAAACCGGGTTAATGAGGAAGTGGTTCCTCTTTGCTGCCACCTGCCACTATGTGCATGCTCAGTGCAAGGGGCTGAATCAAAGTCAATCTTTATGAACTGGTATTAGGGCAGCTGAAGCTCAGGAGGAAGAGCAGTCGTCTGCCAACTGGAAAGTCGGTGGATTGATTCCAGGCTTCCCCTGACTAGATGCCGAAGTGTCCTTGGCAAGACAGTGAACCCACAATGCAACCCGATGTGTCTATCGGGGTATGAATGTGTGTGTGTGAATGGGTGAATGTGACATGTAGTGTGAAGCCCTTTGAGTAGTCAACATAAGTACAGTCCATTTATCATACTACCATTATTGCAAATGTAATGAACTGGATCATAACCAGGGTAAACTGTACTTTACTGAAGTTGTTTACTGTCTATATAAAAGCCTTGAGATTACTTTTGTTGTGAACTGGTATAATATAAATAAACTTAAGCGAACTGAAATAAAATATGCTGTATAATCTGAATAATAGTAAATACTTTGAGTTTGCTGAGTAGATTTTTGAGTGCATTTTCACTTAAAAAAATCATATTGATCTCTTTTGGTATTTTATAAGCTGTCTTCACATTTTAAATTATACATATTTTTAGTTGCAGATTTTATGGTTTAATGGAGCTCTGTATCATATAACGGATGTCTGGATTTTGGCCTCTTTGTGCCCCTGATTGTCAGTCTAGTTTGGGCTTTGTCTCTTCCATCTGTGGCAAATCAGTGCATCCTGATCTGTCTCAGTGTGTATTACACAACCAACATTATTCACTGTCGCCGTGCAGCCGAATGAGGCTATAATCCACTCTAAAAGCAGTCTGACGGATGTCTGATCCCTCTCACATTCACACAGTAGAAAGAAGGCTGATTTTTATGTCTGAATGGGGGGTTATATGGTATAATGCAAAATTCAAAACATTTCTAACATATCAAAAATTAATATTGCAGGGAAGAGTCTAATAAAATGATCCACATCAAATCAAATCTGCTGAATCTTCAATCTTAAATGTGTTGTTTTACATTATCACCTCTAGAGGGCGTGCTGGTGAGCTTCCTTTTGTCTTTGTAAAAGAGGGGGTGTGCTCTTTTCAATCAGTATTGGATTGCAGCTGAGCTCTCCTAATCATTTATCTGTGGGACCGGCTGCAGACGCACGCACTCCTTCACCTGCTGCTGAAAACCGAGCAAACATGTTCTGCAGACGAGCATGGCAGAGAGTCGGGCCGCTGGCAAAGAGGCTTTTCAAGCCAGCATCCAACAACGGTACGGTCAACTATTAACAGTGATATTCCAAGACTTAGTGCCAAGATTGGCAACGAAGTTAATTCCAAGTTAAAACCAACTGAGTTTACATTATGCGGTTAGTTGTTTTGTAAAAAAAAAAAAAAAGTACTTGTTTGTCTTTAAAGTGATATTTTTCTAGATGTTTAGTTTGTTATTTTTCATTAATGTGCATCTAATTATTATTTTTTTAATGGTAATTGTTCCTGAAAGGAGCGCATTTGAGTTTTCCAGTGTGCAAAGTCGCCCTGCAGTTTGTCAGGCAGCCTGACAGAGGAGGTGTGTCCTTGGTTGGGAACACTTAGTTCTCACGTTTGCATCACAGAACATTTCATTCACACAAATTGATTTCAGAGTCTATAAATACAATATAACAAATATTCACCAACTGCATGGATAAGTAATCATTTCAGAGATACTTTGTCAAGTTAACACACTGTCCCCGACCTCATGAGTACAAGCCAATGCAGCCCAGATGGGAAACTGGAATCAGCCAGTTTGGGAATTATGTCAGTTTTTTTTTTTTTTTTTTTTAATGAAATGTGTGATATTAAAAACCAATTTTCTGAGCACAGACTTACTTTGCTGAAGCTTTTGTTTAAAATCCTACTTAGCTTTGAAGTATTGAAGGGTGGATTTAGGCTTGCTCTTCTGCATTTTTAGAACCTTTCCTCACACATGCATGCTTACATGAATCATCTTTTTACTTTTGAATCTGAGCATGTGGAATTCAACCTGAGGCCAAGCTGCTGGTTTAATTTCCTGTTGAGAAACGCAACTAACAAGATCGGTTATTGTGCGCTTGGAGAGTAGAGATGGATGCTGCAGGCTGCATCACTGTGGCCTGTAGGCCTCACGATTTCTCGTTCTTCAGGTTTGCATGTTCTTGGCAAGCACATGGTGGGGCAGGACAGTAGTGGGAGGGGAAGGGTGTTAATATGTTAGCCCACCATGCTCTCACATGTGTCACTTCCATCATAGCAATCCTTTGTGTGTTGTTGTCTTACGTGTGTCCATTTTTGCAGCTTGAACCTGGCATCAGGGATTATCTGATTACCTGTATAAATAACCTGTAGCCTACAGGACTTGGCCTTGGCCCTGCATGGTGCTGCTGTGTCATGGGTATTAAAGGAGGGAAGCTAGACAGCTAGACCGACTCAGCATCCACAACAGGACAAACCTTGACTTCTTTTTGTTCAGATTTATTCGTGTGTCAGTTGTACTTCTGTGGTGCTACATTGACCATAAATACTCTGTACAGTTCTGTATAATGAATGAAGAACTTACAGAGGTGCAGTATGAATTGACTTAAATAAAAGGTGTTGCTGGTACCGCTGTACTGTAAAGGTAGCTAGAGTTAGCTTAGCATAAAGACTGGAGAAGGAAAAGGTGACCCTGGCACTGTTCCCATTTTTCTCACCTTATTTAAAGTGGCTTCTAAAACTCAAAATTTAACATTTGCATCCAGGCAGTTACTGGAGATGTTAGCTGCCTTGACAACTGCTGTCAACTTCTCTTGGTCTACGATTGTCAGTGTGTACATTCACATATAAATTCCAGCTATTTGCTGCCTTCCACTGAACCCAAAATTTTATAGTATTGTTTTTTTTTTTTTTTATCTGCATGTAATATGTTCTGTTCATTTTTCCACCTTTTGTTATAAAGCAGTATTCGATTGAGTCAACATTGCTGCCCCCTTCACTAAAATAGTATTTGCACCCATCCAAAACATGACAAGTGACTGGGTTCTACAAGTAGCCCAAACACGAATATAATAAACAAGCATGGAAATATAAGAATATTCATGTGCATGTGAATATTAACATTGCCTCAACAAGGAAGCCACCTCTAAACATAAGCTAAACTAAGTCCTGGTAGTCAACATATCAGTGAATATGTTGTTTTAAGCATCTGCTGTCATGACAACATACATGCTTCCAAAAATTTAAAAGAACAGTTTTATGCCCCACTTTCCCAAATTACTCAATAACCCCTGAAGCACATTAGCATTAGCAAACACTTGGACACACAGCAAGTCAAGGTAACAGTACTGCAGCCACAAGTCTTCCTGATAAGTCTTATCCTCAGCTTTTCAGGTTGCTTTTGGATGGCAAATGAGCTATAAGTTATTTGCATATTTAGCTCTTAAAAGTGGCATCATGAAATAAGTTGTTCCTTTACACTTGATAACGTTCACCAACCTTTAGCTCTACTTTGGTAGCAACTGTTGAAGCATATATTTGACTACTTTTTCTGATGTTTGACTAACGCTAAAGCGATGAAAGTCATTTTAATTTTAATGGTGAAGCTGTTCAGGTGTTTTTTTTTTTTTTTTTCCACTGTGCATTTTTCTTCACATTGTTAGACTGATTAGGGCTTTAATTTCATGTAGCTGGCTTTAAAATAATATCTTGTTTTGCCGAAATATACAAATCGTGCAACAAATAAAGGGAAATATAGTCTTGAAAATATGAAGATGAGCAGTTTTATTTCACTTTTGTATTTCTGTATTTGCTTTTTTAAAGTAACTTGGCATGTGAATAGCTCTTTTTCCCTTATTGTTTTAAAACATTTTATTTTACACTATGCATATTTTATCAGAAAAAAAAAATTCTAATATATTTAGAAAAACTGAAGAGAATTTTGTTAATCTTCATGTTTCTGTTTAGTCTACTTTTTTACCACTAGCTCCTGCTATGACTCGGCTATGAGCACAAGTTATTTCTTCTTTATGAAGTGAATGTTGTTACAGGCCTAAATTAAGTTTTGTTCTGCCCCACTTTGAAGTTCAGTGGGAAACTAATATATATTTTTATTTATTGGTCTTTGTATTTTCACATTTTGTGTATTTATTTGCTCCTTTGCACACATGGCATTTCATACGTTTTTTTTTTTTTTTTGGTATCTTTTTAGCATCTGTAACTTGTCTGATAAAGGTTGTTCCAATCTAAGCTTCACAAACCCAACCAATCATCAGCTTTTATGCATTTATTTTTCCATGTACTGTAAAGTGTGTGTGTGGAAAAATGACAGGAAATGCTCTGATTTGCCTGAACACACGTGAAACCAAAAAAGCAGGTCGTGTTGTACATTTTGTTCTTTCACCGTTTCAGACAACCTTCTCGCCTTGCAGGAAAAACATGTGTATGTGCTTGCACAGAGGCGTAAATAGTGCTTAACATATCGTCTTCAGGTAACTCTGTGCACGTGCTTTTTGTGTTTGCCCTGGGTGTGATTTAGGAAGAGATTAGACCGCTACAGCGTCGGGGGACGAAGGGTGGTTTTATTTATGGTCGTCTTCCTGCATGCACTGCTGACAATCCCTTTAAAAATTAGCAGATCTTTTCATCACATTTTCCCCACAACAAACGACTCCAAAGAAGTCCTGAGAAGAATTATTTTTAATCCTGATGTGTTTAAGGATTCGTTTTAAGCAAATTAAAGCCCATGTAATTATTTTGAAGCTGTTTTTGATGCAAATCTGAGATCTCAGGCAGGAAGTGTTTGTGTTTGTGTTGTGGGGATTTAATTTAAGGGACGGTTCAGTGTTTAGCTTGGCTGCTGCTAAATCTTTCCATCTCCTCTGCTACAAATGACCACAGCCGTGTTGCGTAACAGGATTAAAGGATGGAGACATGTTGTTACTGTCAGAATGCACCGTCCTTTGTTTTAAGTTGACCTTTAGGATGAAGTGACATTTAAAATGTTTTTGACTTGCATGTATTAATGGCCAGTAAGTGGTTTGAAAGTACATAAAATGTGCTTCTGTGCACTTTTCTAATGTACATTTATATAAATGTAAACCTCTGTGGTGTGTATCAATTTATTCTGTTCAGCTTTCCAAACTAATTCTGTAACTCTGCTCTTGTGTTCATCAGCCACTCCGGTGCGACACATGGCCTTCGGCGTTCCTGGAGGTTCCACCAACATGACATACATTGTTTTGTGTGGAGGAGGCCTCACTGCTGCAGTCGTCTATGTGAGTAGCCTTTCAATTTTAGTCAATTCCTAAAATGAGGTTTTTAGTTATGTGGTCTTCTCCTACTTGTTCTTACTCTCAAATGTAAGTCACTTTGGATAAAACCATCTGCTAAATGACTTTAGAATAGAATACACATGCTTAATTAAACATTTATTTAAAGAGTTGCATGAGCAGGACTTTTTTTCGACATAATAAATCGCATTAAAATGACTTTCATGTAACAATGGATTTTAAATGTCTGTTTTTGTAACCGAGTTTGATTTTTATTGCTGTAAATATTGACATTATTTATTGTATTTAACGATCCTATTTGAAAAAGGCTCATGTACTGTGTCGTATTTAGATGGGTAGTCTTGCAAGAAAAATGCAGGATCGTGTCTCTTAGATTTCCAAGCACTTGTAAGTCAATACCAGATGAAAACATACTGTAAATGTTAGCTCAGATTTAACTAATGTTGTAAAAGAACACCCCACATGGTATTACTATAAACACGCAATCATTACTGCACTCCCATCTTTTTTTGTTTTAACAGGAAATTTTGTTATGGTTAGATCTTACATTTCCATCCATTTCATTTGTGCTCACAAACACTTTTAATTTACTTGAATTCCAATTAATCAGTTTTACCTGGTGACTGGATGTCAGAAATCTGTCCGGAACGACGTCTAAAAGAGCCCAGTTTAACAAGCCAGCAGTTTTTGGGTGACGGCAAATTTCATGTCTGGCTCTTCACATCAGAGCTGCTCAAACATGTTCTGGTTTAAAAGCCTTGCTTACAACACAAGTCTTTACACTGTTCATCTGGACACTTATTTTAACTTTTTATTCTGGTTTGGTATTTAAATTGTTTTTATTTTATCATTTTATGTTTAAGGTGCTATAATGGATAAACTTGAGCTTATTGAACAAGCTGATTTGCCCTGTTAAAATCTTTTATTACCAAAATCGCTCGTCAGTCAGCTTAAACATTTGTTAAACAGAGTAAAGGAGTATTTGTACAGAAAGTGGTGGGTGACGGCTGTGGCGCGGAAACTGAAACAGACCGTTTTACCACGTTACGTTTCTGGAGTGATGGTGATCAGTAGGTGTTTTCTATCAAATGACATTCTGTCTCTTCATGATTCCAGAAGGAAGGGAGGGTGGTGAGACAGCACATGAGCAGGTTGTGGATGATTTTGTAAGCTGGTGTGATGACTCTTTCCTCTAAATATGTGTCTAAAACCAAAGTTATGGTCATCGATTTTAGAACGTCTCCACGAAACACCCCCATCTACTTTTACTAAAGCAGCTGCCATCGCGAAGGTGGAGATCTATAAATATTTGGGTGTGGTTCTTGACACAAATTGTTTTAAGCCTCACATTGATGTCACCTCCAAAGGTTCAAAAGAGGCTATTCTTTTAAAGGAACATGAGATCTTTTAATGTTTGCACCGAAATGTTGTCATTCATTCATTCTTTTATATAAAAGTGTAATTATTGAATCAGTTTTATTTTTTTGTATTGCTTGGTTCGGGAGTTTAAATCTGGCCAATAAGAACCATTTGGGTTGTTTCAGTGAAAACTGCTGCAAAGTTTCTGGGTCCCAGCAATTGATTGGAAATTGGTAAGATTTTAAGAACAAAAACGACTTCCATTTAAAACATCCAAAGTGTTGCAGTGACCCAGTAAGTGTGTGTATTGTGCAGTGTGATGTCTGCTGGTGTGAACTGGGAGCCAGTCAACATTCAGCCTGAACTCCAGCTGCAGTCACTGTAGACGGACCTGTTCTGTTTGCAGTCACTGTCTCAGCTGTGTTGCTTCATGATGGAGAAAATATCAGTGTGAGGAGGGCTTTTGTAAAACTGCTACGTTTTGTACTGTTATCATAAAATGTGTGGTGAAATTTAAAGGGATATCTTTCCTCTTTCTCTCAGGCGTACAAAACGGTCAATGGTGATAGTGAGCGTTATGAGGACAGACTCGCCAACATGGGCTCTAAGGCAAAAGGTCAGTTGCTCATAAACACACACACACACTTTCTAGGACATACATTTGTGCAACTCATATTAATATAACAGTTTCAGGTATGTTTACCATATTCATTTTAGTCAAGCATGTTAGCATTCGCTAGTTGGTGCTAACAGCTAATTTTGGAAGAAAATGTTGCTGACTTAAATATAGAGCTACATAAGTTTAATCACCTCAAATACTGAATGACATGACATTCTTTGAGGATTTATTTATACAGCAAAGTCAAAGGTGAGCATCAGTTTTCCCCAAAGGTTTTATATATTTTTTTTCCTGCAAAATAATAGGTTGACTTATTTAGACACTTCTAAATAAGTGTAATGTCACATTTGATTCAGAATCATATTGTATCATATGGAAGAAGATTCAAAGCAGTTCTGAAATGAGATGATGGGTAACGCTCTCTGTATCTGCTTCATTTGAAGCTCTTTTTAAACGTGCAACATGAGGAAAAAACATGAAATCCTGTATCTTGGAGGATGTTCTTAGCTGTTTCTTACTTTGTAAACATTTAAAAATGTAATATGTAATTAATGGCAATGTATTTTTTCATATTTTCAGAGGAAATGTTTGTGGAATGAGCTTATATTTACAGGTCCATAAAATATCGGTCTGTAAACTGGTCTGCAGTTAGTGCTGGCAGACTTGAAAACAAACCTGGAAACAAAAGAGCAGCGAGCAGAAACAATCCTACTGAAAATTTGAGGGTGAAATCAAGTGGAAGAAAGAAAAGGTTTATTAAAAAGTCCAGTCTTGTAAAGCTGCTCTGTCATCTTCTACAGGAAGTTGGAGCCTGATAGAGGGAGGTTGTTTTAAATGCCTGTAATGATTCAAGTAGACAAGTCAAAGGGATTATAGCAAAAAATGATTTTTGTTTGATTATTTCTTAATGACATCTGATGCCATCATTAAGTACATAATTAGAGTTTTTTAGTTTTTTTTTTTTTTTTTTTTTTTTACAAATTCATAAATATTTGGCATTCATATACAGTTGTTTTGTCAAACCTATTCTATTTCATTTAACTGATTTATTTTTCAGTAATGCCCATGTGACCGCACGTTTAGATTTGTGGCATGTAAATGTAATTAGCTTACAGTTTGTCGTGGGGAAACACCAGGTTCTCCTTCCAATATGATGCTGAATCCTTCGGTTGCCGTCAGGTTAAGTACAAGCAGTGCACGTGTGAAAAGGGCTTAAGAATCGGCATGCAGAGAATCACTGCAGCGAGAGAGAAAACAGGAGATCTGCATGTCTTTCATAGCAAATTCTTGCTGCACCACCAGATATCAGCCACGGTAGAATGATCACCCTCAATAGCTTCATCATGCCTGTCTGTTTGGATTTGCGTCTGCAAATTGTTTGTCTAGTCAAGCTGGAGAGATTGTGGCTGGGCGCCCAGGGCAGCCAACTCGTCTGTGATGTGGATGTGCACAACAGTGACGGAGACTGCACCACATGAATCTGAAATTATTCTAAGGATACAAATGAGAAGGAAAGAAGTCTTCATTAGAGTAATTGTTGGCGGGATTAGTCAGGGTTCACGTCCCATTCTGGGATTTGTTGAAATTGTCACTGATGTGAAACTTGATAATAAACCACTTCTATATCAGGAAACTTACATTAAAAACTTACTGAAAGCAGTACTTTTGCAGCCATGGTGTATATCTGGTTATTGACTGTATTTGATACCTATTTCAGATTAATGAATTTGAGATTAAAGCCATATAAAAGACAACTGAGTATTCTTCGGTTAATTATCAGTCAGTAAGTGACAACTTACTGAGGTCAACAGTTTTATTTCTGTCTCTGTTGATTAGCCTTCACTTATGTTGACAGCTGTTGACCCCACAAAACCTGCTGACGTAAATCTTAAACAGTTTCTAATTCTCAGATGACGGCTCTTGTATTGATGAGCTGGTTTATGGGAGGTAGTTGTTGAAAGATGTCCGTATGATGTCATCACTGCATCTTAACACAAGTTGGCAACATAAGTGGTCGATGGATGGAAGTTTCTTTTTAAGGTCAATGCTCTTCCATCTCAATCTTGTGATTGTAACAAACCCAACAAGATCTTTTCGATGTCATGTAGCGATGCAAGAAGAAACACTGGAAATTTGCTAAAAATGCTAAAAAAACATTCCATTAAATGGTTAATTAATGGTACAGTTCATTTTAGTCTATATGGCACATCTTAACATTTATTCTAAAGTTAGAATAACAGAATTAAATCTAGATAATTCTGACAGATCCATGTGGCTTTACTGAGACGCCTTCTCCCTCCATTAATAAGATTTGCTATTCTCTCTTTTCTTGTCCTCACTTCCAGATAACTTATGCAACAGCAATAAAAAAAAGAAACTGACCCAATATCATGAATTGTCTGTTAATTCATCAGATAAATAGACACCAACCTCAGGCCACAGCACTGATGGCTTCAACCTGCTTATCATAGGAATCATCTGTATTAGATAAAGAAAAATAATAATAATAATAATAATAATAATAATAATTATAATAATAAAAATAATTTAGTATTTATTATAAATAAAAAAAATCAAGAGTTTTGTCCATTTGCCTTTTCGACACCATGTCTGCAGCAGATGTGGCGATGCTATGTAACACCACTGAAATGGCATCAGTTCTATTCAACAGATTTATATGTTCGAAACCAATAAAAATTTAGAAGGCTGTTATTTGAAATCATTGACCCTATAATTTGTTAATTAGTGTCTCCCCTGCAGCCGTGTGCATTCATTTACTGGCTCAATAAAATAATTGGCTAATATTGTTAAAGTCTGAAAATGGTCAATTTATTTTATCATACAGCTAATATCACAAACTGGGTGAAAGGGTTGGTTGCTTATTTTAAAAGGAGTATAACAAATGGCTTGTAGCCCAATCCTAATCTCCATCACTAAAGTCTAATCATTAAACCCTCTGAGATTTAACCCAACCTCACAGCTGTCGTGCTTTAATGAGAAACTTCGAGGGATTTAAATATGAAAAATAACAGCAGGAAAGGTTGCCTGTAAACACCTCCACTACATATTTAACGCTATTGCACAATAGTTTTTCTTTTTCTAATATTTATATACAATATACTGTTTTTTTTTTTTTTTTTAACTAAGTCATGATAGCCATAAGAGAATAAATCTCTATAAATATCTTTTCAAATGCAGACATTTGAAAGTGTGAACTCTATAAAACTGTTCTAATCTACCAGAATGAGATGCTGTCACTTGCAGATAAATTGTCATGATTACTTTGTTCTTTTTCTTTTCTGTTTTACCAATTTGGCTGTGGACTACTTTAAAGTCAGCAAATTTGCATGCTGATACCCAACCTTTTGGGTCAGTTATGATTGACAGTTGATCAGCTATCAAAGCACCCAGCAGTGCGTGCCTCAAAGCCTTGAATAGAAATTTGGAATGGGACAAGATCCAAAACAATGCCATGGCATAATGTTATGCATTTCTAAATGTATTTGTTCCAATTTTCCAGAAAGCTTCAGTTGCATAGAACTTAGTTTGCATGTAGACAAAGGTCAAAACATGCACAAGGTGTGTTTTTTTCATGTTTAGGATTATGTTTGTGAAACATTTGAGATGTCACACCATCAAAAGATATGTCTGTAGCTGTAAAAACTAAAACACACACAAAAATAACCAGAGTGGGCCTATAAATTTATGCATTTTGTTTCCATCCTCTTAATCTACAGCTCCAGCTGAGGCTGAACCAGTGGCAGAAGTTCCTGCAGCTGAACCCGCTCCAGTAGAAGAGGAGGCCGTGCCAACCGCTGAAGTAGTCGAGTTTGTTCCTGCAGAACCAGTGGCAGAGGTCTCAGTCGAACCTGCCGCTGAGGCTGCACCTGAAGAAGCAGTCTTCCTGGCGTCTGAGGTTACTGAAGTGGCTACTGAAGCTGCAGCTGAGCCTGCGGCCACTGAGGAAGCCGCTCCCCCTGTGGTGGAAGAAGCGGCTTCTGAAGCTGCTGCAGAAGTCGCTGTCGCCGTGGAGACGCCAGCCGAGGTTCCTGCAGCAGAGAGCGCTGGTACGGCAGCAGTAGATGAAGCAGAGACTGTCCCTGCAGCCCCTGAGGCTGAGGCTGCCCCTGCTGCAGAGGTGGCAGCATAAAGCTGTGATGGCTCGATAGTTGACCCAGAAAAAAGGGCTAGAAGTTCGATGTGTTGTGTCCCTATTCCCTTGCCTCAGGAAAAATGAGTCATGAATCCCCCCCCTCCCTTTTTTTAAAAAAGGGTAAGCGGCAGCAGGATTTGATAAGCAGTTTATAAAAATTCATTAAGGGTTCATCGGTCCAGTTTTCAAGGTTCTTCCTTCCCTTTCCTGATCATTCAGATCCAAGTAGCATCTGGCATTAATCCTTGACATGGGATTCAGTTTCAAATGCAGTTTATAAAATGTTTAGTCATACCCACACCATACCAAATCCAAACTATGGTTTGCCTACAGAAAAGGGATTAGTGTTGACCAAGGCGATAAGGGATAGAACCAAGTTGCTAACTATTTCTGTTGAGAAAGATATTTTAAGTGGCCTTAAAACAGGACCATAATGCAAGTTGTTCCTTAAGCTGTCTAAAACCTTCAGTTGTGAACTAGTGCAGGAGATTTCTGATGTTCAGCCTTGTTTCTCAGTATTTACTGTCTCACTGTGAAGTGACCTAAATCCAGTTTTCTGTTCTAGACTACAGCTTTTATAATCTTGTTTTCACACTATTATCAGTAAGACGTGAAAATATTTGTAGTTTTTTTTTTCTTTTTTTTTTTTTTTCTTTTTTTTTTTGGGATGTTCAGTTTCATTTTCCTTTGCACACTCCAATGTTTCCCTAATCTGCATTTGATTAACAGCGACGCCAACCTTCCCTCATTTAATTTATCCACTTTCAAGCCATTTTTCTTTGGTACGTGTTGGATGCTGCTGAGGCTTTTATTACTGTGTAACTTTCATCTTTCAGTGGCATGACCTCAACAAGAAACGTATCTGTTTGGGCATTAAATGTTATGAATAACACAAAGGATTAAAAGAACTGAACATCAGTAGATGATGATGATGATGATAATAATAAAGAAATTTGAATTGTTTCAATAAAGATGAAGTTCTGATGGTCCATTAGTTTTTTTTTTTTTTTTTTTTTGTTTTTTTTTTGTTTTTTTTTTCTTGGCTTTATTCAAACTATCACCTTTTTATATTTTTTTCCTAAGTTATAAAACAGAATTCAGGTCTGATTTGTGCCCTGGTATAGCTGCTTCTGCTTGTTCCTACTGTAAAATGTAGTTAATTGTAAAATACACCCACCCTCTGTTTAACAAACAAAATAGCTGCTTCTCCTCGCTGTCATGTTCATGCTCCTGTCAAGCTTCAGCTGACAGCCAATGAATTTTCCATCTTTAATACAAATTTCTGAAGAAAACAAACTTGATTGTGAAATTAAAATATTAAGATTTAATTTGGACAGCATTTCATCATATTGTGGTCACACAACCAGATGAGGTGTTTAGATTTTATTCATCACCCTCTCAAGGGAAGAAGCTGCACTAAGGTCTTGTTAGTATTGTAAACCACCACAAAGTTTATCTGATCGTCTGTCCTGATGGAAGTGGCTTCTTCCACATGACAAATGACGGTCTAACACCCAGATGTGAACCCCCTTGACGCTTGCTGCAAATTTGTGACGCAACACTTTAAATTTTTTCATAATTTTTAATTTTCTTTATTAATTTACATGTTTAATATTTGATTTTTTTTTATTTTCATATGAAGGTAAATATTCAGGCTTTAAGACGTAAACCCACTGCTCTCTTAATGAAGACACTGAAAAGGAACTTTTGGAAGAATGTTGTTTCATTCCTCCAGAGCAAATAGAATGATGCTGTGAAGCATTTCTTTCCCGAAAAAATGTTAATGGATCGGCTGGATTTTTTAGAAAAGTAACCTCGGCACAAGGAGCATGAACTGGGCAGGTAGACTCCTGTAGCACGCTTGAAGTTGTGACTGTAGACTGTCCAGTGATAGATGCCTGTTTAAGGTAAGTTTCTGTATTTTAATTTTTTAAGAAAAAATATGCATGTACAGAAGCATAAACTAGCACAGGAGGGGTTTTTATCCCAGATGGAATTTGGTGTAGCTTAATGCTTAAAGTAAATATTGGTCATCTATTTATTTTAACATGTTTCTGTATGAAAAAAACTGACCATTGCTTCTGTTCTTCATCCCCCCATCTATATCAGATCTGCTAGCAGCTGTGAAGCTCTTGGCCAGTTCAGTAGTCGAGATTGCTGCTGCCTCTGTTGGTGAGGAGAATCTGGTGAAAGCGGAGCACCAGATAGAAACTGATGGGCAGGTACTGGACCCCTTGCCAGGTGTCCTTGAGCCAACCGAGGAGATTGGTGGAAAGGACACATCTGAAGAGGCAGCTGGTACAAGCAAAAAGGAGTTGTCTACAGAGGACGAAGAAGTGGCTGCAGAACGTGTGCAAACTGTAGCTGCTGAAGTGATTGCAGAGGTTGCTGTAATTCTCCCTCTTGCAGCACAGGAGGAGGAAGCAGCTTCATCTTCTGCTGCAGCACAGGAGGAGGAAGCAGCTTCATCTGCTGCAGCACAGGAGGACGTAGCTGCAGCTTCTCCTGCAGCACAGGAGGACGTAGCTGCAACTTCTCCTGCAGCACAGGAGGACGTAGCTGCAGCTTCTCCTGCAGCACAGGAGGACGTAGCTGCAACTTCTCCTGTAGCACAGCTGGAGGATGTAGCTGCAACTTCTCCTGCAGCACAGCTGGAGGATGTAGCTGCAACTTCTCCTGCAGCACAGCTGGAGGATGTAGCTGCAACTTCTCCTGCAGCACAGCTGGAGGATGTAGCTGCACCTCCTCCTGAGGAAACCCTCATAATAGAAGAGGTGGATGCTGAAGATGAAGCTTCTCCTGAGGAGGCTGCCTCCACCACTGAAGATTCTCCTCCTACTGAGGAAGCTGCACCTGCTGAGGAGGTCACTGTTGCTGCTGAAGCTACTCCAGTGGCAGAGACTTCCCCAGAGGAGATCACACCTGCAGGAGAGACACCAGCAGTTGAACCTTCAGCAGAGGAGACCATTGAAGCAGTTACTGGTATGACTCAGCTGGCAGCAGCCTCTACTGGGCCAGAACTAGAAGTTCTTTTACCTGCAGAACTGGGATCTACACCGGAAGCTCCAGTGCACAAGGCAGAACATTGCCACTCCTGCCACTCTGCTCCATCAACAAGAGAGGAGGTGGCGCCACCTGCTGCTATGGGAGAAGATGTGGCTGCTACACATGAAATCAAGGAGGAGGCATCAGGGGTAGAGGAACAAAGTAAGGACAATCAGCCATCTTTTATGTTGCATAAAATAGTAAATTTTTTCCCATTGTTAAGTCTTAGCACACATGTTTAAGTGCTAAATAAATGTATTCAGGACTTTACACTAGTCATCCAATCAGAAATGCACTGGCTCAGTTAAAACTTTTACTTGAATTAATCTCCAAAAGTTTTTCTGCTGCTTTCCATATATATATTTCTGTTAATCAGTGTGGTCCCCACAAGTTTTTAACTCAAACAAGTCTGAAAACTGAAATACAGATAATTTAGAGTTCGCTCAAACAGGCAACTGTGAACACAAAAACTGGTTGAGCATTTTGGTTAAGAAATGGGACTAAATTTTATACTTTACAGCAAGACCCTTCATGTTTTCAAAGTTGTTGTTTTTTCTGTCCCCTTCTCCAAAACATATTTACATTGTCTTTTAGCAGATGTTCTCATACAAAGCGACTTAATAACAGTGCAAGCGTCAATGCAGTAACAAACTTTGGCATAAGTGCTAAATCTGTTTAAAAAAGTGCAAGTGGAGCATATAAAGAAGTGCAAAGTGTGAGTCAGTGTTGTTATGGACATAAAACTAATTACAAACCCCATTTCCAGAAACTTTAAGCTTACTAATATGCAATATAAACTTAAATTACTCTTTGTTTAAAACAGACATTAGTCCAAAGAAATTAAAGTTGCATTACAGTCGTCCTGTCCACTGTGTTAACATTGTCCTTGTTAATACATGTTTAAATAATTTAGGAACTGGTATAAATCATTGCTGGTTTTCAGAGGACTTTGTCCCTTAGATGTAGCTTCTTGCTAAAGCCAAGATTTCTATGGTTGTCTGACTCTCCTCTTCATGATGTTCCATACATTTTCAAAAGGAGACAGTCTCTGTGTGTATAAAGCCAAGTTGTAATATTTCCAGAATGAGGCCTGGCCTTGTCCTGCTGATGTAAGCGTTGAGCTCCCAAGTGGTAGGATATGTATGTCAAAAATTCTAACACCCCCTTTGCATCAATGGTACCTTTCACAAAATTAAATCAGCCATGGAAACTGATGCACATCCATGTTACCATAGAGACTGACTCGTTTAGCTCTCTGTGATAACAGCCTGAATGTCATTTATCTTCTTAAGCATACAGAATGAAATACCAGCAGCTATAACATGGACTCATCCGACCACAGAACACTGTCCACTGTCTTTCTGTCCATCTGAGATGAGCTGGTGTCCAGAGAACTCGGTGGTATTTATGCAGTTATGGCTTTCTCCTTGTGTAATATAGTTTGAACTTACATTTCTGGGTACAGCCAGATTTTGTTGTGTAAAAATCATCATCTGAGGTACTCTGGAACCCATGTGGCTATACGGATTATGGTGGCGTTACAAATATTCGTGCAGTGCTGTTTGAGGCCTTAAAGGTTATCCTAAAGTGGTTTCTGTTTTGGCCTTTACACACAGAGATGTCATGAGACTTTTCACAATATTTTGATTTTTTTTTTTAACAATCTTGCACCAAGATTTTTTTTTAACTAACTGTAAATGCTATGATTGGTACAAAGCTGCGTGACCTATTTATACTTGGAAAACTTAAGCCTTTTTTGGTGGCCACTTTTATATCCAACGCTGGCACCTTCACCTGTCATCTGCTGATACTTTAACTTTACAGAAATATTCACATTTTTTGTCTTTCTTTGTCTGTAACTTAGGACATTGAAAATTATTTCTTTGGACTTGCACCAGATTAACAAGTTTACAGATTGAAGATTTAAGTATTGCATTTTAGAAAACTTCCTAAACCCCCTTAAAATTGTGTGTGTATAACTTAAAAAAAATGTATTATTGTCTTCATACACTACATCATGACTTTTTAAGCTTTCTGATTAGCAGGAGGTGTATTTTTTTATTTATTTTTTTAACTGGTTTGGTAAGTATAATGTGCAGCCTTGAGATTTTTTGGGCCATGTCAAGGAGTGTTTTCACATTTCTATTTTAAAAATATTTAAATAAAGGAGCATGCTTTGGCAAGACTAATTTATCATTTTACTACTGTTTATTTCTCCCCTTAAGCAAACAAACATAAAAATGTGTTTCTTGTTTTTGGCTCTGACCAGATGTGTGTCTGCATATATCCACAGAGCCAAAGCTGTCTAACTGGACTGTAAAAAGCTGCTCAGTGATGTAATAGTACAGTTAAGAAGGTAAACACATAGAACTGGAGATAGTAGAATGGACATCTACAAAGTGAATATTATAAATATTCACATGTTGTAGATACTCAGAGCTTGGTGAGGTCTGCATGATTCATTAACCTTATGCCGCTATTCTCTGCTCTTTTTAAATTTTACTTTTCCTACATAGAGGCTGCATAGATATATAGCAAATGTCCATTCTACTTCCAGAATAATAACGATTCCCCTCCCGTGATTGTGCTCTTTCTCATAAATTCATGCTGTTCTTGTTTGTTGCAGCCACAGAGAGAATGGCGGTGGTGACAGCCCAGTCGTGACAGAGAGAGTGCCTTCCACAACACTCACCAAGCTCTCACTCAAGCCGAGTGGACAGATGACAAAAATAAGACAAGAAGCAGTCACATGTTTGACTAATGTGTTATCTGTTAGCAGGTGTTACATGACTTTGATGTCTCTTGTCCTCTAGATGTCACTGTTACAAACTCATTTATGATCAACTGAAGTTTCAACTTACTGGGCAGCGGAAGTGGGTTTAAAATGCAAAACTTTGATAGACTGCAAACTATTAATATGATTTATCTGCTAATGTCAGCTGACATACGAGCCTACAAGTAGTGTTGCTTTCCCCATAATGCACTTATGCACCTGCAAACATGACTACCTTGAGATATTAAAACTTATATAACACCTCAATTGACATTATTTGACAGTGATGGATTCCTAGGGAAAATGATGACACCTAAATACAAGAAAGCTTTGGAAAATTTTTACCCCATATTTATTTTCCATATTTAGATTTGTATATTTCTATATTAAAACAAAAAATGGTCAAATCAATAAAATGCACGTATTTACCTTACAAGATTTCACTTTAATAGAAAGGCTTTAAGCTGTTTAATATTGTAAAGAAAAAGGCTATTCATATGCAGAAGAAATATATATTGATACAGTGAGTTTAAGTTTATATCTTGGTGCCATTAAATGATAAATGCACACAGAGTACACGCAGAGTAACGAAAGATCCAATAAATTGTAAATAATTTTATAAAGTGGTAAAAGTACACCTGACAGTTCTCCCAGTCGACAGATCTAAACACAGACATTATTTTAGGGGAATGTATATGATTGACACAGTCTGTCATTTATGTTTTAATTATCTGGGCACATTAAATGAACCATATTGTCCATAAGTCTTAAAATTGGGTCAATACAGCCTCAGTATAAACAAAACATGACATGGTACTCTGTCATAATCCATTTAAGATTTAAACCAAGATGCATAAGTAAAGCTGTGGGTGAAAAGGTTATGGATATAGATGGATGCTTTGTTGTCAAATAGAAGCTGAGTACTGAATAAATGATGAGCATTACATAAGAATATATCAGTTTGTTAAATGGCTAAGGAAATAACTTATGTTGTCATAATCTGTTCACATGCCAAATAAAGTGGTGGTTGAACTAATTGTTCCTCTGCTTTTCATCATCGGCAACATCTGTGATTGGTGTGAGAAGTGATCAAAACCTTTTTCCTCAGGGAAAGTATCAATGTTTAAGTCAATCATGAAAATACCTAACTCTAAATAGACTATTAGATAGTATTAAAAGCAATTTATAGTTAAAGTTACAGTGGGGGAGATGGGGTTATTTTGCCCTTAGAGCTTCTAGCTCAAACATAATGCCCACAATAATTGGCAAACATAAGTAAGTAAATAAATAAATAGGTTGTGGAGCAGAACAGTGTATGTTTGTCAATAAATAAAAACAGTTTTATAAAAATGGATCCATTTTTATTTTTGTTGTGCTCGTGTTTATCGTGCGGCGTGACGTCACGAATGTAATTTGCCTGAACCAGCGGAGTAAACTGGCAACGGAACCAGTCTCCATTAGTGAAAAGGACCGAAAAAAACACCGCTGTTTTCACTTATTTTTTGACACCGAACCACAGCACCAGATCCCTCGAGATCTCTGAAGGCTCCGTTGCTCCTCGTCGTGACAGCAAACAGCAACGTTAGCTGAGTGGTGGTGTCTTAGCAGCGGGACTCACAGGGTTGACAGTCGGCAGCAGCAGCGAGGAGGAGAGACGGTACTGGATGTCACACATACACACACTTACAGAAAACTCTCATTAGCTAACGACAACTTGGTGCTGGTGAACCAACGGGGTGCCCGAAAGAGGAGTTCGACGGTTAGCCAGCTGACCTGACGTTACCCGGTATTAGCAACATGATTTGTTTTGTTTATTCCTTGACAGTTAATTTCGCCTGGTGGCTAACAGAGCTAGCAAGCGTTAGCTAAGTTATTGTCACTTTTTTAAAGCTTTGTGACGTTAAATTGTGAAAGATCTGTCAAAATGAGCAAATTGCAGCACTGAATTCCCACACTGACCTGTTTTACACGCCTTAATACTGTAATCCACCTCCTGAGGCAGTGTGTGACTCCAGCCAGGGGCTTGTAATCAAGTTTGAGCTTGTATCTCACTGTTATTTAATGAATTGGGGGTTGTAATACCCAGTAAATTAGATTAGATCAGATTATCACAGTGAAACTACACTAGGTTTGATTAAAATTTAGGTGGGTACATGTGAGCCTGTGGTGTAGAAACAGGTGATAATGATGGCCACTGATTAATTCAGCTCTATTTCTTGAGGGGAGAAAATTGTTGTCATTAACTCGTATTCCTTACCAATACTGTAAGTTATGTAAGACCTCTGACTGTTTTGACTTGAAAGTACTGGGGCGGGATCTGTGTATCTTTGTTGTTTGATGGTTAATACTCAACCCGTCCCTTAGTTTAAGCCAACATTTGAACTGTAGTCTGAAAGTTTGAGGTGGGTGAAAAGACAGTGTTTGTGTAGTGGAGCTGAGTTATGAAAGCCTGGACACTGACACTAAATGTAAAGGTTTGGTGCCACTTGGTGTTATGGTCTTTTAAATTGCTTTCTTTGAACAATGGCTAGTTTTTGACTCATTTCCGATCAAAACAACTTTGCAAAAAATAAAAAATGTGTGTGTGTATAGATAGATAGATAGACAATACATTTTGACAGATCTGTTGTGTTTTTGATACATCAAGAACTTTTAGTAGAAAACTTGGCATATCTCAGGATAGTGTATAATGTCTCCAAAATCCCAGCAGTAATGGTCTCCATCGAAGGACAAGTGTCACAGAGCCATTCTTAAGAAGGAAAATGAGTAGAAAAGGCTGAAGTATCCCAAACGAGACAAGAACTGGACTGAAAATCAGTGACAACTGGTCTGATGGAGGGATGAATCATCCCAAGAGCCTAGACCAGGGGTGCCCAAGTCCGGTCCTCGAGATCTACCATCCTGCAACTTTTAGATGCAACCCTTCTCCAACACACCTGAATCAAATGACTGGCTCGTTACCAGGCCTCTGCAGAGCTGAATGACCTGCAGATGACATCTGATTCAAGTGTGTTGGAAAAGGGTTGCATCTAAAAGTTGCAGGATGGTAGATCTCGAGGACCGAACTTGGGCACCCCTGGCCTAGACCTAAACATTATTGAAGCAGTGTGGGATCATATAGACCACTGATACTCACTTCGGTCCTACGAGGGCCGCAATCCAGCAGGTTTTCCATGTATCCCTGCACCAACACACCTGAGTCAAATTAATGAGTCATTGTGTAGAACCTGATTGGCTGTTAGAGCCACCTAATTTGACTCAGGTGTGTTGGTGCAGGGATACATGGAAAACCTGCTGGATTGCGGCCCTCGTAGGACCGAAGTGAGTATCAGTGATCTAGACAGAGAAAAGAACAAAAGGCAGAAACATCCAAAGAGCTTTGGAAAGTCCTTCAAGAAGCCTGGATCCAAAAGAGTATTTTAAGAAATGACAAGAAAGCTTGTCTAAGAGGGTTTGGACTGTGTTGAAGAATAAAGCTGCTCAGATCAAATATTAATTTTCAACCTTATTCAAATGGTACAGAATGATATTGCCCTGAATTTCCATTTATGTTTGCAGGTGCAAGATATGAAGAAATGAGGAATGGGTCCAGACTTCTGCACAGTAATATAGTATGAAAACAGTGGTGATGCATTCAGGCTAAGACCTGATATGCAACATAAGTACTATTTTAAAAAAATATATATAATTGCATAACTTTTTTTTTTTACTCAAAGTCACTACCATAATCACATTGTTAGCTTTTGTAATGTAATCAACAGCATTTTTGTAGATCAGTATGTAAAAACAGACACATATGAAAGTTTTTTAAAAGTGCAAGCAAAATTCATCCCAGCCTCTGAAATGTAAATATTTTGTATTTTTTACAGCATCGGTCAAACAAAGACTTAAATTTAAGATGTAACCATGGGTATTTCATTGGGAAAATTACATAAGCGTGAAAATATTGTATGTAGATTAGAATAACAAAAATAATCAGTTAACATCCTTTAATGTTAAATTCACTGCAGCTGAAGTTACACGCTGAATACTTTTAAAGAGGAATTGACATATTGACAGTGTCTCTTCTTTTTAATGCGTTGACTTGAGAACAATTTTACCTCAAACTTTGTTAAAAGAGTAAGTTTCAGAAATGGCTTGCTCTTTTTGATCACTACAACACAAAATCTGTTCATTGTGACATAAAACCGAGAAAACAGTCAGCTGAGTATAATTAATGTACAAATCTCATTTTGCAAAACATGACAGATTTAGCTGATATTTTAACCAGCTGTAGCTAAGATAATCTCTGTAATTCTTTTTTAGTATTTTGTGTTTGTTACTTTCGGTAGAGGTAGGCAGGAAATCTGGGAAGGAAATCGGGGAAATGAGTCACAAACTAAAAAAAGGCTTATGACATAATGTGCATTTTATAAACGAGTCTTGGTTATGTGAGAGTGCAGGTAATCATGCTGCTTTCTGTCCGTTGATATTGAATAAGGTGATTTATATTGTTAAATGTGAAAATCAAATGTAAACACAGTAAGAAGCTTCATGGCAACTGCAGACATCCAAACGTTGTGATGGACTTTGGCTGTGTGTGTTTGACTACGGGCTGGCTGTTAAGTAAATCCTGAGGTCATACTTGCTGTGTGTTTGCTGGTTGTGTTATCACTGTGTGTGTGTGTGTGTGTCCGGGTGGAGAGTAGGGAAGGGCACAAGGCAGGGCGTTGTATCTAGACCAGCAGCCCCAGTTTCTTGGAACAAAAGCTCTGTTGTTGAATGATCATGTGACTGTGTGTGTGTGCGTGTGTGAAAGAGAGAGAGTGTGTTCGTGTTCCACCCTTGTCATGTGATGCAAGCTCAAGGCAAGAGAAGTGCTGAGTCGTTCTGAGAGGTTTCTTCCACGCAGGGAGCAGGCGAGCATGCGGGCAGGGAGAGGAGATGAACAGCCTGATGGATGGATTGATGGATGCCGGATGGCAAAGAGTAATGGAGAAGAAAAACAGAGAAAGATACAGACGCTTTTCTCTTGTTACATTTCATTACATTATCACAATAATTCTTTCACTCCTGTTTTGTTGGACTTGAAACAGCAGACATGATGATAAAAGGCTTCATTTTGGATCGAGCTTTCAGCAGCGATGCAGGTTTGGACTTGTTTTTAATTTCACTACGTTTATTGGGATTGGGTGGTGAGAAAGTTGTTCTTTCAAGATGACACTAATGAAGTCTTGACACTTACTGACTGACCATGAACCAGACCAAAATTTACAAAAGAAGTGAGCCGCTCATCTCTTCCCACCATGGTGATAATGAGCAAACTGCCTTTGACACATTTACAGCAAAGACGTGCAACTGTTATCCGCGGCGCCGCAAATATTTTCAATTCCTGGAATACCAGTGTGACTCAAAGCAAACCGTAATCAGCGTGAAGGTCACATTTACTCATTGCTTTAGCTATAGCTTTAATGAAATTACTTAAAATTGTGATGTTACAGGATTTTTAAGCAGGTAGAGTTTTGAGCTGAGAAGCAAAAAGGCGGCCACGTGGTTAAGTCGCAGGTCCTGTAATACCTGTTTGGATGATGCAACGTACCAGAGATACTCGATTCCTAACACATCTTGTGTGTGCACATACCCTTTTCATGAATTTATTCTGCAACAAATATGTTTAGATAACATTTGCTGTACAGTTGTTGCATTTTACTGCTCAGCATACAGCACATGTAGCACACACAGGGCTCTGTACTTTCACACTCCTCTTTCCTTCCTGATCAACTCTCAAATCAGACAGATTTCAGAAACTCCTTAAAGTTACTTGATAACTTTTATTAGTTAAAAAAAAACTTTTAGCTTCACATAGGCCAGCATCTGTGCACATCTCTTTTTTTGGTTCATCTATTTATGTGGTGGAGTATAAGGCAGGAAAAGTGAAGTAGGAAAGGAAATATTCAGACTGGATTAAGGAAGTGTATACTGAAGGAAGCTGGTTTAGATCTCTTTAGAACCTGAGAGAGTTGCAGAATGAGCTGTTCTGTCCTGATTTCCTGGGATTGTAGGTGGTACAATGCTTTCTTTGAAGCACTTTACTACATTCAGTTTTGTATGAAAAGTACTGCATAATAATAATAATAAAAAAGTCTATTCAGACCTGTGGACCTGTCACATGGTGGCTGAGCATACTTGGAATCTGAATGAACCTTTGAAAAAGGTGTGTACAGCTCACAGCTGTGTTGATCAGTGTCGCTGTATGATGTTGAATAATTGAGCACCAGCTGACAGCATGTTGGTCTCAGTATCTGAGGGAACACCGGCACATCAAGCTTCATCCATTATACAACTGTTGGAGTAACTGAGCATACCCTGATGTCTTCATATGCTCAGAGTTTGAAGACGTAAAGTCAGGCTGGTGCAGTAGATTTCCACAAAATTGCAAATATCCTGGATCATTCATTCATTGATTCACTTATTTAGGTATTTCCGTCAAAATTACTGAGGAATTTAAGGAATAATGATAAAAAGGGTTATTATTAATCCTTGTATTTTCTTCTACAAAAGAATTTAAAAAAATTATTGTAGGATAATCTTTAAGCAGAGAGATGGGCATCCTTGACTAGACAAGGACCAAGATGTCCAATCAAATCCAGATTTATTTATAAAGCACTGTTAAACAACCACAATGTGGTGGTTAGCACCGCGGCCTCACAGCAAGAAGGTTGCTGGTTCTAGCCCCGGCTAGGGAGAGGTTCGAACAGTAGTCTTTCCGTGAGGCGTATGCATGTATACATGTGTTCTCTCCGGGTACTCTGGCTTCCTCACACCATCCAAAGACATGTCGACTATGATTGTTTTTAAAAGGGCTATAATCTGCTGATCTATCGCTCGAGCTCTAATTACAGATGCTACTTTTCTAAAGGATGAATACACTGCTCAGAGAAACTGTAAACTTTAGAGCTACATCTCAGACTCTACAGGCCTCAGCATGGTAAACGTTAAAGTTCATGGCAGTACAAAAGACTAAATGGATTGCTGCAGAAAGCCTTTTTTCTTAAAAGAACATGACAGTTCAGAGAGGTACATGTGTACAAACCAGACTGCTGGAGCGAATTCCTTTAGACAGGTTGAATCAAACTAAAAGTATTTGAACATAATGCACTGCAGGAGGTTTGGTGAAACCCAAATACAGTATATTAGTGTAAACATCTTAACTATTTAGCACAGTGGTGGAGGGCTGATGATTTGTACTTGTTCTGCAGCCACATGACCCGGACACCTTGCAGTCATTGAGTGGACCATGAACTCCTCTGACAACCAAAGTATGCTAGAGTTAAAGTTAGGCCATCTGTCTTGACAAATAAAGCTTGGCTGAAACTGGCTCATAGGACAGGACAATGATCCCAAACACAGCAGCAGGTCTACAACAGAATGACTGATAAAGAATGCTAATGAAACGGCCCAAAGTCCAGACCTCAACCTGGTTAAAACACTGTCAGAGGACCTTAAATGAACTGTGCATTAAAAAAACAAAATAAAAAACCCTTCCCATAAAATGATTATATGTTGGTCATGTAAGGTTGTATTTACTTAATTGTCAGACCTAGTAAGGACCAGATGGTGTACTCTATTTTTCACAAAGTCTGGCTGTAAAGAACTTCTTTATGCAGAGAACAGAGACACAAGGCAAACTTTTACACAAGCTTTCTATTTTATGTTCACCTTACATAACAACAAATTGTGTTAAAGGTGGGAAAAAGATTAATTTGAGAGGAGAAATTCAAACCCTGTTCACTTCTTTGCTTGTTCGTGCATGTGCCCTATTTAAGCCAAAGTAGCTCTAAGCCTGCATTTTTACTGTCAATTTTTGCTTGTGTATTTAGTCACTTTAAGCTAGATATGGTGGTGTCCCTTGATTAGCTTAATTAAAAGTAATTTATTTAGTAAAAAATTTAATTATTTCAAATGTTACATGAACTTTTCTTTGCTTAAGGCAAAAGCAGCATAACCTAGACTGTTTGTGTCATGAGTTTATGTAACAGCTGCTACTGCAATTTTGTAACTTCTGTTTTTGGGGAAAGGGCTAGTAACAACCAGGTCTGACCCTCTAAACATGTGTGTGTGTCTGTGTGGGTGGGTGTGTGTGAGAGAGAGAATTTGCACTTTTTGTTTTGAATCTGCAAACTTTACTCTGCAGTTTTACATCTTTTTTTTAAAAAAACAAATCCCAGTAGATCTTTAGAAAACAAGCAGAGTAAGTGTAGGAGGGACATCAGTTTCATGTGTCAAAATTGTCTCCATGTTCCAGCTTTCCTTTTGTTTTATATCCAGTTGTCATCCTGCTGCGTAGCAGAACAGGAACTGGGGCGACGTTGTTCTTAGCAACTGTTACCATGGCTTCAATCCACCCGGCCTCGATTTTTCCACTGGACACTGTGTGTTTTGGGGAATGACTTGGCTTGCTGTCAGTGCATTTCTTCCTGTAATAGCAGACAGGCATGTCCTGCAGGCCAAAGGCAGAAATGAAGAGATGAGGGAGATGGGATTGCAGCCTGTAACAAGATCTTGGTTTGTGGTTGGGATAGATGGAAGAAGATGCCGGTCAGATTATTTAATCTTTTTAAATAATTGAACAGATTGTGGAGCCCTAAAAGGCAAGATTTGCATTTCAGTTTCTGTTTTTTTTTTTTTTTTTGGTAAATTCTTCAGATGCTGCTCTCACACCTGTGAGCTAAATATGTGACTAGACATGTCCAGCAGACATTAAAAAAAAAAACCTACCCGTAAAACATTTAGTTAACTCTTAGTGCTCTGAGATGAAATGTGCTGTGTAACAAGTGTTTGGTTTGGTTTTTTCCAGTGGCTGTTGCTCACCACAGCGGCGGAGGCCTTCAAGAAGTGGAGCTGTGGCGAATCACTGGCTGTGGGTGCTAATCACCCAGGAGCATGAGTCATGACCTCAGTGGTACTGGTTGACACTGGAGGGACAGTAGTAGAGTATGTCACAGCGGAAGAAGACCTCCAGCAGGTGAGTTTGACAAACACAAGAAAATACTGGATCTGAAAGAAATGTGTTGATTCTTTTATTTCTTTCATCCTCTTTCCCTAAGCAGGAGGGAGACTGTGAGGTGGATTTGGAGTTGGAAGGAGAGGTGGAGGGCGAGTGTGAAGCTGAGGAGGTTTATGAGGAGATTCAAGAAAGAGAGGAGGCTGATGACTTCCCAGCAGTCATAGTGGAGGAGGTTCCTGGTGCCAGCCTTGCAGAGGAGCAAGGTTACTCAGCCCAGGTGGTGTTGTACAATGATGAGGCATATGTCATGCAGGAAGTGGAGACGGAAGGAGAACAAGGTGAGATATAAACTTAGCTGTGCTCATCAGGGGTTGTTTTTCATGTTAGCAGTTGTCTGCCAGGGTCTTCCTGTGGGCTCTTTCAGTGCAAGTCATGTGTGAGTCAACACACCTAACACACCCCAGCATGCCAGAGGAGCTTGATGTCAAGCTCTGCACAAGTCTTCTAACTGCCCATTGATTTGAATTAGGTAGTCACAGCAGGAAAACTTCTAAAACCTGCCCTCAAGGACCATGATTGAGGATCCCTGCTCTGAGTGATCTTAACTTGCATTGCAGAAATTGACCATTGCAAAGTTTGCATGATCCATAGATTCACAATAGCAGCCTTAATGTGAAATACACCAACCTGGAATAAAACAAAAATGGCCAATAAGTGACTGGTTTTACCCCATTGCTCTTGTGCACAGTTCATTTACTACACTGTGTTCCAAATTGTTCTGCATAAGCTGTTTTTATCCATTTATCTTCAGTAATCAGTGTGAATGACAGTGAATATATTTTCATTCTCGAGTTATAACAGGTTATATAATCGTCTGGATTAATGTTTCAAAACTGAAACTAGGTTGAAAAGAACTGAAAATGTACATCTGTTATCTTTTTTGCATTACATAATTATTTTCTAAAAAGAAAAAAAAAAAAAAACATTTTTATAGATTCAGTATATGTCAACATAGGACCATTGGCAGTTTGTTCCACATAACAGTTAAATGCTGCTCTGCCATGTTTAGTCTGGACTAGCTGACCTGAGTCCTTGGATCTAAGAGCCCTGGTTTATATTTTCTGAACATATCACAGATGGATTCTGGGACTTAATCCTTTTGGAATTTGTAAACTAACGATATGATTTTAAAATCTATTGTGTGACTGACTGGAAACCAGTGTTAAGATTTTAAAACTGGTGTGATGTGTTCAGATCTCTTAGTCCTGGTTAAAACTCTAGCAGCAGCATCTGGATGAGCTGCAGATGTTTAATGCTCTTCTTGGGAGGTCCTGTTAAAAGATTGTTATAGTAATCCAGCAAACTAGAGATGATTGCATGGATTATTTTCTCCTGGTCTTTTTAGAAGGCAAAACTTTTAATTCTGTGATGTTTCTGAGTTGGTAAAAAGCTGTCCTTGTGACACCTTTGGTGTGGCTGTTGAAAGTTGGATCTGAGTCCATCAACACACTGAGGTACGAACTTGGTCGGAGTCTTCAAGAGCCTGATTCTCCAGGTGTTTACCAATGCTGACTCTCTTCTCTTTGCTACCAAACAGAATAATCTCAGTTTTGTCTATTTTCTCCCATGAGCTTTTCTCCCTTTATACCCATAGCAGCCAAAGATTTAATGGTATTTCTGCAGCATGGGATGCTGTATTGTCTTTTCTGCACAAGGAGTGATTCTTCCTTTTATACCATGGCAGGAAATGGTCAGTTAGAAACTGAATGTATTTAGCAGAGGTAATTTTGGCCCCCTAAAGGGTTCTACCATCCACTCTTCATTATTTAAACCCACAACATCACCAGCTTACTGATGTGGCAGCCTTGTTGAGACATGGTGGCCACCCACCAACCATCCAGAACTCCATCTATAGACCATCCAGTGTACCACGACATTCGTTTGTGAATAAAAGTGAAAATGAATCTTCATCTATTTCTTAGCCCATTGCCAACATTTCTTTGTGAGTGGATGAAATACAACTTAATGCACCACTGCAGTGTCTGTAGTATCCTGATGGAGAAGCTCTTGGGATTCCAGAGATTTCAGCAGTTTCAAATACCTGCTTGCTGCTCATCAGTGGCTTTTTAACAGTGGCTCTCTGAATATAATGCATTTGTCTGATGGAGACATTCCTTGATATATATTTTAATCTGAACAACCCATTTGCTCTCTGAATCACTTTTTTAAAAACATTATGATCTTGCTTAAGCTTTACTGAAATGTCCAATGTTTGTATTCTTTTCACAAAGCATTGCACTACTGGCAGTTCATATTCCCCAGACTGCTTCTTGTCACTGAAAACCTGTACAATGAAGGTTGGAGGGGGCTGTATGCCAGGTTTTACAAATTCAGGCTCAAGAAGTGTTTGTTGTTTTGTACTTTGGCATGCACAAGGTCATGGTGGTCAAATGATTCTTCACCACAAAGAATGTCTGGTCAACTTAGCTGTAAGGCTTACAGACTTTTTTGTTCTTGTACTGCCACCTGGTGGATATTTTCAGACAGTTGTTGCATTCTGCATGACAAATCCTGCCAGTTTCCCCCATCCAGTTAGATCTGGCAGGTTCAGCTATTACACGTGTTGGATTTACTTGAACTGTTTACTGGTCACACAATAAAAAAAGTGTCAAGCTGTGGGTCTGAAACACATGAAAGCAATTTACAAATTTTACAATTTTTTTAAAAAATAAGAATGAAAAAATAGCTTGTAACTTAAAAATAGTGCCCACAATCATTGGCAACAAAATAAATACAATAGCTTGGTGGAGGTTTGTGCTCTGAGCGCTTCTAGTTCTCTGTTGGATTCTGCCCGAGTGTATTTTTAAATAAAACTCTCCCAGCTCAGCTTCGTTTGACGTACTAGGTACGTAACAGAGGGAGGGCGAAGGGAGGATTTCCTGTTGTCGGTGGCGGAGGCATACACCTTTGCCACCGTGCTGCGTCTGGTTGAATTCGCAGAGATTTTCCCTTTAGCGGCGGACTAATCTGAGCTAGTAGCTTCCCATACAATTCAGTGAGAAGTCAATGTGAATCTGCAGCAAGGGGAAAACATGGCGACTTCACAGCATGAGGGACACGCAAACCAGTTGGATCTGCTTATCAGAGCCGGTAAAATATTATTACGTACTCCTTGCCTTAACTCGATGTTATTGTTAACGCGCAGCTTTTGTTTTTAGTCTAGACCGCTGCCCTCCGGACCGCTACCTAGTCTGGTGAAGTAATGGAGGGCAATCAGGAAGTAATCACCTTGGTAGCAACCTGCATGGCGTTGCTACACGGCTTTCAAACCCAGTTTAAAATGACTAAAAGTGTAGCAGGGTTGGTCGGTGTGCACAGTTAGATAGTTGTGTGCTTGACGCGTGTTTTGCATGTATGAGCAGATGTTACTTTGTGTTGGATTATATTGAATAACGGTCTCCTCGTCGGGTCTGCACAACCAGGAAGTGTGTAGATGTTGTCTTTCCTACGTCTTTGCCACGCTGTCTGAGTTGGAATGACATGTGGGTTTATTTTTACGGACACAATTGTGAACACTGCATCGGATGTAACTTTTTGTAATTATTAGATTCTGTCTTTAGCGAGAAAAAAAGTTACTCGTATTTGCATCGATAATGTTCACCGTGTTTTCACAAACTCTCAGATTAATAGTAGCCTACTAAATATCTAAAAAGTATGAAAAGTACTATGTCATCTTTTGGGAAATTTAGGTGTTATTGGCTCAGTTTTTTGTTGTTGGGGATGCCAGGTCATGATAAATTGATTTCACTGCTTCCGTTATCTTGCTGTGCAGCCTCTTATGGAAGCGTGGGACGGCCTGGCTCACTCGTTTTCTTCCCTGTAGTTGTTGTTGAGCGTGGCTTCAGCCTTCCGCCGCACCTACCTCCAGAAAAACATTTTATGTGTTTTTACTTGTTTTTCTTTTAACGTTTATTTTCATGAATGTTGAATAATGAGAATATATATATTTAAACTTAATTTCGATCACATTTAATAAAGTATTTCTGCTCTGTCCCGATGGCGGAAGCATTGTTTTAGAGAAAGGGCGGAGTGTGTCTTCGATTGACTCCTCCGCCGTCCATTAGTGTGTGCGTTGGTTTAAAACGGTAGCTGGCGTTCAATCAGATTTCTGTTGGGGCGGGCTGTTAATCTACGTTTGAGCCAATAGGAGACGAGGCGGGTGTTGAGTGACAAGAGGATTTGTGAGCTTCTTCGAAGAGAACTGGAGGGAAAGGATGAAGAGTGTAAACACGGAAGTCATCAGAGGCAGAACTACTTTTTGTCGGACTAGCTGGTATTCTCGACGCCGTTTCTTGATAATGAATATTTAATAAGACTTTTACCGAATTATGTGACCTATACTTTAACCGCATAATCGGAATGTTTGATTTTTAAAAAATATTTTCAGTTTATAAAATTTGATAATTCAGACAAGTGGAAAAGTGACTAAAGTCCCCACTTCTGCTGCAGCTTTAGTTAGCGCCTTTTGGTGGTCTTTATTTGTGTAGGGCTGCTGGTTTCAAGGCCAGCTCAGCAGGCTGTGGGATCTCTATTAAGTATACCTCCAGATCCTGGGGACTCAATGAGTGGGGCAAACTAAAGATAGCCCTTTTCTCTCCCCTGCACGGGGCTTGTTGCCTCAGTGAGATAGCCAAACATGGACAGGCAGGGTGTAATGGTATCTCATGTTTCCCAGTAGTGATTGACAACAACAGCAGGTGATCTGGGTTCCTTCCCAGGGTCCCAAAAGAGACCACAGCTTCCCTGCACCACCACAACTCAACAGGCTGAATTTAATTCTTGAATACAATAGTATTGTCATGCGGGATTCAAACTTCACATTGCAGATTCTTGCATATTATTATTTCTGTATGCTAACACTATATGTCAAGTAAATTTCTTTATATATATATATATATATATATATATATATATATATATATCCTTTAACAATACTGCTGTCATTCAGTTTAAAGAAAAGCCAAAGCTGCAGGGCAGATTTCTTTGATAAATAATTGTGTATTTTGAAGTGTATTTTAAAACGAGTCATACTTTGTTGAAACAGAAAATGCCATTGATGGGCCCCCAAACCCGTCGTGCTCCTCACTAGGGGGAACCATATGGTTGAGCGTTTTTGCATGTAGTTTGTGCAGGAGACTGTGTTGTGATTGGTGCAATATTACTTTTTGATTTTTGTAGAGCATTCAGTAAGGAAGGCAAAGTCTGAATGATTTATTGTAGAAATACTGTAGATCTTGGACTTTTATTTTTCCTAAGTATTTTCTTATTGATTCTGTGTTTTGTTCATGTTGCAGTTGAAGCTTCTGTTCGCGGTACCAGCGTCCACTGCTCTGATAAAACCATTGAGGCTGCAGAGACTCTGCTACACATGGACTCACCTTCGAGCCTCAGAGAAGGCCGCAGTCCAGGTGATATGTGTATGCATAAATGTACATACAGTTTTAAAATGTCCATATTGAAAACAAATTTAGTGGTTTTTGACATAATGTAATGCAGACTGTGATATTGTCAGTGACATTTTGTGTCATTCTTATGATAGTTGATGCACAAAATGTTTGTTTTTTCCCTAGACCTTTACAACTTTTAAACTGCACATGATTGGGGTCACTCAAGTAGATCCTTAGTACTTTATCTCTGGGGCATCTTTTCAGTTTTCTGAAAAAAATTGTAACTGTGAAATTTGCCATCAAAATATTAACATCTTTCGATTCTTTGATCTAGAAGCTTTCATCCCACCATGTGAAGCGACACCAGAGTTCCTCCATGCTGCTATGCGGCCTGACATGATTGCAGAGTCGGAGGTGGAGATCTCAACTGAGGAGTGTTGCGAGGAGGAAGATGAAATGGTCACTTTGCTTGAAGAGCCGGAACCCGACAATGAGCCAGTCAAAAAGAAGCGAGGTATATTCCCAGTATGTTTAAAACACCAAGTTAGTGGGGGGGATGACTGGACTATAGAACCAGAAAAAGTTTCTTAGTGAGGAAAAACTAAATATTAGCTCTAAAAGCTCACATGGTAGCCTATAAACCCCACACCAAGAGTTATTCACATTGAACCTCATTGTCAAAGAGCACCATCTAGTGGTCGACTTGTACCATATGAGCTCATCTGTCTTACTTTTTTATTTATTTTTTTTTTTAAGCCGGACGGAAGCCAAAGATGCACCACTCTGTTGTTTCCAATGGCTCACCAGATTTTAGCATCAAAAAGAAACCAAGAGAAGGCAAAGGTATCTAACCGTTGAAATAACTGTGGACAAATGTATTCAGAGGGAGCAAAATACTGTCTTAAATGAGATGAAGATTTGTATTTAGTAGTCCATTAACTAAATTTGATTTCCAGCAGGAACCACCACCTACTTGTGGGAGTTCCTATTGGACCTTCTCCAGGATAAAACCACTTGTCCCAGGTACATCAAGTGGACCCAAAGGGAGAAGGGCATCTTCAAACTGGTTGACTCCAAGGCTGTGTCCAAGCTTTGGGGTAAACACAAGAACAAACCAGACATGAATTATGAGACCATGGGACGAGCTCTCAGGTAAAAGTTGTGTGACTGCAGTGGATTTTAGATAATTTTTTCTGTAAATAAAACAAAATGCCTGATTATTTTTGTGTCCATAGATATTATTATCAGCGTGGCATCCTTGCTAAGGTAGAGGGTCAGCGGCTGGTTTACCAGTTCAAAGAGATGCCAAAAAACATTGTCATAATCGATGATGACAAGGCAGACATGGTCACCTCTGATGATCTGATTGGCTCAGAGACAGCAGCATCCTATGAGCGTGTGCCTCCACCGTCAGACATGTTGCTCCAAGCCACTGAGCTGTCTTCCTCCAAGAAGCCCAACATCTTGCGCGGTGCTAACAGAGCCAACATCGTCCAAGCTCCTGTTGCCACAGGCAGCAAATTAATGCAAGGAGGTGGGCCAGCGGTAACGGCAGTGACACCAAGGATAGTGGCTGTTTCAGCAGCACCAGATGGTAACCAGACCCAGCAGTCTCAGACAACCATGATCCCCACTGCCGCAGGGCCAAGGTTAGACGAGGACCTTTGGTCTGGACATAAGTGTCATTGCTAATGCAAATTTTTACTTTTCCCCTCCAAAAAATGATTGATTTCTGACTGTAGTCTTACCTCTCGTCCACAGGACGGTGCGGGTGGCAATGCAGGTGCCCGTTGTCATGACGACATCACTGGGCCAGAAGATCTCCACAGTTGCTGTGCAGCAACCAACAGTAACGACGGGAGGAGCTGGTCCGACCACCATCCTCACCAACACTTCTGCTATCAACGCAGCTGCTGCCGCCAACGCCAGCTCACAACAAAAGGTGTGCATCAGGAAACTCATCAGCTGTCATCCAAATTTTCATTTCAAATCTTTCCTAAAAGGTGTCTTTAGTCTATCTGGGCATGCATTTAATAATATACTAGACAATATATTAAATAGAACTTCAAAGTGCTAAAAAGTTTGATATTAAAAAATGTAGTCCATGTTGTCCCACTCTTGATCATTCTTTGCAAAGTATAATCGTGAAACGGTTACTACATTTTCGGTTTTTGGTTAGGTTGTGATCCAGACCATTCCTACTATGGTCCCAGCTACAGCGGAGAACGGAGACAAGATCACCGTCCAGCTGGCTAAGATCATCACAATTCCAGCCCACCAGCTGGCTCAGTGTCAGGTCCAGACCTCCGCAGGCACAAACAAGCCCAACGTTGCTGCCTCTCCAACGGGCATCAGCCTCCTCGGAAGCCCCCTGACGGTCCGGGCGCTGGCCCCCGTCAGCGTTGCCCCCGGAACACAAGTGATGAGACTCACCGTGCCGACACAGACACAACAGACTCTGGTGGTGTCACAGCCAGGAAGTGTTAGCAGCGCTGCGGGCGTGGTAACTGTATCTGCAGCCAATCAGACGGTGGTGACACAGCCTCACATCATCGGCGGTGTCTTCAACGGCTCAGAGCTGGTGATAGGAGGAGCTGGAGGAGTTACAGTGGAGAAGTTGAAGGCTGCTGGTGTCCAGGTTCAAGCCGTGCAGGTCCCGATGACTGTTCAGAACGTCAAATCAGATGCTGTGGACACTGAGGTTGTAGTCAAACTGGAAACCCCAAGCGTGATAAAGACAGAGGAACCAGAGTGTTAAATTTTTTTTGTCTTTCAGAGAACTTTAGTTTGTACTTTTCTGAGTTCATTTTTACCTGTAATAACCAGCAGCAGTCTGAGAGACTTAAGACTCCTAAATGTCTGCTTTTAGTCCTAAACGTATCATTACATTTTTGTTGAGAACTTAACTGGACAAAGCTGGCGTCCCTCAGAGCCACAATGGAACCTCTTTAGCTGTTATACATGGAGGCATGCGGCAAAGGAATAAACAGACTTTAAAGGGATTTGTAAGGAAAAGCAAAGGGACCAACCTTGATCACTACACTTTACTCCTTGTAAATGGATCACTGTCACTGACTGAAGATTGAAGGAGGGGGGACTGCAACACTACAAAAACAAAGCAAGGAAAAAAAAAAAATTGCAAACTATAATACACCCCACGGTGTACAGCAGCTCTTTTAGAGAGCAATTGTTTCTACAAATGTTAAAACCAGCATTTTTTTTAAAGAACTTGTATCACTGTGCAGAATGAGCATGGGTGGTGCTTTGAAAGAGAGGGTAAGTAAAACAACGAGAGGCTTTCACGAGGAACGGTATCGGACATTAAACTGTCACATGTGTAAATATCTTTACAGTTTACGGAGCTAACGTTAACAGAACAGCCTTGGTTGTTTTTTTGGTTTTTTTTTTTTGTCTTTGTTAAAACTAAGCTGAAATTTGTGTTTTGATACTTGGTACCAGGCACAGTATTATTGGTTTCTCTACATCTGTCAGGCTGTTGATGCTCATGTAGGCTCACTGATATAGACAGATTGCTTGCTGTGTGTCTCCTTCAGCATTTTCAGAAAATCTCCAGGCTTAATTCGGGGGGTTAAAACAAGAATGTATTTTAAGTCAAAGTTAAATGAACTGATTTGCATTATTTTAAGTACATTGACATTGAAAAATCACAAGTTTATGCAAAATGGCTGCAGAATATTGTGACCTCTGCGGATCCCTGGCCACTTTACTTGGAGCTTAAAACAGGGTCAGTTTGTCAGAGTTAAGTCTGCCATGTTGACCCTGCCCCTACATTTCATTTTTAATTTTTCTGAAAAGAGGTAAGATTGTCTGTTCAGACTGAACTGTTTGTATATTCAACATTTGAAGTATATTCTATTTTGTTGTACTCTTGTTTCAAAGTGTATTAAAGTAGATTTTACTGACAAAGGTGTGAAACTTGTATTTGTTTTTCGGCTTTTTTTGTGTGCGATGTGATTCAGTTTCTGTAGATAAAATGGTATAAAAGAGGAACATCCTGTCCAGATGTTTTAGCCTACTTTGCACATTCTGCAATGCAGTTTTAGTTTACTGAACATTTTCTACATTTATAAACCAATCAAGGAAATGTAACCTTACAGCTGAAATGTTTTTGATTTAAAAAAAAAAAAAAAAAAGTGGCATCAGGAAACCTTTGGTGTCATTGTGCATTACAAATTACACACAGCACATTGTTTTAAATGGTATAAAAATGGATTTTCTTGTGAGAAGTTGAATAATTTTACTGCAATTTTCTTTTCCAAACAACAGAAAACCACAAAAAGAACAAAATGTACATCTCTTAGCAGGAACCTCAAATTAACCCTTTTACTCCCCTTGTGGTCAAGTAAATAGAAAACTAAAATTACTATATATATATATATATATATATAAACAAAGTATATTTACTCGGGAGGGTGGGCAAAAAAATTTTCAACTACTGTCTTTGACAGTTTGCAGTGTAACTTGTGCTACAGTCGGATTTTAGGGTTACTTAGTTAAAATGGAAGTACACATGCATTTTGAGTACAGGTGAAGGTCAAAGTTAGTTCGGGGCCATTGCTGTGTGTATCTACAACTTCAGCAGACTGATCAGTTTGCTAAACTCCACGCTCTGTTTTCATGACCTCCTGTCTTCATCTTCATTTCACTCACACATTGCTTCCCTTCTGGACTGAAACCGACCAGGAGCAAACCTCAACTCCACAGCATCTCGTATACGATTCTTATTCTTTCTCCTTAAAGCTGAAGTCACAAACCAGAGAGAGATGATCAGATGGATAAATAAAAGATGGAAGCCTGTTTGGTCCAATCTGCTCCTCGGTAGGCATGTCCAACACAGCGACCACTTTCAGCGTGTTTTTTGTGTACCAGATGTAGTCCAGAGTGGAACAACATTCTCCCGTGGCCCGAATCTTCCACGTCGTGTACTCTGGCTCAGCCAAACCGTCTTGGCTGAGTTTCTTACAGGCAGAGTCCAAACCAAGAGGAGATGCTGTGAACCGTCGGTACACTTCCTCAGATGGGACCGCGTTAAAATCACCACAAATGAGCAGAGATATGTTGCCGCCGGCGTCTCCTGCAGACCCGTCGGCGAGTTTTTGTACCAAATTTTGAAGATGCCATAGAAGGTCTGATCCCTGAGCGCTACGAAGCCACTCCCAGCCAGACCGAGCTTTCAGGTGGGTCACGGCCACACACACGAATCTTCCAGTGCTGCGACAACGCAGAGTTGTCACTACGGCAACCTGTATGAGGAAAGCACTTTGTCACTGATGCTTCTCTTCTTGTTTTATTTATTTTGTGATGAAATGAAATTTTACCCACTTGATTAGTTGGAATCATCATGGCAGAGAGTCGTACGTTCACGCTGTCCAGGAGCTCAAATTGTGACTGGTCAAAGAAAAGCGCGCAGCCGTCGGGACCGTTGTTACCCTCCACATCCAGGCACGGAGACCAGGGCTTCGGGCAGAAGTGACCATTGTAGCCCAGGCCCGCCATTACTGGCTGGAAGGTGTCATGGTAGTGATCGACTTCCTGTAGGCAGAGGATGTGAGGTCGGTAGGTGAGGATCTCCTCTATAATGAGGTGCTTTCTTCGTGACCAGCTGAGGGCCTCCCGAGGACACTGGACAAAATTGTCAACCCCTTCGCCCAGTGCTGAGGGAAAATTAAAGAAAGATCCAGCTTCAATGTACAATTTACCTTAAATAAGATGAAGTAAATGAGGATGAACCACAACCTAGTAACAAACTTGAGACATTTAAACTTCCTTTTGACCATGATTTGAACTTGAATCCTTTAAATTCTGTAAACTCCAACGTGACGCAAGCTCATGGTCAAACTTGTTTCAGCACAGTCACTGACATGGCATCAATGATTTTTTTGTAACTTCCTCTTTAAAAGTTTAGCTGATTGGCATGACTCAGCAGATCGGAGCATCTTACTCTTCTCACTGTTTCCCAGATAAAATCATTTGTTGATTGGTCTTATGAAAGTAACATGTCTATACACCTGTCTATGATTATCATAACCCACTGTCAAGATGTGGGAAATGTCTCCAGACTTTGACATGCTGGTAGGGGATATTTGTTTCATCTATGAGTCATGTTTCTGCTGTGATCCATTATATTTCCTTGAATTGACTTGGAAAAGTTCATGTTTTGTTTAGTATTGCTTACATCTTTAAAAGATAATTTGTTTTTAAAAGATTACGTGGAAACTTTAGGCAGCGGATAAGGATAAAAACATCTTCTAAAGTATGAGTAAGGTTAATTAAAAAAAAAAAAAAAGTTTATTATTTACATAAGCTGTGTAGCATGTTTTTAGCCACTTGTAAAGACTAGCTCTGATAGTCACTGCCTATTGCACTTGCATGTAGATCAGCTGATGACTAAAGCTGCCTGGTGTTTGGAGATGGGCACCGAAGTTTCAGTTTCAGACTTTCAGAGTTTCAGTGAAACTCTGAAAACAGTGGCTTTGTTGCTGTGAACATAGATATTAGTTTGTGTTAATCTTTCAAAGACTCTGTCAAGTTCAGCGAGGCATTTTTAACATTGTGCATTTGTATGTGACAGACAGCGAAAGGCATTTTGTGTCTGCAAACAAGCTGGGGCAGGAAAAACAAAACATTAAAGTTGCAGGCTATATCCACAGATAGATACAGATCCAATATAAATACTTATTCATGCTGACTTCGTGTTTAAAGGACAAGGAATGAGGCCTGGAAATTACTTATAGTATTACTAAAACTCACTGAACCTGCCACATTAAAAACATTTTAATTTGAGCTTCCATCCTAATTTGGTGCCAGACAGATAGCAGACAAAAGAAAAATATTACTTTTGTTTACCTTGGGCTAATATGTTCCACTGCATCACCCTGATGGGGCTGCTGGGGGCGCTGTCTCCATCATTAAGGAGAACAAACTTCCTGTGGAGCCGAGGTGGTTGGTCCCTGAGGGCCTCCTCACACTGTCGAAGCAGCTCCACTGAATCAGGAGGATATACAGAGGAGCCCTTCTGCTGCTGCTATGTGAAGAATATTATCTTAGAAAAAGTGAATAAAAATCTTCTAAAAGTTTATTCAGAAGCAAAGAGATAAGAGATCAAGACCTACCTGACATAAGTCTGGATCCAGGTTTGAGACTGCAGGTTGGCGGGGGTCCAGGTAGGACGGAGGGAGGGAGCGCGGAGAGCTGCTGCTGTCAAGGGTCTGAGTCAAGGTGCCGTACAGCCTGGTGGCCCCCCCACCCATCTGATACACTAAAAATGACAAAAACTTTCTTAAAACCTACTTTTAGTCATCTGCTTTCAACGCAGTATGAGACATTAATTTGTATTAAATTGATGGTTATTATTGTAGGATTTTGTTTTTTACTTCTACTTTAGTTGTATTTTATTAAGATTTCTTTTAAATCTTATATTTTACACTTTATGACTGATGTACAGCACTTTGTCTCAGCTGTAATTGTGATAAAGTGCTTTAAAAAAAGAAGTTGGTTTAGTTTAAAAATGATGTACTGATGTTTTTTTCTTTAATTCAGATTACTGTCTGCATTTGCTGACCTCCAGATGCAGATCACATTAAGCCATCACAGCTGTCAAATCCCTGCCCTTTTTTTCTTGTTTTTGGCGGAAGCACGAGTCAGAGCGTGTTTCTGACTTGTGTCCTGCAGTGACAGCATGTCTGTAGCTGGTGGTCACCGTGAACACACGGGTGCAGCTCAAAATGCCTCTTGTCCTGCTTTAACAACATCTGTTACCTCATATGTCAGCTTATTCACAAATTCAATCAAAGAAAAAAACAAAACAACAACAAAACAAAATGCTTTAATTGACTGCACTGGAAACACTTTAAATAGTTAGACTTACTCATACTGACATCATTATCTTGATACCTTTAAACCAAAATTATCACTTTTTTGCTACTCCAATTATCCCTGCAGACCTGTAAAAACCCATTAAGTGAATGTGAACAAGCTGCACAAAGAGAACTGATATATTCAGACTGTAATAAAAAAAACAAAATTCTCCATACTGGCCCTCAATTAGACATAAATGTAAATAACTACTTTTATCCCATCTTTAAAGCATAGAAATTTGGACACTTCATAGCAAAAAGTCCTTTAATCATCTTTCATTTGATCAACATGTTGATTTATTATTTTGTGAATATGTCCTTTGGCTGCGTGCATGTAAAAGCAGCTATAAATGACTTGAATAAACTATTATACTGCAGTCACAAAGTCTTTATTGCAAAGCAACTTTCAGTTTTTAAGCATAGGTTGTGCAGGCCACACCCTGCTGATAATAAGCAGTTGCAGGAGCATGTGCATACAAAAACGTGTCATCGTTTTCTCTACTTTACGCCTCCACGAGTATTAACCTGTAACCATTCTGAGCCGCAGCAAATTAACTTGTTTAGTAAAAAGACACAAAAATTCTAAGATCTTTTATGAAACTAACCATAAGTAGTATATCTTCTTAAAATGTTCAGCAATGTAACAAACTCTTAGTTTGTATGATAATTTTCTAAAGTCAGATGAGTCTCAAGCAGTTTGCTCCGGCTCGTCGCTCTCTGGAGAAGAGCTGTTTCTCAAACATGCAGACCAATGCACACTCATGCATACTGGCACGCACAAAACTGAGTGTTATCTCTGCTCTGTGGAACAAATCCTGGTGACTAATTTCTCTCCTAAGCTTCCCCAGAACAAGTCTGTATGACTATAAGTTAGTTAGTTAGTTATTTATTTCTCACATGGCTATGCACAAGCAACACAGAATTTTACGAAAACAAATCAAAAACACATCTTAAGGCACAACCATGCTTGAAAAGGAGCAGGAAGAAGAAAACTTATAATGCCTCTCCCTTTTTAAAACACAATACACCAATAGATAATTTATCAGTTACCTATCAGTCCTCAATGGAATTACTCATATATGTTACATAATAGCCGTCATTCAGCAGATTCATACTCTCCAATTATACTTATAATATACTATAAAAGGAGACATATGACAATAATTGATAAGAGAAAGTACAGGTCTCATCCAACTACTGAATTTTTCCAAAAATAAAACAAACTGAACTGAATTCAGATCATATATCAATATGTTTTATCAACATACAAGGCACATCCAGCTGGGTTGTGTTTTGGTACTTAAATGCACATCATCATCATTTTCTGACACGGCATAACATCCACAAGAAGAAGAGGAAAATCTGCCTCTTACCCATAGTCTGCATCACTGTTCTTGGCTACGTCTCCTCTGTAAAACGTCCTTTACGGCTCCTTTCACTGCTACAATCAATTACTCTTTCAGATATGAGACCCCCTGGCTTTGCAGTAAGTGATTTTGAGTGGGTCTGGGAAAAGCAGCAGATGTGTTGTCTGTGTGTGAACACAAACCCTGACCTCTCACTGCTGCTTTTAAAGCCTCAGAGAGAGGCAGAGCGAGATTAGGAAGCAAAGACGTCACCAGGCCATATGGAAGAGTACAGGCCATGTGCTGCTGAGCTGGTTCCGTGTGTTAGTGGTTTCTTATGAATCAGCCACCACTGAGTGTCTGCACTGGCGCTCAAATATGCAAATGCAATGCAATAACTTCTTCAGGGCACCTTTTGTAATAGAAGTTAAGCAACTCCGAACATAGCTTCACCAATGTTACCTAAGTGCTGTTTTCAATGCTGCATGCTGTACTTTTCCACACATTTAAAGGGAATTTTATCAAATTAGAATAGAAATAATTAGTATAGAATTAATAGAATAGAAAAAATTACAAATATAAATAGTGGTTTAAAAAAGTATTTACTCATAAATGGTCTGTACTTATATAACGCTTTTATCCGAAGCACTTCACATGTACGCCACATTCACCCATTCACACACTGATGGCGGAAGCTGCCGTGCAAGGCGCTCAACCTCAACCCATCAGGAGCAATTAGGGGTTCAGTGTCTTGCTCAGTGACACCTCGACATGAGCTCTCTGGCCAGGGATCGAACCAGCAACCCTTGGGCTACAGGATGACCACTCTACAAACTGAGTTATGCTACCCAGTCCCATTAGCAATTTTCCTTTTTTTTTTCTTCTTTATTTTTTTTCCCCCATATGACCTGTAATTAAATTGGATATTTGTCCATCAGTCCATCACAGGACAAACACAGAGACACAAAGAACCACTGATGCTCACACTCACTTCTAGAGAGAATTTAGAGTGACCAGTTAACCTAACATGCATGTCTTTGGAGGGTGGGAGGAAGCCAGAGTGCCCTGAGAAAACCCACACATACACGGGAAGAACATGCAGACTCTTGATATGTGTATATCAAAATAAATCTCATTATTTAAATGGGAATTTATTTATTTGATGATCATATTAATTTCCAAATTTATTTATTCATTTTGAAACAGCCATCCATAAAAAAGACAAATCAATTTCAATTACAAGGGGGGGTGCATGTGTATGCCACTGCTGCAAGGAAAAGAATATAATTAAATACATCATATGTTAAGGTTTAATCTGCTTAGCAATGGCCATACATATATGTGTGTATATATATATATATAAATATTTTATATATATATATATATATATAAAAAATGTATGGCCAATTTTTTTTGACTATGTCAAAGTAAATTAAGAACTGCTCCAAAAAATTAGGTAATTATGTATCTTTTACGTGTCACCTAGAGAACTCAGAGGAAGACTTGTGTTTCTATGCCTATGTAAGTTGCCATAAAACAGGAAAAATGTGACATTTCTATCCTCACCTGTTTTCCCCTCTTATTTGACAGAGAATAACACCATGTCAACAATGATTTTATGTACACAGATGCCATTGACTAACAAAAGCCTATCTAAACATTGTTTGGACTAAAAGTACAGTTTCGATCATGTCTTGTGAATATTGGGGTTCAGTCTCTAAGTAACAGTATAAAATAAACACAACTGTTTGACTGTAATGAGGCTGCTTGACACTAATGAAACTAAAATGTTTGTGCCCCAGTTCAGCTCCAGATCAGTTGCAGAGTTGCAGACAGGATCAATACTGGTGTACGAGTTATTCTTATTAATGGTGCTGGATTGCCATTTTTTTATTTAACCTTTATTTAACCAGGAAAGTCCCACTGAGATTAAAAAAAAACTCCTTTCCAAGGGAGTCCTGGCCAAGAGGCAGTAAAAATTAAACACAGAGTTAAAACATTCAAACAAACAACATTAATATAAAACAGGTAATGAAAAACAATTCCAAGTTATTGAGGCAGTCTGATGCTTTCAGCTTCGTTTTGAAGGCATTTAAGGGCAATAGCTCAATTTCCAGCCTCTCTGCAACATGTTCAAGTAAATGGAGCTGCATGAACAACGGCTTTCTTCCCGAGCTCTTTGAAGGCAAAAGGAACAGAGAGCAACAACTGATCATTAGACCGTAAAGAGTACGAATCAACACTTCTCTGTGTGATTAAAGCACAAATGTAGGGAGGGAGTAGTCCATCCATAGCCTTGTAAATAAATGTGTACCAATGACCCTGCCTCCTAGTGGTCAGAGACGGCCATTCGACTTGTACAAGTCACAGTGATGCGTCATAGTGCTACAGTTAGTAATGAACTGCAGAGAAGCATGATAAATCCACCATTTGAAGACAAGACAAAGCATTCATATAAAAGAGGTTCCCATAATCCGCTATGAAATAATGTGATCAATGTTCTCAGGAGAAATTCACATAAATTTGTAATTCTGCCAGCATCGTCACCACTAAACGTTCATTTATCTACTACTTTAGTTTACTGAACAAAAATATGTATATTAATTACATTCCATTCAGCCTTAGGAGTATAAGAAATCCAATGTCAACGTCAGCATGCTGACATAGTGCACTACGAGGGTAAATATGGTAAAAACTGTTAAAAATGAGACTGCTAAAAATGAAGGCTCAAACAGCTGTTGAGTGGCCACGACGCCTACAGTTCAGGGTCTACAGATTAAACTGGCAAATTATGAGTCAGAACCAAAGAAATACATATACACAACAAAAAGTTAGAATTATTTGGTTTTTTGGATGGAGATCAGAAAAATGCATTATAAGCTTTGCAGGTAAGCTTAATTTGACTTTCTCTAAACTTTTGAATTTACATGTACAACTGCTCAATATTTACGTACTTACTGATTAGCACATGTTCTAACAAGATTAACTGCAAAAAAACAAAACAAACAAAAAAAAAGTTTGTGAACCATGAATCGACCACTAAATGTTCTGGTTTAATAAATACTGTTTACATTTTGACATGATCAGGCCAAAACGACACATAACACATGACATGATGTTTATGTTATGGTATACCCACAGCTGTTAACTTTGGTTTCAATAAATGTTTGAGATACAGGATTTACCATTACATGATTCTACTTAAATACCCTACATTCATATTATATCAGTGTAGCATGAAAGTATTAATTTTTTTTTTTAGATTTTCTGTAAATTTACCAGAAAGTTGAATATTCCTAAATTTTGTTAGTGGTATATATTGTGCACGAGTTACGTGTGATTTATTGCCGCTAACAGCAGCATAGCAGGTTTATGAGTGAGATTTTTGTATATCCTTGGAAGGCGCATTAATACCTACACCTAAAGTAGAAAATTAAAATAAGACATCAACAGCTAACATGGGATGCTTGAGTGTCAATGTTGACTCAAAAGAAAACAAAAGGTGCTTGCATCATCAACAGTACACACTGCTAAGCAAATATAAACAAGATAAAAATTGCTGCACCTGTACAATTCTCTTATTTCCTGAGCCATAATATTTACTGAATCCTATCATTCAACTGAGTGGAGGTCAAAACCAAATGTTTTACATTTTCATTGTGTTCATTTTCTGGTTGTGCGTCAGTGAAATGACGTCTAAACCACACGATGATAAAGAACTAATGGTGTACGCAACCACACCATTGCATGTTTGCAGTTATATGTAGAATTAGCGTCAATGCATCCTTTAGTGGCATGACATTTCCACACTGAAGGACATGTGCCTCATTACACTTCAATGCGGGTATAACTTACATTGGGTATAACTTTGCAACATATAGGTAAAATACATCCTGGAGATCAACAGAGGCCCATGAATCAACTCGATCTGGTCTACAATGCTAGTTAATGAAAACCAAACATTCCCCTCAAACCAAACTATGAAAACTGGTGCTTTGTTAATTAATCTGAAACCATGTGAAAAATATCCACTTTACTTGGACTTTAACATGCCTTAAAAATGACAGTTTATTTAAATTGTTATCTGGGAACAGACCTTACATCAGAGATGTCCTATTTTGGTTCAATTCCTGACTCAAATTAATGGGTTGTTGACAGACTTGTGAAAAACTTAACAAGCTGTTGAGCAGATCCATTAAATTTTAATCAGTGCTGGAGCTGGAAAACATTGAAAAGCCTGCAGGACAATAGCACTTGTGGACTGGAATTACACATTTTCTCTTAAAAAAAAACAGCACGAGGAAAACTACGATAAGTGGTATCAAAATATTTTGCCATGAGTACCATGTTACAGGCACAATGTTTAATATCCCAAAAGTTAAAAAAAAAAAAAAAATACAAGCACCAAGAGACACTTTTTAACTTGCAGGCTAACTCTGCTACTTTCCTTTCAGGAATAAAAAAAGAGTGAACTGATAAACTGAGAATACCTTAAAAAGCAGATATAAACTCACATATCATTAAAAAGACTTGGTGAAATGCTGTCACACAAGCTTGACTTTCAAAGATTTCTCTGACAGTGAATTGATTCAAAGACTAAAAGAAAAGTGGCTAGCATTAGCCCATGATTCAGTTCAACTGTCTGTCTGTAAACCTCTGGAAACGGGGGTTTAAAATGTTGTCATGTTGTATGTTGGGATGGTGTCAGCTTGTAAGACACGCCATCAAGCCGCTAAACATGATTGACAACATTACACACATACACTGACTGAAAATATTGTGTAACTGGGCTTAATGTCATCTTTGACTCTGTGCCAGGAGAGATGGGGCAATACAAGATCTACACCCTCCTTATTTCTGCATCTTTTTGTAAATATGAGGTTCTTTTCCATTTACATTGAAGCCATTTAATTTTCTTCTGTTAGTAAAGTACAGTTCAGTTCTGTTCGCTTGTTACCTTGGGTTAGTTTGGTTATTGTTATGTATTCCATTTATTGGTGATTTATAAATTTATGGGTATACAACATTGTTAACAAGTTTGTTTAAGTTTGTCATTGAAATTATAACAAGTGTTGGTCTAAAATTTTAAATACTTTCTTACATGTCTCTGTAAGGCTTGCAGGCATCAATGTGATACTGTGAACCCTGAAGCTAATAAATGTAGTTTGTGGTCTTAGAAGGCTTCTTTTCACTTTGACCTTAACACATGCAACTGCCTCCACCACACAGAGGAGTAAACACACTAACAAAACAGAGATGCTCATGTTATTCTTGGATAAAAATGTTGCCTCCTTGTTTTGATTCTGGTCTTTTACTGTAAAGCTTCAAACGTATTTTGCTCAGAGAATTACTCAAACTAGATGTCTTCATTTTCACAATTTAAAAGCACAATGTCGTTAGAAAATGAGACATCATGAGGACAGGACAATATGTTTAAAGGCTAAGTAAATAGGAATCTCAAACACTTCCAAACTCAAAGCATTGCACACTTCTTTTACCTTTTAAAACATTAAGCGATAACATAATAACGGCTAAATAATTCCTGGCCTTTACCAGATCTGTAAGTCAGACTTGTAGCTCCATTTTTAGCTTAAAATGTTGTAGGTTTTAATCAGTTTCCTCCATGCCTCCCTGTATGAATAACATTGCAAGAACCACATTGTTTATTTTTAATAACTTCAGTAGAAATAAAGCATAAAGTAAATTCTGTTCTTCAAAAGATGTGAAAGACATGTGTGCATGATGTCAGACAACTAAAACACAGTTAAACTTAGTCTTTAGTGGACACTCTTGCAAGAAGTAGAAAGTATATATTTTTAGAGCTTTGATCGTGACTTTTTATTTGGAAAACCTTTTTTCACCCAGCATCAAAAGAAACCAGAAACAAAAATTTAGCTAGTACTAAAATATTACTAAACATCCCAAATGCAGTAAAAAACATACCTGCAAAATTTTCACAGCCAATTGTGATGAGTGCAAATTATGCAAGAAAGAATCCAGTGTTTAGCATTGAAAGTGGATGTGTCCTACAGGTGAAGCTGAAAACAAGCAGTCATCAGCGAGACTCTGGTATAACAGAAACAAGTTGTGTTTGTGAAGCAACATTCCTTCATGGGAGAGTGTTTTGGCACTAACTTCTTACATAAACAAAGCTGACAGTAAACAGTTTAAAGAGAATTTAAATTAATTTACATTTCAGCTCAGCTTAATCTGTAAAGCTCCAATTCCTAACAACTCCAGGCCCTTTTACTAAAGTATCATTAAAGCCCAATTATAATGCATTAAAACAAATCATACGGACCCGTTTTGGTCCAATTCATGATAACTATGTTAATATTACTCAAAAAATAAAAAATTGGGTTAGCTAGGAAAAAAAACAACAGATTGCATTGAAACTTTTTTGATTTAATCCCCGACCCTGAGCATGTACAGGGCTATGGGTAAAAGAATAAAAAAGCATTCATCCAAGAAACTGCATCAGTTATACACTCAAGT